>NC_044037.1:59417502-59732048 GCF_901765095.1 Microcaecilia unicolor
ACAGAATAGGATGTGTGTGTATGTGTGTGTGTGTGTGTGGGGGGGGGGGGGGAGGGGGAGTTCAAGGTTCTCTAATTTGTTTTCTTTAGCCTTTCAAATTCTTATGTAGCTGCCATATCCTAATTGCTGTTCTCATATCAACTGCATCTTCTTTCTTACATTAATTCCAACTTTCAAAAAGAGTCTTAAGTTTCTTCTAGACAGGCCTAATGGGTTACCCCCCTATTTACTAAGCCGTGCGGCAATGTCGACACAGCCCATTCAAAGTGAATGGGCTGTGTCGACATTAGCACACCGCAGCTTAGTAAACAGGGGGGTTATTGTTTTACACTTTACTAATCTTTCTTCATACTGGCTGCTCCCTTGATAATGAACAAAACCTCAGTGAATTAGAGCAGCAGAATACATTCTGAGACATTTTTATGAGTTTTGCATTTTTCAGTGATGCCTGGGAGCTGAGAACACTACATCCGCAGAACCCCAACTCCTGTCAGCTTAAGAAGCAGGACAAATCTGAAAATCTAAACCCAGGTTTCCTTCAGCACAGTCCTGTGGATGTAAATTAGATTCATGTTAAAACAGAACAGCTTATCTGTATAAAAATATTGAAGATAAAAATATTACATACAGTAGAAGTCCCAGATGTAGCTTTCAATTAGACAGTCCAGTGTAAGCGATCTTATAGTTGAAGCCTGATTTTGTGCGACTGTTGGTTTAGCTTTTGCCTTTAAAAGAATGTTGCAAAATGTGGAGGTTGCAATATTTAGTTTACACATTTCAGCAGTTGTTCAATGTGAAGTATTTCTTGTCCTTGAAGAGCTACAGTCTAAAGGGTCCTTTACAAAGCTGCAGTAAGTAGTGGCTTTAACGCATCTTTACACAGGTCTTTCCTGTGCGCTAAGGCCATTTTTATCTTTGATCGTAATGGATGATTTTCCATTTTCCAAATGAATGGCTATGCGCTAATGTTGCCATTATCGAACTTTAGTGCGTAAGCCCTTACTGCCACCTGTTTTGTAGGTGGTAAGGGTTCATGTGCTAATCCCATGCTAATCAGTTAGCACATCTACATTACAGTATACTAACTGATTAGCACAGAAATGTCCACTCTGTTCTCCCAGACATGCACCCTCCCAGAAATACATTTTTTTTTTGTGTGTGTGTGGTTTATGCACGTGCATTGGGAACTTACTGCAGAACATGTCAGTGCATCTCACTGTAAACCCTTTTAAGCTGCGGTAAGCACAGGCTAGTGCTTACTGCAGCTTAGTAAAAGAAGCCCTAGGTTTGTACCTGATGTGATGGAGGGTTAAGTAACTTGCCCAAGATCACGAGGAGCAGCAATAGGATTCCATCTTGGCTTCGCTGATTCTCAGTCCACTGTTCAAATCAATAGGATACTTCTCTCTATGTCTATTATTATAATTGAATGTATTATTTATGTATTTTAAAACCTTTATATGCCATCCTTTTGGCAACAGACATTCAAGATGGTTTACAAATATAAAATAAACAAAAATAAATACAAAACTCACCCATACAAAATTATAATAAGTAAAAAATATCAACCAACACTACTTCTTGGAAATAAATAAAATTTCAAAACCTATCTGAAATCAGAAATGGTTGTCATATTTCTAATTTCATCTAGCAAGTACCAAGCTTTTGCTTAACAAAAAGAGCTAAAAATGAGTAGATAAACTATAAATATAAACTATAAGCTATTAACATTTTCTAGACTGCACTTACTGACAGGCAAAGCAAAGTGGTATACAGGCTACAACACAAAGAGAAGAAAAACAGAACTACATTAATTGACAGGAAAGAATCACAAGTACAACCAGGAGACCAAAAAGGGAGAGGAAAGAAGAGGGTTTAGGAGAAAACTGGGGAAAGGCTATAATGACTTAACAATCTAATTAATCTGACCCCCATAAGCCTGTTGAAATAACCAGGTCTTTAGTTCTACCTTAAAACTTTTACACTCAAGGGTGCTACAAATATGGAGCGGAAGGCTATTCTAGATGTATGATGCAAGGAAGAAAAAGAACTTTGGTCAACTCATAATGAGCACATCTAGGTCCAGGGAGGACAAAGCATAGGAAGTGATGGGAGATAAAGACCTGAATGGTCCATCCAGTCTTCCCAATAGTCACATTCATTATCAATTTAAGATCTAAATCAACAATGAACGTAATGTTATATACTTGATGAAAAGGTGATTATGATTCAAAGATAACTAACATTTGCAAATGTGTCCAGTGAAAGTCCTGGTTAAAATAAAAATAAAGAAATGAACAGTTCTCACCTGAAACAGTAGATTGCTGTCAGCTTGAATAAATAGGCAGCGTCTGTGAAGAGACATCATTGGCAAAGCAATTAAGTGATAGATGTCTAGAATGATTTGTCATTTGCAGAACTAAGTATATTCTGTAACGTGATGCGTGTAAATTCTAAGTTGTGTAGTTGAAAAATGGACACGGGCGTGGAATGGACAGGTCATGGACATGTCTAAAATCTATGTGCATTGTTATAGAATACACCTGGTCCATCCATGATTCAGGTGTTGGGATTTACACCAAGTTTTACCTGGCATAACTGCCCATGACTAAATTTATTTAGATTTTGCTCACACCTTTTTCAGTAGTAGCTCAAGGTGAGTTACAGTCAGGTACTCTGGATATTTTTCTGTCCCAGGAGGGCTCACAATCTAAGTTTGTACTTGAGGCAATGGAGGGTTAAGTGACTTGCCCAAGATCACAAGGAGCAGTAGTGGGATTTGAACTGGCCACCGCTGCATTGCAAGACCGGTGCTCTAACCACTAGGCCACTCCTCCACTCTAAATTTAGTCATGTGGACCAGTGCTTGGTGGATTCTATATACCACATGGAAATTTAGGCATATTCTATAAAGTACACCTACTTTATAGAATATGCTTAAGCAAATTTCATTTCAGTGCCAATTGTTTTTGGTTATGATATATAGAATCTAGACCTAAGCACTATTCTATAAAGGGTGCTTGCTAGAATAGCGCTATTCTAGGTGTGGACATTACACCAGTTCAATAGCAGGTGTAACTGTCTGCTCTAGCAAAGTACACATCAATTTCTTTTTTTTTTTAATTTAAACTTTTAGCATTTTTTTCAGGCATTTGTTATACAGTTGTTGCATTTAAATAATTCTTAATATCTGCACATTTTTCTTTTCTAATTACATTCATAGAACTAGCTTCCATTTATTTTCACTTTTCTATTTTGTTCAGGAATTGTAATGTGTAAAGACCCTCTTGTAAAATGGAAAATAACATATTTGAAGGAGCATATTTTTGTGTTGTTCTTGAATGCGTGATGGGGTTTTTCCTTCTTTAGTATTGTATGTGGAGGGGCTTTTTTATATGATGTCTAAGTCGGACTTTGGACATTTTGTGTTAAATGTCCCAAATCCAAATAGCAAATGCAACCATTTAAAAAAAAGAAGTTTTTAAAAAAATACCATTTCGAACAAGGTTTTGTGCTTTCTGCATTTATCTTTTTAGGCCATTAAAAAAAATAAGCACAAGTTAAAAACACACAAAATCAAGCTGTTGGGATGTAGGAGGGTCTAGCATTTTTAACAGACTGATCCCCCAGACATCCCAGGAGAGCAGTGGGACACCCTAGGGTGCACTGCTGAAGACTTCATAAATGATCTCAGGTACATATCCCACCATTTTCCCTTATCTTGTCTGCTGAGCCCTCCAAGACCCACCCAAAACCCACTACTCTCAACTGTACACCACTACCCAAATGGGTGAAGGTGGCACCTATATGTGGGTGCAGTGGGTTTTTAGTGAGTTTTACAGGGATCACAGTTTTCACCAGAAGTGTAACAGATAGGTAGATCCAGGCCCATACCTCCCACTATCTACAGTGCACTGACTGCACCCACCACTACAATACTCCAGTGAACTGTATGCTGCTCTAATGGACCTGGCTATAACATCTGAGACTGTCATAAAGACTGGTACTATTTTTATTCACATTTTTTGAAGATGGGAGAGGGTCAGTGACTACTGGGGGAGTAAGGGGGGGGGTCATCCCTGATTCCCTGCATTGGTCATTTAGGGCACCTTTTTGTGTCTTATTTGGTAAAAAAAAAAAAAAACAGGTCTAGATGAAAACAAAGTTTTTGCCCTGCCCTGATCCCACCTTTGAAATGCCCCTGACACACACCATTCTGATATAGACACACTACAGATGAAATGCATAGATATATGTTGCAAAATAGGAATTGGACATTTTGAGAATAAATGCATCCAAATTCTGCTTTATGACTCTTTTTGGTTGTTTTTCTATTCAAAAATTAGCTCCAAAAACACCTAGGTGCCCATGGACCAGATTCAGTAAATGGCACACAAATTTGAGTATACATCAAAAATTGCTCTCACTATAAGGTGATAGAACAGGGACGTTATAAACATAATTCAATTTAAACAAAAGAGACCTCAAGAATCGAGGGGACCTACAGGGATGACCTACCCTTAAACGGACTCATCATCATAGGTTTCTTGAAACCAACCACAGTGTAAAAACTTCCCTATTGGAGAAAAAACACTGTAGCAAAAAAGCATAGGACCTTCAATGTTCAATAATAAAGTCCCATATCCATAACCTTACAATTCCTTAACTTTACGATTCCAAAAACTGGAATAGTATAATGACAATAATAAGCATGTGCACCGTCTGTATGTATAGAAAAAACATCACTTAGCTGCTTCCTCTGGACAGGAGATAAAGCCTTAAATCAATTAGGAGGGCGCTGACTTTAGAATCCAAACACAGGTAGAATATGCTTAGTTGATATCCTAGTGCCTAAAACTCTGTGCGTCCATTTACACCAAAGAAAATGTGGCGTAAATTCCTTTGAGTAGATTTACGCACACTGGGTTATATTCTGTAACTACGTGTGTAAATATTGGAATGACCACAAAACACCCATTTCCCTGCCCATAGCCATGCCCCTTTTGAACTGCGCACATTAAAATTTGGGCACAGTTCATTACAGAATATGCTTAGCGAGTTGTGTGTATAAATTCTAATTATTACCAATTACTGCTTTATTATTGTTTACTAGTAAAAAAGGCCCGTTTCTGACACAAATGAAACGGGCGCTAGCAAGGTTATCCTCGGAGTGTGTATGTTTGAGAGAGTGTGTGTGAGAGTGACTGTGTGAGAGAGAGAGAGAGAGAGAGAGAGAGAGAGAGAGAGAGAATCTGCGAGAGTGTGTGTGTGACAGAGAGAGTGAGACTGGGTTGTGAGTGTGTCTGTGAGAGAGTGTGTGTGCCTGGGGCCCCTCCCTCCCACCCAGTTCCAGTGTCCCCCCTTCCTCCTTGTTCCAGGGTCGTCGTCCCCACTCCCTCCCTCCAAGTTCCAGGGTCGTCCCCCCATTTTTTTTTTTAGTTTTTGTACAGGTGGTGCATTCCTCCTCCTCCCCTCTCGTCCCCTCCTCCAAGTTCCAGACCCCACCTCCCTGCCTCCCTCCCTCCGATTTGCAGACCTCCTTCCTCGCTCCTAGTTCCTGACCCCTGGACCCCCCTGCTGCGACCTTCATGAGCCCCCTTCTCGCCGCCAACCCTCCGGGCTTCGTAGCCCATCTGTGAAGAAATTTACAGACACAGGAGGTGAGAATTATTATATAGGACGCAGCCTGTTCCTGTTGACGTGTAATTTTTTTAAAAGCAGTGGTAAGTGCGGTTCGCGAATCGCGTGAAGAAGAGAGGTTGGGGGGGGGGGGACGTTGACGAGGAGAAACAAGAGAAATGCTGCGTGTGCTGGTAAACTGCCCAAAGGCACAGGGGACGCCGGCGACATTGCCAGGTGGGGACCGAAGCCAGTTGTTAAAGGTCACGGTTGGGCTGGGGAGGCTTAGCCTCCTCAACTGGCTCCTTAATCAATTAAGTTGCTCACAAAATTTGCCTATGTATGCTGATTTGCACCTGCAACTTTAGTCCCCATATATAGAATCCCCCAGTAACTGGATTCTAAGATCTTCTCCTGTTCCTTTTACGGTCTATTTTTAGCTGGATCTCAGCTTGATTGAGAAGCATCTCCAGCAGTGGTTTATTCTCTTACATTCTGTTCTCTACTGATAAGGCAGAGCTACATGAGATGCCATAGATCACTTAAATGGTCAGTTAGCAGTGTCCTGTGTTCAACATACAAATGCAGTACTGTAGAGCTATAAAAGTAATTCTAAGTTTTAAGCTGATGGCTAATTAAATCAACAGAGCTTGACTTAATTGTTAGAGATATGCTTTTATTGAATTTTTATTAACGATTGTTTTGGTGTGCCAGGCATTGAACAAAAGTATATTTTAGAGGCAGTCATCCTGCAAATCAGACCTATTGTGCAAAGTTCTTAATTGAACATAAAGGAGTGAATTTTATAAATGGCGCCTAAAAAAATCACCATAGACCCCCCCCCCCCCCCCCCCGCTTAAGCGCTATTCTATAAGCCGTGCCTAAAGTTAACGTGGTTTATTGATTAGCACTTAAGTACAGGGATTATGCATAAATTTAGACACATCCATTTCCACCAATGAAAATTTACATATGAATCCCCCTTCATTAATTGTGCACATAACTGGAATCTATGCCCATGCTCTACCCTGAAATGTCCATGACCCTCCCATTTCCATGCCCCCTTTTCCTGGACATGTGAAAAATGTAGGCACAGATCATGTGCCTAAATTTACACGAGTACATGTTAATTGATTTCAATTGACATCAAAAATTGCTTGCTAAAAAGCCAATCATTGGTGCTAATCGGCTCATTATTTAACTGAATTGTGGTATAATTTGGGTATGTGCAGTGGCGTTCCTAGGGGGGCTGACACCCAGGATGGATCGCCAAAGCGCCCCGCCCCCCGGGTGTAGCGCCCCCCCCGGAACAGCGCGACGCCCCCCCCCCTGGCGAAAGAACCCCCCCCAGGGTGCACACCACTGGGGAAGGGGTGCCGCCCGCCTGCCGGCTCTTCGTTTTCATGCACCCTCTGCCCCAGAACAGGAAGTAACCTGTTCCGGGGCAAACGGAGCATGAAAACGAACAGCCGACAGGCACCCCCCCAGCGGCGTGCACCCAGGGTGGACCGCCCCCACTGCCCCCCCTTGGTACGCCACTGGGTATGTGCCCAAATTTGCACATGCAATTTTTAGCATCTTTTATTGAATATGTTCTGCTTAGCTATCATGGTTTGAGAACAATAAAGAAAATCTTTAAACTCTGTGGAAACCTAACACTTCTTACTGTGTTCTGTGCTTCAATTTAAAAGACCTAACAAGAAAAGTTTGGATTTCTCTGATTTAATTTGAGTTTCTTTTATCCTGTACACATATTTTTAGTTTTTGTATATAAAAGGAATAGCACTCCACTGCTGACATTTCTGATATCCTCATACATACAATTCTGACTACTATGAAATAGTTTTCAGTGAGCAGATTCTAGTATCATGGTGCGTGCTTTGTAATTAAATGAGGAACCCTGTCGTGAATAAGATCAAAATTCTGCTGTGGTCATTTTCTGCTCTGTAATTATTATATCTGCATGCTAGCAGGTTCACATTTGATGTCTCAGATTCTTTGGCCTATTCAAATTCAACTGCCCATTTTATTTTCCATTCACCTCCATTTGCACATATCACTATCCTGCATTTGATACTGTATTGGCTTCTTCATTTGAAAGAAAAAGAGAATACAAGAGACAATGTCCAACTGCAGCACAAAGATCAGATGAAAAGCAGTGGGTATATCAGTTAGCTCAACCATTATTTAAAATCTCTCTATATAAAACGCACCTCCAATGTTCTAATGAAGCCGGAAGGCAGCCTGAAACTGGAAGATGTAGTTGTGTAGAGCGCTTTTTGCCCATGAGTGTCTGCCCCGCCCTCACGTCACAACGTGATGACATCGAGGGCGGAGCACTGACACTCACCGAATCGCATTGCTTACCCGTCGCTACGCCACAAAACGTAACGTCAGATGCATCACAGACCTATGAGAACGACAGCCATGAAAAAGTAAGGAGTATCAGCAGCTGCTGGAACTTGGAGGGAGGCGGGGAGGACCCTGGAAATCGGAGGGAGGGAGGACTCTAGAACTGGGAGGGGGGGGACCCTGGAACTGGGAGGGAGGGAGGGAGGGGACCCTGGAACTTGGAGGGAGGGAAGGGGAACCCTGGAACTTGGATGCAAGGGGGACCCTTGAACTTGGAGGGAGGGGAGACCCTGGAACTGGGAGGGAGGGGATGACCCTGGAACTCGGACAGAGGGAGGCAGGGAAGGGGGACACGGCCCTGCAACTCGGAGGGAGGGAGGGAGGGTGAGAACACATTTAGCCTAACAATCCCTTTCAAAACATTAATTGCAGAAAGGCAATACCTTGCTAGCGCCCGTTTCATTGGTTTCAGAAACGGGCCTTTTATCCTAGTATGGATATTAAAAAGGTGATTGCCAATCATATGTGTCCAAACATCTTTAATAATTGTGTGTCAGCCCATAATGTTTCATCATACAACTGCCTGCAATAGGGGCTATTATACCAAGTATATCAAGTTGGAAAACAAATGACACATCCATCTTATAGATTATACCAACTCACTAATCTATATGCTGTTCCATGCTTGTGAAGCTATTACCTATTTGGACTCTCCATATTACCATTAGTGAGTTAGTTTTTTTTTTTTTTAAATGCTGACATCCATAGTCAGAATTTGCCATAGATATTTAATGCCAGGCAATAATTCAACCCCCCCTCTCACCTCCCTGAACATCCACTGCCCTTATCAGGGGCGTAGTGTTTTCTAAATGTGGTTGCAAGACTTTTGCCATTAGCTTGTTGATATTAGTTGGTATGAATGACAATTTGTAGAATCTTTGTCTTTTTTGTTAATTAATATTTTCAGGATCATCCATCCACACAATAGACAACCACAGATAATTAAACAGTTCACACAATAATTCAATATAAATCTTTGAAAATTGGTTATAATGGTCAGACTCCTGAGAGAATTAAAGAGTCTTGGGATAGAAGACACTGTTCTGTTGTGGATTAGGAATTTGTTATTGAACAGAAAACAGAAGGTAGGGTTAAATCGATTAGGAATTTGTTATTGGACAGGAAACAGAAGGTAGGGTTAAATGGCCATTTCACTTAATAGAGGAGGGTGAATAGTGGAGTGGCACAGGAATCTGTACTGGGACTGGTACTATTTAACATATTTATAAATGATCTTGAAACTGGAACAACAAGTGAGGTGATTAAATGTGCAGATGACACAAAACTATTCAAGGTTGTTAACACATATGCAGACTGTGAAAAAAACTGCAGGAAGACCTTAGGAAATTGATAGACTGAGCATCCAAATGGCAGATGAAATTAAATGTGGACAAATGAAAAGTGATGCATATTGGGAAGAATAATCCAAATCATAGTTACCTGATGCTAAGTTCCATCTTAGGGATCAGCACCCAGGAAAAAGATCTAGTTGTTGTTGTAGACAATATGCTGAAATCTGCCCAGTGTGCAGCAGTGGCCAAAAAAGCAAACAGGATGCTAGGAATTATTATGAAAGGGAAGGCAAATAAGACTGAGAATACTATAATGCCTCTGTATCGCTCCATGGTTTGATACAGCAGTATTAAAAAAGGTTCAAAGAAGAGCAACCAAAATGATTCAGGGAATGGAACTCCTCTCGTATGAGGAAAGGCTAAAGAGGTTAGGGCTCTTCAGCTTGGAAAAGAGACAGCTGAGGGGTGATATGGTTGAGGTCTACAAAATCCTGAGTGGTAAAGAATGAGTAGAAGTGAATCATTTTTTTTACTCTTTCAAAAAGTACAAAGACCAGGGGACATTCAATAAAATTACATAAAATATTTTCAAAACAATAGGAGGAAATATTTTTTTCACTCAACAAATAGTCAAGCTCTGCAACTCTTTGCCAGAAGATGTAGTAAACAGCAGTTAGCATATCTGGGTTTAAAAAAGGTTTGGGCAAGTTTCAGGAGGAAAAGTCCATGGTCTGCTATTGAGTTGGACATAGGGAAGCCATTGCCTGCCCTGGGATTGGTAGCATGGAATGTTGCTACTATTCTGCCAGCTATGTGTGACTTGGAATGGCCACTGTTGGAAACAGACTACTGGGCTAGATGGACCATTGGTCTGACCTAGTATGGCTATATGTTCTTATGTAAGTACTGTAATAGGCATCTAGCCCAAGGCTTTTCTTGGGTGCTTGTTTCAATTTTAACTCTGTAATGGAGGCTACTAGGGAATCTTTCTATCTGGTAGCTTATGCTATTTGAACTAATCTGAAGTGACAGAATTGCGCCCTCTGGGGTATATTGTCCTGTACTACATATTCTGGAAAAGTGATCCAAAAATTTGCTTTCTAATGAAAGATATTTTAGAGTCCTCGGCTTGTTATGAATCTCATTTAGTTTAGTTTATTTAGCTTTTTTTTATAAACCATCCTTCCATCCAGGTGGACAAGCAAAGTGTTTAAAAAAGTCTTTCAATATAAATAGAAAAGTGTGAAAAGACAAAAATCTATACCTCAACCCAGACCTCAGCCTAGCAATGCCACATCATGCAACTGAAAAGGCCAGCTCAAACAAATGTGTTTTTCCCCAAGCCTTTTAATGAGGCTTAGAATACCTTGGTCTCAGAAATGAGACAAGTTATTCGAGAAATAAGAGGCAATATAAATAAAGACAGGTTTGCCTTTGTGCTTGGAAGAGATACTTGATTCATGTAATGAGGATGCAATGGGCAGCTGGTGGAAAAAAGTTATAAGGTCCACAGGTATGCAGGAATTACCTGCACTAGATGCATGGTTTGGTATTGAACTCTAAAAATAATAGGCAGCTAGTGATGTTTTTCAAATGAAGCATGCATGCCCATGTCTACCAGCATAGAAAAGTAAGTGACTCCCAGTGTTTTGGAAAATTTGTATCAACAAATTAAAGCATGGTTGATGCGGATGTAGACAGCACAACAGTCGAACCAATTGAGAACAAGGGCAAAAACTAATGTACGAAGATCTAAGAAGTTGAAAAAAGACTGAAATCCATAAATTTGCCTCCAGGCATAAAAATAAACTTTCATAACAGAAGGTATATGAGATTCAAAAATCAAAAGATAGTTGAAATGAACACTCCAAATTGTGAGGACATTTCCAAACAGTGATTGGTGTCTCTTTGATGGAAGCAGCAAGAAGTGGGAGCAGGGGTTAAGGGCAGGAGAAGAGAGATCAATATAATCAGCTACCAAGACATCTTCAGCATAGAAAAACAACCAAGGCTAAAACTGTGTATCAGTATGGCTCAAAGAAATAGAAATAGGTTGAAGGACACAGGGGCCAACACAGAACCCTGTGGCATTCTGCAAAAATCCTTCAAAGGTGTAGTGAAAAAGGAGCAGTGATCCAAGAAAGACAAAGACTAGTCATGGATTGTGTTTCTAATTCACAAATCCATATAACTTGGAGATAAGAAGAGAGTGGTCAACCAAGTCAACAGTCAACCTGAAATCTAAAGAGACTGCCATTGCAGCTGCCCATGTCAAGATGGTGCCTAATGTCATTAAGAAGACAGATACGCAAGGATTCTATGCTATGTCCAGGGTGCATTTGTATCTTCCAGAAATTAACACAACTGAGAGTGGACTTTTTTTTTTCTAAAATCTCAGAAATGAAGGGATGATTTGAGATAAAAAAAAAAGATTGGAAACATCTGATTTGTCTATAACTGTTTGTTATTTAAAAAAAACTGTAGTAACAAAAATTAAGAACTCTATGGAAACTAAAGAGAATAAGACCTTATTTCCCAACTGAATCTTTTAATCCCTTGTTCAATCACTGGTATTCTCCCAGATGGACTACTGCAATGCTATTTATGCTGGAAGTAAAGAACGGGTAATAAAGTAATTGCAAACTACACAAAATATAGCTGCCTATTTGATATTCACAGTTTCTAGATTCAAATGGCGTCTCTGCTATTAATCAGACTTCACTGGCTCCAAATAAAGGCAAGGTCCATTTTCAAAATCTATACATTTATATATAAAATACTTTACGTAATGATGCCCAATTAAATACAAAATTTGATAGACCTCCTGGCATAAAATACTACCTTAGGCACCAGAAACTATCTCATTCTCCATTTCCCTAACTGGGAGAATATCAGGTAAAAATTTATATTTACCTGCAGCTTTTCATATTTGGGGGGTTGTTTACTAAAGCTTAGCTCGAGTTATCTGCAGCAGGGCCCACAGGAATAAAATGGGCCCTGCTGCAGAAAGCTCGAGCTAACCTTTAATAAACAGAGTGGTTAGCCACAAAATGGTGGAACTCTCTTCCAAGAGAAATAAGACATAGTCCTTCCACAAATGCCTAAAAACCTTCCCGTTCATAAAGATTTTATCTCAAGATAGTAATTAATTTCATCATTTCCACTGTCCATCACTACACTGCACTAGCTGTAAAATTGTTCTCTCGCTTTGTAATCTTCAAATCTCACTCACTGTAATTCAACTTTTGTAACGTATATACCTAAGTTCTGAAATTCTGTTCACAAACTGATTGGTGATGAGAGGAAAAATTCTGAGTCATGCTGAGAATCTGGGGCTAAAGTAAACCTAGAAAAAAATAGAAAACACCTTTTTAGGATGAGACTCACAAGACTAAAGCAGTCTAGAGTACAGTTCTTTCCTAAGATAATCTATCTGCTCGTAGAACTGGAGTCTCTGTTGTCTTCTCCTTAACCCAGAGCCATTCAGCACACTGGACTTGTTTCTTATGAGATGAAGCCTAATTTCCATCTTCTGTCTTTAATGATCCTTGCTAGTAATGTTCCAGTTTTTTTTCTCTGTGTATAATGTATTTACCTAATGAATCAAAGATTTTTTTTTTGTATTCTTTCTGTATAAAGGGCTTTAGCTGGCTTCAAACTAGCACTAGGTTGCTGTATACTTTCAGAGTGCATGCTGGTTTATGTTGCTGTTCAAGGTTATGAATAAATTCAGTTTAATAACTATTGTCCTTTCTTTCTGGTTTTATTTAAATAACTAGTATAAGAAATAAAACTTAACAGAAATATGGGTGGATGGGAAGGGAAAAAAAAGTCACTTTGATACTCGGAGAAATTGAAATTATTTTGGAATGGAGAAGATTCCCAATGGTTGGAATGGTAGGCTGAGAACCATGTGAGCCTGGTTCAAATCCCACTACAGCTCCTCCTGACTTGGACAAGTCACTTAACCCTCTATTGCCTCAGATACAAACTCAGTTTGTGAGCCCTCCAGGAACAGGGAAATACCCACTAACCAGATTCAATAAATGGCACCCAAAGTTAGGCGCTGTTAAGATCTGCACTAAGTGTCAATTCTATAAAGGCACTTAGGGTCTTTTTTTCTAAAGAGTTGCAGCGTGGCAACCTGGAAATATTGCTGTTAGTTCCTCCTTGGGCATGCGCCAATTCCGGTGCTACAGAAAATAATTCCATAATTTCTAGCATAGCAGTATCCCAGCCGTTATTGGGCAGCACCGTGCACTGCCTGATTACCACCAGGTTATCACAGAAGCCCTTACCGCCACCTCAACGGGTGGCGGTAAGGGCTCTCCCTTGCATGGCCATGTGATAATCTTACCACATGGTCATGAATTTTTTTAGGGGCTTTTTTTTAGGGTTTTAAAAAAGGCTTGGATAACTTCCTAAAAGAAAAGTCCATAAACCATAAACCTTGCCAGGTACTTGTAACCTAGATTGGCCACTGTTAGAAACAGGATGCTGGGCTTGGTAGACAGACCTTCAATCTGTCCCAGTATGGCAACGCTTATGTTCTTATGTAAAGGGCCCTGGTGTGCAGCAAAAACAGCCTCTTCCACTACCGAAGGGCCCTTTTTACCACAGCTTGATGAAAGGACCCTCATAGAATATCCCATGCCCAACTTTGGGCATAAAGACTTATTCCTACTGAAACCTGATATAAATCCCTGCACCCAGCTAATGGTAGTTGGGTGCATAAATGCAAGCATTTTATAACATTGTGACTAATTTCTGGGAGCGCTCTTGACCCACCCATTGCCAAGCCCCCTTTTGACTTACACCAGGAGCGTAGCTATGTGGGGCCACGGGGGCATGGACCCCCCCAAGATTTGCCCCCCCCCACTGACCCTTTCGAGCCTCCCCTCCTGCCGCCGTCAGGTACCTGTGCTGGTGGGGGTTCTCAACCCCTGCCAACCGAAGTCCTCTTCAGCACTGGTCTCTGGGCTGGCGCGTTGCTGCAGCTGCTCTGGAAGGATTCTATTCTGAGTGAGTCATCCTCATGGTGGGGGAGGGTTGGCAGCGGGGGCGGGAAGGGAGGGTCTAAAGTGGTGGCGGTGGCATGAGGAGGTCAAAAGTGGCAGGAGGGGGTCAGCAGTGCCAGGGGGGGGGGGGTAAAATGTGCCCCCTCACCTCCGGCTCTGGACCCCCCCCTCGCCGAAGTCTGGCTATGCCCCTGACTTACACACTATCAAATTTAGGTGCACATGTTGTGGAATAGTGTCTGGCAGGTACAAATGTAAGCCCTAATTACTGCCAATTAAGTGCCAATTAACTCCAATAATTGATTGTTAGTGTTTAATTACCCAAATTTGAGGAACCTATATAAAATCTGGTGGACTGTACATAAATGTAACTCACGAACTACAAGTAAGAAAAGGCATGAGGCAAATCCTAAGAAATGAATACAACTAGTTCCTTGCCATATCTAATTGTATTCGGGTAATGCTCTCTTTCTTTTACTATAGAATTACTTAATCCCAAGTATGACCTCTGGTAATACAAGACTGAAATATGTAACAAACCAGGGTCTAAACAAGGAAGGAGTAAATGAGAGAATGATAATAATGTAAATCAACGCCAGCAAGTTGTAATAATAATTAATGTGATGGTGGAGTGATCTCAGAGTATGAACTCACCCAAACGAGACTACACCAAGGCGTTTTTTGTCTCTAGGGGTGGATAAGCATCTCAATCATTGAACTACTCCTCAACTTTTTTGTTTTTATCTTATCTTTGTTTTACAGTATTGTCGTTCTCTCATTTACTCCTTCCTTGTTTAGGTTCTCATTCTTTCACTTTCAGGTCAGTACAATCCCAAATTCTATTGCTTTCTTTAAAATGTATTTATTTTGACAATTCCACATAACATGTCTTGAAACTTGTACATGTTCAATTTCATGGTGAGATAACCTATCACCAGTTGTTCACAATAAAGCACAACCTGAGTTTGCTTTTGTATATCTATTCCCTCATTAGAATCCATTAAGAGGAGTGAGGCAGCTTTAATTGTGTTCTGGTCCAATGCACAAATTCACAAACATGCATAAGGAAAACTAATTACGCTGTCACATCTGCTTAGAAGAGACATGGATGTCATAGTGACAGAGAAGCTCATTCAGTATAGTACAGCCTGCTAAAAGGAATACAGCTCTTAAAGTGATAAGGAAAGACAAAAAAAAATGGATGGAATTTGAGTATAAGTAATAGATATTGCCCTTAGAAATGGTTTAATTATTTTTCTTTTAACAATTATGTGCTTTTTGCATTGTTTATTGAACTATCCACTATATATCATGCTATTTTATATTTGCTCTTAAGAATTCAGGTCCAAGAAAACAAGTAGGCAGCTGACTTACAAGATCCAGCATGGAGTGAAAAAAAGAATCAAATCGCCACAGAGCTTTCATAAAAAGTTCAATTTATTCACCACTAAAATCCAAAATAAATAAAAAGCCGTGTCAGGCTTTTTATTTATTTTGGATTTTAGTGTCAGGCTTTTTATTTATTTTGGATTTTAGTGGTGAATAAATTGAACTATGAAAGCTCTGTGGCGATTTGATTATTTTTTTCACTCCTTAAGAATGCAGGCCATGATATCCAACTTAAGGTTTAGTCTTTTATTGTATCTCAAAATGTTTTACAAGAGAAAAATATTTCATAGTAGCATCTTAAAATGAATGTTGTTTCAGGAAATTAACCCAGCAAAGTATGTTGATATTGCTATTGAAGTCAGAAGACACAGGAGATTACACAGGGCCATTGAACTGAAAGGAACACGTGATGTACTGCATTTGGCTATCAAACTGTTTATACAATGCACACAGAATTTCTAGCTCAGGGTGGGCACCTTTATACACAGAGGGCAGCTTGAATATCAGTACTATCTAGTGAGCTGCAACATTAAATAATGTTGGAATAGAAAATGCACAGAGCTTCATAGACCTTCTGTGATTAAAAAAAAAAATAAGGGGGCCTTTTACAAAGGCGCACAAGGGCCTACACACATGCAGCACATTACTGTCCAGCTAGTGCATGCGCCTTGTGGTAATTCTGAGTTTGGCACGTGCCTAAAACCCACGGTAATCGGCAGTTGGCGCGCACTGGACGGTTACTGTATGGGTAACGCATGAGCCCTTACCGCTAAGTCAATAGGTGACATTAGGGGCTCAGGCCATAATGGAGTGGAGTGGAGGAGTGGTCTAGTGGTTAGAGTGGTGGACTTTGGTCCTGAGGAACTGGGTTCAATTCCCACTGCAGGCACAGGCAGCCCCTTGTGACTCTGGGGCAAGTCACTTAACCCTCCATTGCCCCAGGTACAAATAAGTACCTAAGCCACATTGAGCCTGTCATGAGTGGGAAAGCATGGGGTACAAATAAAAAAAAATAGACACAAACTGGTTTTAATTTTGCTGCAGGTCCATTTCCTGGCACAATAAAACACCCTTTTTTTCCAGATGCAGTGGAGAAATGGTCCAGTGCACGTCCAATATATGTGCCCACACTATCGCAGGCCACTTTTTTGCGCACCTTTGTAAAAAGGACCCCTAAATAAATAAATTAATTAACATTTACCTAAAAATGATGGAAACAAACTGCTAAAGTGCTATTCTGAAAATATTGGTAATATACAGTATTTAAAATTACCAAAAATCTGGTTAATGACGTTTTCTGTGTATACTTCCTATGGTCTTGTGGGCTGCGTAATATTCAACAGCAGGCCTCGCGCTGAGATTTCTGTTTGGAAATTGAAATGTATTCTATAACAATGTGCATAAGCTAATTGGTTAACAAGCTAATCAGCGCTAATACTTGGATGTTAACAAACAACTATCAACACTAATTGGCATTAATTAGAATTTACCTGCAGAAGTGTCTAAGCAAGTTTTATAACGTTCTGCAGGTAAATTCTAAGTCGCATAGCTGAAAAGGGGGCATGAACATGGGCATTTCTAAAATCTATACATGATGTTATAGAATATATCCGCTCCATACCTAATTTAGGTATTGGGATTTATTCCAGGTTTTAGTTGGTATAAGTGGCAATGACTAAATTTAGTTGTGTGGATTGGCACTCTGTGTATTGTATAAACTGAGTGGAAATTTAGGCTTTTTTTTTGTTACATTTGTACCCCACACTTTCCCACTCATGGCAGGCTCAATGTGGCTTACATGGGGCAATGGAGGGTTAAGTGACTTGCCCAGAGTCACAAGGAGCTGCCTGTGCCTGAAGTGGGAATTGAACTCAGTTCCTCAGGACCAAAGTCCACCACCCTAACCACTAGGCTACTCCTCCATTCCATTCTTATTTTATAGAGTATGCTTAAATTAAGGCATACTTTATAGAATGTGCTTAAGCAAATTTAATTTCAGTGCCAAAGTTTTAGGCTTGATATATATAATCTAGTCCTAAGTGCACAGGAGTACCGTGGTAACAACAACAGCAGGATGGTAAATCCAACTCTGCATAGGAAAAGAGAAAGTGAAAGCACACAATCAGGCTAAACATAATAACTGTTCCAAAAATTATTCAGTATATTAAAAATGCATTAAAGTGGGTCACAGTAAATGTCCCACAATGCATGTATCATTGGTGGCAACATTAAATTAATTGCTAATTTTTATTTTCTTCTAATGGCATTAATCTCAAAATGAAGATACGTACAGTCTTAACTATAAGTAATGGGGAGGATAACTTTCAAAGTCATTTCCATGGGTAAAGCAGTGCTGTGTCCAGGAAATCAGTTTTGCAAAAGTGCCCTTCCAATGTGCAGATAACCATTCATGCTTACAGCATATGGGGTCCTTTTACTAAGCGGCAGTAAGCACTGCCATGTGCTTCCCGCGCATCAAAATGAACTACCACTAGATGCACTTAGGTGTCCTGTGGTAGTTCTGGCATCTGCTCATGCTTCCCCGGTGTATGGGGAGAGTAGGCATGCTCAGTACTAATTGATTAGTGCAGTTACATTACCACGCACCAACCGATTAGCGCATGGTGAGTGGGAGAGCCAGGGACATAGCAAGACCTCGTGGTGGAAGGGGTCAAAGCCCGAGATGGGGGGCACATTTTGGTCTGCTGCCCTGCTGCTGCTGCCCCTTAGCCGCCCCGCTGCCCTGACGCTCCCCACCCACTGCCGCTGCAAATACCTTGGCTAGTGGGGTTCCCCATCCCCCGCCAACTACAACCTTCGTCCAGCACTGGTCTTCAGCACCACTGAGTTGCCTGCCCTGCTCTCTCTTCTCCTCATGTCCTGCATGCTCCTTTTAGTGAAATTTGGGACACCTGCCAGCAAAACCAGGGGTCCAGAGGAAATTTGGGGGACCCAGGCCCCCGTGGCCCCACGTAGCTACGCCACTGGTGTGAGCCCTTTCTGTCTACTAAATAGATGTTGGCAAGGGCTCACATGCTAATGGCCATGCGCTAATTGAGAAATTAGCATCTAGCCATTAATAGGAAAAATGGAAATAAGACCATTTTACAGCTGTGTTAAAAGCAGCCTCAGCGTGTCATAGTGCAGGCCACACGCTTGTGTGCAGCTTAGTAAAAGGGCTCCTATATGTGCTGAATGTATGAACAGAGGCTGTCCTGGAGTGGGGTTTGATTTGCTTTATTTACTGATATACCGCTTAGCACACAAAGTATTAGAGTGGTTTACAACAAGGTTTGCACTTTTGTCATGTCATTGAAATTTAAAAGGTATGTGTATATTTTGTCACATTGTAGGCATAAATGTTTGTGCAGTTTTCCTGGAGTAATTTTAAAAGCCAAAGTAAACTCCCATATTCATTTTGGAAATTCAGCTGATTCCACATAGCAACAAGTATACATACTTTTCACTAAAGCAAGCAGTTATACTATTACCCCCAGATGCGTTGCTTGTTATAAAACCGATAAATGCTTTTACTTTATCCATTTTATAAATCACATACAGTTCAAAAATAAAATGCCTCATGTCCAGATAGAGCATAATTAAAAAGAGATATTCAGGAAAGGATAGAATTCAGAGAGAACAAGTCTTGTTATTAGACTTACTGATGTGATGATTTTCCTTACCGTCATCTGTTATTTATAATATATATATATATATATATATATATATATATATATATATATATATATATATATATATATATAATACATTGTACAAAAAAGGGGGAATTCTATAAATGGGGCAAGGTGATGAAATGGAGCTGAAACAGCAGATCGATGTGGAAATACACTTATGTGCCCAATTATAGGATAGCACCTAAGTGTATCTGCATATAACTACAAAGGGGCATTCCCATGGGAAGGAAATTCTGGAAAATTGTGTGCAGTATTATAGAATAATGCGGATAGTGTCCAACTTGCCTGCCAGCATTTACTTCAAAAGCTTTCTCAAAAAAGAGTATTTTTAGGTCTGCTTTTAAATTTCTGAAGGGAGGGCTCCAATCTAAAGTATAATGGTAGATTATTCCAAAGTGTAGGAGCAATAATGCAAAATATAGATTGATAAATGGTATCCAAATTAATAACTCTGAAAGAAGGAATAATCGATACCCTTCGCTGTGATGATTTCAAAGCACAAGATGGAGCTTGCTTTGAGGAAAGGGATGTTATCAGGGGGTGAAGTGCTTCTGTGTACAAAAGAAGAGCAGGACTTGGGAGTGATTGTGTCTGATGACCTTAAGGTGGACAACAGGTAGAAATGGTGATGGTCAAGGTCAAAAGGATGTTTGGGTGTATAAGGAGAGGGATGATCAGCAGAAAAAAAGAGGTGATAGTGCCCTTGTATAAGTCTCTGGTGAGACCCCATTTAGAGGCTAGAATACCAGAATAGATGTTGTGGTTCACCAAAATGTAATACTTTATGGACCAAAGATGCAAGAAACAGGAAGTTCCCCTAAGACAATCCAAGGAAGCTACCAGAGAAGTAGAGGATAGTACACAACTTTCAGGCAGGGAGTTACGGATACAACACCCTTATTATAGCACAGCAATGGAGACCTGACATGGATCCATGTTTTCGCCGATGTACCGCCTGCTTCAGGAGTCACGTATAACACTGTGGATACTGCTATGTATTGTATTTGGTGTATCTGAAGACAACAAGACCCGCTGTACTTCAAAAAGATTACAGCAGCACAGTGGCATAGGAAGGTGGGGCAGTGGGGCGGTCCGCCCCGGGTGCATGCCGCTGGGGGGGGGGGGGGGGTGTCGGCTCCGCTGGTTCCCTGCTCCCTCTGCCCTGGAACAGGTTACTTCCTGTTCTTGGGCAGAGAGAGCAGGGAACGAGCGGAGGCAATGCAGCTCCCAGCGACATGCACTCGGGGCGGTACGGCCCTCCCGCTCATCCCTCGCCGCTTTCCCTCGTAAGTACGTGCTCTGGAGGGGGGTGCACTCCAGAGGGGGGAGGGTGCACCGTGCTGCACCAGGGGGGGGGGTGCGCAGCGGCGACCCGCCCCGGGTGTCAGCTGCCCTCGCTACGTCACTGTAGCAGCATTTCTTTTTGAAGTACAGCGGTTTGTATTGTCTTTGGATACACTTTCTTGCTGGTTATACAGTTTGTTGCATCAAGTAAAATACATAGCAGTATCCACAGAGTGTTTGTATGTGATTCCTGAAGCAGGTGGTACACCTGCCGAAACGCGGACCTGTGTTAGGTGTCCATTATTGGTGCTATAATAAAGGTGTTTTTCTGTAACTCTCTGCCTGAAGGTTGTGTATCATCCTGTACTTTAAAGACCATCATAAGGATATTAAATGGAATATATCCAGAGCATAACTCCTGATTAAGGCACAACCCCAGCCATAGTAGCAAATAAAGATTACACAAGATGGAAGACCCCAGAAGGAAGCCACTAAACAAAGAGCACTGTGGTGAAACAGAGACACCTGATGACATTTGTTCATTTTATGTTACAAAAAAGAATGCAACCACTGTAAGAGGCCAAAAGCCTCAAGCTGGGAAAACAGAATGATGTGATTGTGGACTCAAATGCTTCCACCAACTCAAACACCCTGCTCCTGTTACCTTATTAATGGACACTTCCATGTTTTTCCCAACCAAATCTTCCAGAAGACATACCTGGTCTGCAAATGGAGGAAGGGGAAACATGTTACCATGTCACACTGCAACCTTGCACTTTATAACTTCTTTTCATTGGTTTCCTTTTGCTGGCTTCCAAGGGGTATAAATGCCTGGCAAATAGGTCTTTCTTATAATTGCCAAGAAAAGAACTGAGAGGATGCAATGCTTTTAACATTCAAGACTGAACAGAGGGAGTTTCCTTTAAGGGGATGGCAACTCTAAATGTGCACCAGGCAGATAATGATGGCATCTATTAAGAGATCAAAGAGTTTGTATTTTAACATATTTGGGCCTGGGGGATGTACTTTTAGACTTCATAGTTGTCAAGCAAGGGGAATGCTTACAAAGACTTTACTATAGGAAATGCTGCTTTTATTACTTTTATTACATTATTTTATTATGATTAATATTATTCTTATTTAGAATACATTTTTTTCATGTGCTGTAAAGTGTTTCCAAAATGCTACCTTAAAGTTTTCTGTTTCACTTACTATAGCGTGTCATTATCAGGATAAGAAGCAGGTCAGGAGTCCTCAGAGTTTTGTAGCTCAGAATCTCATTTCAGAAATAGAAAGCAATTATGGATCTTGTGTATGAGCTGCAATTATCAGAGATAATTTTCTTAGGAGCTTTCCTAACTGACTGTTTCACCTCTTTATGCCTCTTAAAAGCTACTACCCACAGGAATAATGTCACTAGAATAAATTAAATTTTTAATATGTTTTTTTTTCTTGTGTTGAGAATTACTTACTGATTAAAACATGGTACGCATACTCATATGGAAACATGACTCATAGCAGTAGTGGTGCAAGACTGCCCTAGGGATGCCATTTTGGAAATGGTGCAAGCCAGAAATGGAGTGAGTGGGGATCACTCAATCCTAAAACCCACTAGACCTCCAGGGAAACTAATGGCAGGCACTTTCAAGAGTGGGGGCCCCTTTGAGGTGGGGCCTTGATCAGGGTTTGTAGAGGCTTGACCAAGGAGGTGGAGGAAGTGATCAAACATGGGGGCTTGATTGAGAGGGTGAAGGATTGCTCAAGAGGGTGTGGAAAAAGACACAGGCCCTGCAAGCTACAGCCTGGGAGCAACAGGCCATAACTTTGAGCCTGATGCTCCCAGACCCTGGTTCACAAGCAGTGTTATTCGTTTACCAAGATTGTCAGCAATCTGCGGGATTGTTATACTGCAGGTTGCTAACTCTCATGGTAAATCAAGGTGCAATAAAAGCTCACACTTTACTGCACCTTGATAACTTCCCCCTTTAATTTGCGAGTATAACTTCTGAGGCATAGATTGTTGTTCAGTCTCAAGCCTCTGAATGTTTATGCTGGTCTTTAGCCATACTAACAATATTAATAAGAGCAATGATTTTTTAGGGTCTTTTACTAGTTTAATGCATGTTTATCTGCAGTGGGACCCATAGGAATACAATGGGTTCTTTGGCAGAAAAAGACCCCTTTTGTCTTGGAATTACATAGGAATGTGTATTTGTTAGTATGCATTGGGTTCATTATTGTGTCTTAAAATGTTGGTATGTACTAAATTGATTAACACATGCTAACCTATGAATTAACATAAAATAAGTTTATTAGTACATACTAAAAACTTAAAACCTGTTAAAAAATAATAAAATAAATATGCGAAATAAACCAAGAAAAAAAATTGAAAAATTGGGAAAAATGGACAAAAATGTTTTGTCCTGTGCATATTCATAAATTTGCCTTGTATATAAGAAGAAGATTTTCTTGTGCTTGTATGTGTCAATGTGTCATTTCTTTTGCCTTCTTCTCTCTAAGTCAATTGAAAAAAAAAGATTTATGAAGAGAAATACAGCAATTACCATAACAAACTGTTCAAATGGGGGAGGGGTTGAGGGGGTGTAGAATTGGAAGACCCATTAATTAGTCACATTCCTCTGCATTCCCTTTGGAATACGGCCCTCTACACTTATAACCAAAAGGAGCCATTTTAAAGGCAACCTAACTTTGTTAGAAAATTGCATAAGAGGAAAAGAAGATCACTCTGGTTCTCAAACATAGTAGCTGAAAAGGTAAGGTAAAGAAGATTAGCCTTCATACATTACAAGAGGACTCAGAAAGAAGAAGACAGGAAAAAATACCTAGAAAAGCTAAGAGAAGCTGGAAAAGCTGTCAGGAAAGTGAAAAGGCAAATGGAAGAAAAGGTAGCTGACACAGTAAAACTGGGGGACAAGACATTTTTCAGATATGTAAGTGACCGAAGCAAGTGCCATAATAGCATTGTGAGGCTCAAAGCTGAGGGGGAGGAATATGTAGACGCTAATAAGGATAAAGCTGAACTGCTTAACAATTACTTCTGTTCTGTGTTCACTGATGAAAGACTGGAGGTAGGTCTGCAGAAATGAAATGCTAATGGGCATGGATATATGGTAGACCAGGACCGATTCTCAGAAGACTGTGTTTCTTTGAAGAGCTAGCTAAACTAAGTAGACAAAGAGATGGGGCCTGATGGGATACATCCGAGGGTACACAAGGAACTCGCAGCTGTTCTCTGGAGTGGTCCCAGAGGACTGGAGAAGGTCAGATGTGGTCCCTCTGCACAAGAACAGAAGTAAGAAGGAGGTTGGGAATTACAAACCTGTCAGTATGACCTCGGTGGTGAGTAAACTAATGGAAACGCTTCTAAAGCAGAGGATCATGAGGTTTCTCGAATCTAATGGCCTGCAGAATCTGAGGCAGCATGGCTTCACTAGATGCAGGTCATGTCAGACAAATCTGATTGATTTGACTGAGTGATCAAACAATTGGACATGGGAGGGGAGCTAGATGTGGTGTGCTTGGATTTTAACAAAGCCTTTGGCACATTCTGCACAGGCGACTAATAAACTGAGTGTCCTCGGTATGGGACCTAAAGTGATTGACTGTGTTAAAAACTGGTTAAATGGGAGGAGACAGAGGGTAGTGGTAACTGGAGCTTGCTTTGAGGAAAGGGAAGTTATCAGGGGGTGAAGTGTATGAAAGAAGAGCAGGACTTGGGGGGTGATTGTGTCTGATGACCTTAAGGTGGGCAACAGGTAGAAATGGTGATGGTCAAGGTCTGAAGTATGCTTGGGTGTATAAGGAGAGGGATGATCAGAAGAAAAAAAAAGAGGTGATAGTGCTCATGTATAAGTCTCTGGTGAGGCCCCATTTAGAGTACTGCATGCAATTCTGGAGACTACAGCTACAGAAAGATAAACAGAATGGAGTTGATCCAGAGGGTGGCTTCTAAATTGGTAAGCAGTCTCTGTCATAAAACATATATGGTCAGGCTCATGAACCTCAACAAGTATAAGCTGGAAGAGAGGCGGGAGAGAGGGGATATGCTCAGTGACGTTAATGTACAGGAGGTGAACTTTTTCAAATGAAGGAAAACTCTAGGATGAAGTTAAGAGGAAATACGTTTAAGTGGACTCTAAGAAAATACTCTTATAGACAGGGTGGTGGATGTGTGGATGGCCTCCAGTGGAGGTCATGAAAGCGAAGACTGTGTCATAATTTAAGAAAGCATGGGACAGGCATGTGAGATCTCTTAGGAAAAGGAGGAGTTAGTGATTACTGAAAATGGGTAGACTGGATGGGCCATTTGCTGTCACGTTTCTATGTTTCTAAAACTAGCCAAGAGGTTGAAGCTGAGACCTCCACAAAAACTACTGTTCAATCTCAAGCCTTGTAGAGAGTAATTTTATAATATATTGCCTATATGTAGACTTGAATACCAGTTGCTGGATCACAAATGACACAACAGAGCAGTACTGCATACAAACAAGTTTATTCAGTTTTAAAAACACCTCACATGGCAAAAGTTTTTTTTTTTTTTTTTTTTTGGGGGGGGGGGGGGGTGTTAATTGAATAAACTTGTTTGTGTGCTATACTGTTCCATTGTGTCTTGTGTGATCCAGTTCCTGTTCTGTGCTCCGTGACTTTGTTCTTACTTTGACTACATGTTTCAATTTGTCTGAAATGCAAGTAAAATTAGGGGGGGGGGGGGGAATTCATTTAGTGGTGTTAGGACATTAATTGGCCCTTAACATGACTTTTAAACAACCCGAATGGCACTTTTCTAAAAATACCAAAGTAATATTTAAGTTACTGCAGGTTAGTTAGTAATGAGATGCAAAATATACAAATACCTTAATGCAACTTGCAGTGATAGATCAGAAGTCGCATTAGGGCTTCTTGTTGTGATTATTTTACTGTCTGGGAGTATCGGGCTGCAAAACAGCAGCCCGATGCTCCCAGGCCACTACCTAAGGGTCCCCTCTGACTTTTGGCTCCCCTCACTAAGCAGTCTCTGAGTTGAAGCAGGGGGGTTTCAACTCAGGGTGTGCTTAGTGGGGGAGCAGCCTCCAATCAAATCCCCCCCACCTGAAATGTTGTTGGTCCAGAGTAGGGGTCTTCAGGGCTCCAGGGGATTTCAAAATTGCACCCCTAGTGGTAATCTCATGCTAGTACCGCTAGGGGGTCATGTTCCATCTAAGGAAATATTTCCTTAAAGGGTGTTTTACGCAGAGTGCTCTTTTCATAAAACTATCTTGCTTATTGTGCCTAACTTTGTGTGGGAGCATGTATGCCTGCCAAAAGCTAATGTACAAACTCACACCCAACTGATGAACGTTAGGTGCACAAATGCAGGTATTCTATAACATCATGGCGAAATTCTGGGAACTTCCCTGTCCATGCCCCTCCCATGGTCGTGCCCCCTTTGGAATTGCACAGTGAAATTTAGGTGCACATCTCATAGAATAGGTCGTAAGACAAATATGCATGTAACTCCTAATTACTGCAAATTAAATGCTTGCTAGCTCCAATAATTGTTAACACCGAATTGACTAATTAGTTTATGCTCGGTTCTGAGACCTGCACCCAAATTTCAATGTTCTCTCTTCTTTATGGTTCCTTACATGAAGAGAATGTATGAGAGACCACTTTTAAATGACAAGAGAATCTATTGTATGTAAGAAATTTTTCTATGCATAACTACATTTTGAATATGTTTGTGTAGATTGAAAATGATACAATTGATGCTGATGTTTAGGGAAGAAATTGTCAATGTGGGCCATTGCTAAGAGCCGTTATTTTACCACAGATCCCATTTTATGCAATGAGACATAGAGGGGCATAATCGAATGGCGCCGGCCATCTCTATGGGCGGCCATCTCCGGGGCCGGCTCCGTAAATGGGCAGAGCCAACAGTATTTTCGAAAAAGATGGCCGGCCATCTTTTTCTTCGCTAATACGGTTGGGCCCGGCCAAATGTCAGAGATGGCCAGGTTTGAGATGGCCGGCATCAATTTTCGGTGATAATGGAAACTAATGCCGGCGATCTCAAACCCGGCCAAATCCAAGGCATTTGGTCGTGGGAGGAGCGAGCATTTGTAGTGCACTGGCCCCCCTCACATGCCAGGACACCAACTGGGCACCCTAGGGGGCACTTCTAAAAATTAAAAAATAAAAATAGCTCCCAGGTACATAGCTCCTTTACCTTGTGTGCTGAGCCCCCCAAATCCCCCCAAACCCACTACCCATAACTGTACACCACTACCATAGTCCTTAGGGATGAAGGGGGGCACCTACATGTGAGTACAGTGGGTTTTGGTGGGGTTTGGAGGGCTCCCATTTACCACCACAAATGTAACAGGTAGGGGGGGATGGGCCTGGGTCCACCTGCCTGAAGTGCGCAGCACCCACTAAAAACTGCTCCAGGGACTTGCATACTGCTGTCAGGGAGCTGGATATGACATTTCAGGCTGGCATAGAGGCTGGCAAAAAAGTATTTTTTTTGTTGTTTTTTTTTTTTGAGTGGGAGGGGGTTGGTGACCACTGGGGGAGTAAGGGGAGGTGATTCCCGATTCCCTCCGGTAGTCATTTGGTCAGTTCGGGCTCCTTTTTGAAGTTTGGTCATGAAAAAAAGGGACCAAGTAAAGCCGGCGAAATGCTCATCAAGCCTGGCTTTTTTTTTCCATTATCGGGTGAAGCCGGCCATCTCGTGAGCACGCCCCCGTCCTGCCTTCACTACCCTACTGACACGCCCCCTTGAAGTTTTGCCGGCTCCGCGACGAAAAGCAGTTGAACCCGGCCAAAATTGGCTTTTGATTATACCGATTTGGCTGGTTTCAGGAGATCGCCGGCCATCTCCCGATTTGTGTCGGAAGTTGGCCGGGGATCTCTTTAGAAAATGAGCTGGATAGTTACTAATAATTGGGGTTAAAAGTAGAATAACCTGTCTTAATGGTAGCACATGTGGATAACTGCCCCAAAATGGTATTAGAATATGAAAAATAAGAGTTTATTAATATACATGTAAAAATACATCTTTGTGATTTGGATGCATCCGTTTTCTAACAAATAATGTCATTACCTTAATGCCTCATGACTATATTCACCAGAAGTCTAAAGTGAACATTGATATCTACTCATGTTTTTATGCAAGTAAAAAAGAGCAAGGGTAATTTAATTTGTCTTTCCTCACATTAGGTGAATGAAAAGAAAAGTGCAATATCAGCATTTTCATTTTTCATGAATGCCAGCTGAAATGAACATCAGTATTTGAAGGTTACTACTGAGAATATCTGTCTTGTAATTAAGTTATATTGTTACCCAGAAGAACCATTTTATCATGAAATGTTCTCATAATGGATGAAAAGCTTTCTCCCTGCAGTTTTCATTTTATACTGTACTATATGAGCATAATTTTCAAAGCCATTTCTGTGGGTAAAGCAATACTTTATGAGGGTAATTTTACAACAGGTCGCCTAGGTGGGGAGGCCAAGTAGGTGATTGTATAACCACACATAGATATTCCCTGAAAGATATTTTTTTTTCTAGCCCCATTTCCTATCCATCATCCACATGAACTAATTGGAGCTGTGTGACTGAAGCAACATTCCAGTGCCTATTTATTCTTGCATGTTTAAATATATTTAGACCTGAAACCTGCTGGCCATGCATAAAAAGTACACAAATCATTGTCTTAATAGGGCCTTGTAAACATTTGTCCAGATGGAGTGGACATTGTTAATGGAGCGTCCATGGCATCTCTTCTTTCTGTGAAACTTAATTATCTTTATTGCAGGGTTTACTGAATATTGTTTTTTGTTTGTGCTGAGTATTTATGGAATAAAGACATTTTATACCTATGTGAAAGGCCTTTTTTAAAATAACCCCACATGTACAAGTACATGCTATAGAACAAGCAAATCAACCTCCATACAATAATCATCCCAAAATAATAGCAGAGAATGAGACTAACCGTATGTCATCCAGTAAAAGGTCAGTCTAAAATCTTGGGGGGGGGGGGGGGGGGGGGGGGGGAGGACGCTATCAATGTGGGCTACCATTAAGGCATGTTATTATGCTGGTAACCCCAGTTATTAGTAACTAGTCTCACTACATAAAATGGATCCTGTGCTAAAATAGCATAAGTAAGTGATAATGTAATATGTCTTAAAAGTAGCTCTCAAACTATGGGGCCCTTTTACTAAATGATTGGTGCGCGGCAACAGGCTTGCCGTGTGCCAATCTGAAACTATTGCCAAGCTACTGCAGGAGCCCGGCGGTAGTTTACACTCTCTATGTGCCATTTCCAGCATTACAAAAAAGTGTCTATCTTTGTAGCGCCAGGTTAGCATCAAAAACACGTGCTGATTGGGGAGCCTTATTGTCCAGCCAAAGAGCGATGGTTTTCAGCCAGATGAGAGAGGGAAAATGGCCCGTGTGAGTCTGATCCAGTCTCCAGAACATGCCTGGCTTTTTGCGCATTCACAGTAGCACTCTAAAGCCATGCCTAGGCTTGAAGTGAAGCCGGGGGCCTTGATTTTCAGGCCTGCCAGCTTTAGTTCCACGGGAAATTGTGGCATTTTCCCACAGCCAAAGAGGGTCCAACAGGACCTGAACACTCCTAACATATATTATAATAGATAGATAGGCAGACTGCCTACTGGGTCACCTGCCAGTGAGAACAACCCTTGCTCAGTCTTCGCTAGCAGGCTCATGCATCTCACTGGTCAGTTCCTTTTGTGGAAAGGCTAGAGAGGTTAAGGATCTTCAGCTTGGGAAAGAGAAGGCTGAGGGGGGTTATGATAGAGGTCTAAAAAATCCTTTAGTGGTGTAGAATGGGTAAAAATGATTCAATTTTTTACTCTTTCAAAAAGTACAGAGACTAGGGGACACTCAATGAAGTTACATGGAAATACTTTTAACACAAATTGGAGGAAATATCACTCAACAAATAGTTAATATCTGGAACTCATTGCCAGATGATGTGGTTACTGCAGTTAGTATATCTGGATTTAAAAAAAGGGTTTGGACGAGTTCCTGGAGGAAAAGTCAATAGCCTGCTATTGAGATAAACATGGGGGAAGCCACTGCTTAATCAGTAGCATGGAATCGTGCTACTATTAGGGATTCTGCCAGATTCTTGTGAACTGGATTGGCCACTGTTGGAAGTAGGATAGTGGGCTAGATGGACCATTGGTCTGACCTAGTATGGCTATTCTTATGTTCTTATATTATCTGGGAATTCTTCTTGACCATTATTTGTCCTTTGAATTTTAGGTTGCCCATGTTGCTAGGTAATGATTCTGGTCTCTACACAAGTTCAGGTCCATTCACAGTCTCCGCGATACTCACTCAGAACTATCCTTCTTTATGCAACCATTATCTCTCATGTTGATTACTTCAATGTGATCTATGATGCTCTCTCAACCTGTCCTCAAGTGATTACAATCAGTCCAAAACATCACCATTCAAATCCTCTGTCATGCTTCTTAGTTTGACCACGTTAACCCTTTATTCATTCAACAGCTCTGGCTCACCATTCTATTTCAGATACAGTTCAAATTGCTTACCCTTATATATAAAGTGCTGCACTTAGGAACCCCCTGGTACCTTGTCTGTCTGATCACTGCTGTCTCTTCCCTCCATTTCCTTTGCTCCTCATCTGACCTTCATCTAGTGCAAGCTTGTTTAACCTTTGGCCTCCGAGCCAAAATCTGGCCTACCTCTTTCATTTTTCTGGCCCACAGAAGCTCAGTGGAAACACAGATTCGTCCTGCAGGATCCCTGCTTCCCCGCTGTAACTTGCCTAACTACAATCTTGAGCTGCATGGTGCTGGAAGTTCAGGTTGGTCCCACAGTTTCAAGTCTCGTGATGTGGGAATCCTACCACAGGAATTAGCAGCTAAAGACAGGTGAGGCACTAGGAGTTCAAACAAAAGAGGATTGTTCATCTTTTTCAGTGAATGCAGAGAGAGAATGGGTGAAGGTGGGAGTACATATGAGAATGAGAGAGAAAATGGGTGAAGGTAGCTTGGTAAAAGCGGCCCAGCTTGGTAAAAGGGACCCTTAGGTACCTGGCCACCATTTAGCAGGGTATGAAAGGGGCTTAGAAAGAGAGTGTGAGTACACATGCATACATGTGTTTTGGCCTGCCAAATGTTACAAAAATATAAAATCTGGTCCCTGATAAAAGAAAGAATAGACAAGCCTAGTCCAGTTCCGAGTCCCAAAAAACAACAAGGCAAACGATCTGCAAAATCCAATATGGGAAAGAAAGCCAGCAGATCAATATCACAACAATAAGATTTTATTGAAGATACCATGTATGAACAAATCGCCCGACACAGACTGTGTTTCGCCCACCCAGGGCTGCGTCAGGGGTTAATTTGAAACCTTCGTACAGGGGCAAATATGGTGCATAAAAGTCAAGAAAAAAAAAAAAAACAGCTCAAACGGGAATCCTGTAGTCTCTAGCGTACACAAATGGTCACACCATTATTGAAGCCGGAAAAAATGTTACAAAAATATAAAATCTGGACCCTGATAAAAGAAAGAATAGGCAAGCCTAGTCCAGTTCTGCATGGCACAAATCAAATGCGATGCAGCATTATTTTTTTTTGTGGGGGGGCTTTATAGTGCAACTCTCTTCCCACTAGACTTAAGCTTGAAACCTTGTACCCTAATTTCAAGGCAGTCCTCAAAACCTATCTACTCTTGAAGTCCTGCAATGGCGCCTCCTAGTGGCGACCTACAGTCAGCTGCTCCTAATGCCTTTAACTCTGTCCTCTTCCCTTTCATCTTTCCTATCATATTTTTAGGTGTTCGTTTCCATTTCTCTGATATTTTGTCATTTGTAAACCACCATGCTGTGCTAGTCAAATGGTGGTATATTAAAAACCTAATAAACATAGGCAGAGATGTATATTTATGTGTGTGTGTGTGCATGCTCACGCGTTTGTATGCGTGCTCTTGTGTGTAATCACCCACAGAAAAAGGGGATCTTAAAAACTATTTTAACAGTTTGACTTAAAGCAGAAGGCAGGAAGATGTTCTACAAAATGAATGAGAAAGTCATTCATCAGACAGATAAGAGGTGAATGATTCGTTTATTGTTTCTATATACAATAGGCCACCTTCCATCTCAAGGCATGTTACAGTGTGTACTGAATACATTATTGTTTACAGTTTGATAGCTGATATAAAGCATTTGAAAATGAATTACAGCTCCTCATTGTTTGTGTTATTGGTAATAAATATTACAATAAAAATTTAATACATACAAAATTATATCAGTCACAGGACTATAGTTTTCCATATGACTAATAAGTTATTCCTAGTGTGAACCAGCAATTTATTTCAAAGGGTTTTTTTTTTGTTGTTGTTGTTTTTGTAATTCAGCCATTCTCTCAAGTTTATTTGTGTTTTAGCTCAGTTACAAAAAGGGTTTTGTTCTTGCTCCGTGAGCATTTATTGGCAAGTACCTGGGTATTTTCCATTGCTTATATGTCCTGCAGGATGCCCTAAGTGTGTCTTCAGCATTGCAGAACTCCAATGAATCTTATAACCTCTACACAATTTAGATAATTACACTCAATAATCCTGATCCTTGCAATATCCTCCCATCAATCATAATGCTTCTGTAAAAATGCATTTGAACATCATAGTTTATATATATATATATATATATATATATATATATATATATATATATATACAGTGCACTCCATTTAAGTGCATATCGGATAAGTGCATGCTCTGTTTAACTGCATGCCGTACTTTGGTCCCGTTTTTGGCACCATCAATTTCTATGGGGACAAACTTCAGTTTAGCGCAGCACTGATAAGTGCAAAATTTGCTTATATGCATGGTTGCATGATTTAAGACCGCTCCTCTGCAGGAAAGACTCCGCATAAGCGCGCACACAGAATATGGAAGTCAATTGGCGGGTGACAACCAACGAGATTTCAAATTTACTGCCCCTTTAACTGCCACAGGCAGAATAAGCGAAAGAATGTTGTTAGAGTGTACACTGGGGTCGTCGTCATCACGGCGGAACTGTAAGACTTTAACACTGGCTGAACAAATACAAGTTCTTGAAAAATTAGAAAGCAAACAAAGTCAAGCATCTATTGCTAAAGAATATGGTGTTAATCCCAGTCAAATTTCACATATCTTGAAGCAGAAAGACCAGCTTCTGGACGACTGGCAAAACAATACAAATCCACAATGGAACTAAAACGGGCAGGAAAAGCTGAGGAGGTAGAAGATGCTCTTCTTCTGTGGTTTTCTAGAGTCAGGAACAGACAGTTTCCTGTCAGTGGTCCACTGCTTATGAAGAAAGCTAACCAGCCAACTGAAAGTCTTGGACTATCTGAATTCAAAGCCACTGTTTGATGGTTGGAAAGATGGAAGGAGAGGAACAACATAAAATTCAAGAAACAGCATGGTGAGAAACAAGACACTGATGACTTTGGTGCTGAAAATTGGGTTGTTTCAGTTCTTCCTACCATCTTGAACGAGTTTGCAACTCGTGTCATTTTCAATGCTGACGAAAACGGTCTCTACTGGCAAGCGATTCCTGATGGAACACTTGCATTCAAACATGCCGAAACTACTGGAGGTAAAATGTTGAAGGACCGACTGACGATCCTCCTTTGCTGCAATATGGATGGGAGTGAGAAGTTGGAACCCCATCATCATTGGGAAGAGCAAACAGCCCCATTGCTTCAAGAAAGATAAGCAACTTCCTGGGTTATATGAAGCTAACGCAAATTCATGGATGACTGGGGAAATTTGGAAGCAGTGGCTAAAGAAGTTAGATACTAGAATGCGGTCACAAAAGCATCAGATTTTGTTGCTTTGTGATAATTGTGCTGCACATGGTGATGATGTTAGGCTGTCTAACGTCAAGGTGGTCTTCCTGCCACCAAACACTACCTCTCTGATCCAACCTATGGATCAGGGCATAATAGCCAATTTCAAAAAACATTATCAGGCTCTTGTGCTACGTTGTCTGATAAGCGTTATGGATGACCAGACTGGCAAGGATAAACTGGCTCGTAATCTATCACTATTGGATTCCCTACATATGCAGAAAGAAGCCTGGAATCATGTTACACAGGCAACCATTGTGAACTGCTACAAGTGGACAAGCTTTAAGGATGTGGAGAGGGACGAAACAGATGCAGCTGTTGCAAACGCGTCAGATGAACAGGTTATTGACATCCCAGCTGTTGTTACTGAAGAAGAGTTTCATCGCTATGTAGCTGTTGATTATGATCTACAAACAGCTGACGACAGCACTGATGTCGAGATATGCACCTACACACAGGCAACAACGGCTGATGAAACAGATGATGAAATGAGCAGCGAGGCACATGCTGACAAAATTCAACAACCTCCTCCTGTCACTTTTGCAAGAGCGCTGGAGAGTCTCAGCACCGTGTGGGCCTATCTGGAGGCCACTGGATGTCAGTGCTATGACAGTTTTTACTGTCTGGCAGACGTAGTCTATGGAACTCACAGACCCAAGAGTGTACAGAGGTCTATAACTGATTACTTCAAGTAAGCCTAACATCAGTTATTGGAGACTGCATACTGTACGTATAATAATAAACAGTACTGTACATATGTTTATCAGACGTCAAGCTTCTTTGGGTCACAACGGTTAAGTGCACGCTCCGGTTAACTGCATGCATTTCTTTGGTCCCAGACCCTTGCACGTAAGCGGATTGTACTGTGTGTGTGTGTGTGTCTATATATATATCTATATATATCTATATATAGATATATATAGATATATATATAGATAGATATATAGATAGATAAAATTTTGAATGTAGTGGATTAATAAACTATTTGACAATTGCCTATCCTCCCTGCATGGGCTGCAGGCAAAAGTGTGGCTGACAACATATATTGCTTTATTTTGACTGCTTATTGCTGCCTAACCAGACAGCAGCCACTCTAGGCAATTGCCTTGTCTGCCTAATTGTTAAGGCAGCCCTAATACCCCATCCTGCAAATTCTTATAGTCCTGTCATTGCAGCAACAGTTCTCGGCCAGAAGCCATGTTCCAAGGCTACTTATGAAACCCTGCAATCTTAGGGGGTCATTTACAAAGGTGCAGTAGCGTTTTTTAGCACATGCTAATGATTAATGTGTGCTAAACACTAGAGACACCCATAGGAATATATGGGCATCTCTAGAGTTTAGTGCACACTTATTTTTAGCGCACGCTAAAAATGCTAGCATGCTTTTGTAAAAGGCCCAATAAGGGAACAAATGGTTCACGTTTGCAGTTCCCTGCACCTTAGCACAATACATTCATGTGTGGTAAATGCAAAGTTTAGCACACTAATTATTTGGGGACATGTCCTTTGCAGGTCCCATGTTAAAATGTCCATTAACAGACGGTATCCTGGATGCACATGGGAGGGACTTCAGTAAATAGTGCTCAAAATTCCAAACCCAAAAAATCCATTCTAAGAAAGATTCTATAAAGGGTGAATCCATGCCAAAGTGTTGGGCATGGTACTTGTACCTGCTAAAAGTAGGTGTAAATGCCATTGTTTAACTTAAGCATGGATCATGTTAATTCTATAATTCCCCTTGCAACTTTTGGGAATGCCTCTGATGTGCCCTGGCCACACCCTCTTTTACTAACAATGATGACCCCAGACATCCCAATAACTGTTTTTTGGGAGTTTTTCTGTTGGACACTTTATTTTCCAAAATGGTCCCAAAAGAAAACACACTGAGCTTATGCCCAATCTTGAAAAAGACGATTTTTGAATGAAAACGGCAGGTGTTTTTCAAGTTTGAAAATGGCTATGTGTGGGTGTTCCCAGAGATAATCAGCAGTTGGCGCATGGGTAACGTGTGAGCCCTTACCGCTAAGTCAATGGGTGGCATTAAGGGCTCAGGCTATAAATAGACGAATGCTGGTTTTCATTTTGCCGCATGTCCATTTCCCAGCCCAAAAATACTCCCCTTTTTTCCAGACGTGCTAGAGAAATGGTCCAGCACGCATCCAATACATGTGTCCACATGACCGCAGGCCATTTTTTGGTGCGCCTTTGTAAAAGGGCCCCTTAGTGCTGTGCTGCAATTTTCTGGCCATGGCAGATTTATTTTCAGTTTTTCTCACAGAAAAACGACAGGAAGAGTATTTTCTTGCTGGCTCAAAAGGCAACTTTTATTTGTATTAACAATTTATTGCATAAAGAAAATATAAGTATAAAGAAAATATAAACATTCTCTACAGGTTGGGTATCCAGCTGACTATGGACTATAGTAAGTTCTGTAGCTAAAGAATTTAGCACCTTGTATTTAAACAGTTGGAAATGGACAGTATTAACAGTTATGCAAACTAACCTGTGTCATCACACTGCCCTCAGCCCACTTCCCAGACTATGGTTCTGCCTACCATATCAAACCGTATTGCTTGATTAACTTTGAAAGAATACCCTTTTTCAGTAACTTAGATTATTACTAAAAGATGAACAAAATGAAATGGTCCCTGCTATAAAGACCTCAAAGCAAAGACTGTGTAATTATCCGTCTGACACACATAACAAGCAACCAAATTGCCAGTGTGAATATAGTATATTTACAGCTGCTCCCACCTGCCTACCAGGAAAAAAAAATGAAAACTGCCTTAATTTAGCTATTTGCAAACATAAATTAAAATCTTTCAAAACAATGCAAGCAAAGAACACGGAAGGATATTTTTCCATTTGAAATGTCAAAATGTGCATTTCTGACTTGTGGGTAATATAATTGTAATAGCTGAAGTGTAAATGATTTGTGGTCTTCAATTTTTATATCAGAAATAAAATTATTATTCAAAGCATGCACATGTTATATTGTAAGCTGTAGTGTGCATTTACTCAAGATAATATATATCACAAATCATCAACTCATATTCCATTATTGCAGTGCCATTAAATGTAAACATGTCTGTGTGTTTACTTTAAAATGTTTTATGTTTGTTGTTTAATGTGCTAGAAACAGGTGGTCTGAGAATCTGAAACATAGTGTATGGCTTATAAGTTGAGAAAAAGGTAATTACACAGTGCACAGGGGAGATGAATGTTGTGTTTGTTATGGATGACTTGAAATTCTCAGAACACTTTGGGGACACATCTCCAATGCCAAAAGTGCTGCATCAACAATGAATTGGTTTGAGAAAAAAATTCACATTCACATTTGTTGTTAGGGCTCCTGATATTTTCATGGAATTCAAGGTCAACACAACCTATAATATAATATATGCATAATAAACATGAAGGGGATATACATCTATTAACAATGTGATAAGATAACATGTACTCATTTCCTAGAAATATAGGACTAGATTCTGCAAATGGCACCCAAAGTTGGAAGCCAAAAACAAATGAGTGCTAAGTCAAGTGCAACTCTATAAATGGTGCCCAAATTTGCTTAGCGCCAGGATCTGTGCCAATTTTGGGCACAAGGATTTATACCAACTGAGATCTGGTGTAAATCTTTGCACCTAAATTAGACGTGGATCTGCTATATTCTGTAACACTACACAATTTCTTGGAACAGCCCTGATCTGCCCATGCCCCTCCCGTGGACTCACCCTCTTTATGGATCAATGTAGAAAATTTATTTGCACAGCTTGAGTCCTGCTTAGGATGATGCATGCATAAATTTTAATTGTTGCCAATTAGTGTCAATATTAGCATTCAATTATTGCCAATTAATTGCTCATTTGTCAATTAAGTTATGTATGCAATTATAGAGCATGCCCAATGCACACCAAATTTCAGTGCACAATTTTGGGCGCCATATATAAAATCCAGAGGATACTGATAGATATTCAATGGCATTTAAGTAGGCAGGATTGCCTCTGGCCCACTGAAACCCCACTCGGCTTGTAGAAACAAAGGAAGTAAAAGCAGGATCTCAGCTCATAATGGTGGTAAAAGTAGGGTCTCAGGTTCAAAAAATGGAAAGACAAGACGCATGACATCACCGGCGGGGTCTGTTGCATATGCTGGATGGTCAGATCGGAACATTTCAAGTATTCATGCAAATTATAAGATGTGGAGGGGCATAATTGAATCGAACGCCCAAGTTGTCATGAGGGTGTCCTCACAGGACGGCCCCATAAAGGGGCGGGGCAACCCGTATTATCCACCTTTCATTTCAATAATATGGTCGGGGACACCCAAATCATGAAATTTAGGTCAACCTTAGAGATGGTCATCCTTAGGTTGTTTTTGAGATGGTCGTCCATGGTTTTCGGTGATAATGGAAACCGAGGACACCCATCTCAAAAACGACCAAACCCATGCTATTTGGTCATGGAGGAGCCAGCATTCGTAGTGCACTGGTCCCCCTCACATGCCAGGACACCAAGCGGGCACCCTAGGGGGCACTGCAGTGGACTTCACAAATTGATGCCAGGTGCATAGCTCCCTTACCTTTGGTGCTGAGCCCCCCAAACCCACTCCCTACAACTGTACACCACTACCATAGCCCTAAGGAGTGAAGGGGGGCACCTACATGTAGGTACAGTGGGTTTTTGGGGGGGGGGGGGTTGGAGGGCTCAACATTTACCACCAGAAGTGTAACAGATAGGGGGGATGGGCCTGGGTCCGCCTGCCTGAAGTGCACTGCACCCACTTAAAAACTGCTCCAGGGACCTGCATAGTGCTGTGATGGAGCTGGGTATGACATTTGAGGCTGTCATAGAGGCTGGCAAAAAATGTTTTAAAATTGTTTGAGGGGTGGGAGGGGTTTGGTGACCACTGGGGGAGTAAGGGGAGGTCATCCCCGATTCCCTACAGTGGTCATCTGGTGAGTTCGGGCACTTTTCGAGGCTTGATCGTGAAAAAAAAATGGACCAATTAAAGTCAGCCAAATGCTCGTCAGGGACGCCCTTCTTTTTTCCATTATCGGCCGAGGACGCCCATCTCTAAATCACGCCCCAGTCCCTCCTTCGGTATGATGCCAACATACTCCCATGAACTTTGCTCATCCCCGCGACGGAAAGCAGTTGAGGACGCCCAAAATCATCTTTCCATTATGCCGATTTGGGCGACACTGAGAGAAGGACGCCTGTCTCCCGATTTGTGTCTGAAGATGGGCGTCCTTCTCTTTAGAAAATTCACCTGAAAGGGGCAGTAGGGCTATCACACAGATAGTGTGTGCCAAATTGACTCTACCGCCGGGGTAGTGCAGGAGGCCAGTGGTAGTTCTAAAGTTGGTGTGAACAGTTTCCCGCGGTATAAAATATTTTTCTATTTTCTACCACGAGGTGATAATTGGCAACACACCGACATTGCTGCATGCTGCCAGTTAAATAGCCTAAAGCTGGCTAAGTGCTGAATATTACCATTTAGTAGGTTGCCCCGTCACCGGCTATGATGCGCTATATAGCTGATTAGCGCCAATATTCATTGGCTGACGGCTTAATTTAGCAGCCAGATAGACCCACAAAAATAGCAGGTCTATCTATGGCTGCTATAACTTCGCTGGTCAGTCGATACATATTGACTTAACCAGCTATGTTTTAGCAGCTGAAAAAAACTCTGGAAATTCAATGCCAGTTGCTGAATACAGCCTGGCATTGAATTTCTGGGTTTGCTGTCTACCACAGGAGTTAGCCAGGCTGCTTCCCACGATCTCAATAGCGGCCCCTAAACCTCCAAGAACGATATGGTTAATGATGTGGTCTGTGGCGGATACAGAGCGGAGCAGGCAGTTATGCAGGTACTGGCAATATTCAATGCTGGTGCCCATATACATAACTGGGCAAGTTGGACTGCTGAAAAAGCTGTCCTAACCTTACCTAGGGGTCCTTTTACTAAGCTGTAGTGGCCATTTTTGCCGTGTGGTGTAGCCCTTTTTACCACAGCAGGTAAAAAATGCTGAAAAAAGCCATGGCTATGCGGTAAGAGTGCTCTTACCATGTAGTTATGTCAGGAGGAGCGCTTACAGCCACCCACTGAGGTGGTTGTAAGGGCTCCCACTCTACCAGGTGGTAACCGGGTAGGGTGCAGTGCTGCCCGATTACCACTGGGTTAGCGCTGCGCTAAAAAATACGGTCCGATTTTCCCTAGTGCGGGAAATGTCACACGCCAGGGCTAGAGCTACCGCTGGCACCCGGGTTGGGCCGGTGGTAGCTCCCAGACTAGCATGCAGTAAACCTGCGTTGGGTTTACCGCCACTTTGTAAAAGGGCTCCCTAGTTAGGTATGTGGAGAAGGAAATGAATTTCAGCCATACCTACATAACTTCCAGGTGCTGCCAAAGATCCAGATGTACAATGCCCTTGCCCAGACACAGCCTGGCCTTAAGCATCTGGGCTTAATTTAGCCCCCTGTTGCAGCATCTTAAAAATTGCTGACCAACACAGGCTGAATATTATCTCTGTACTTATGCCTAAATGCCCACAGCTCATTAATATTTTTATTGTATGCACTAATGCATTAAAGTCTTTTAAATAATGCAAATGTTAATATAAATTAAGGTTTGCCCAGAGTGTATAATGGTTGCTATCATGTTGATGTTCTATAATGCACAGACCCTAAATTTAGTACAGTAAGTGTGAAAAGAAGAAATGGAACTCACACATGAATTCTTCACAGCTCCAATTAAGTGCATTTTAATGATTTTCTATAATAAATTCTACACAGGAGGTGGGGAGGAGACTGTAGAACAAAAAACATTTTGATTAACAGAACTGCTGAGCTAATTGTTCCAGCAGTACATTCCATTTACTGTCTGAACCCAGATCTGCTTGACATAAACTCTAGTTTATTTGCCACAAACAACTTTTTCCTGGGTTAGATGCTTGCAAAAGAAAAAAAAAAGAAAAGGAAAATAAAAACAATAAAAACACTGAAAAATGTGTGAATTTTAGTCACATGGTAGCAGACTTAACCAACACACTGTGCCTAAGATTCAAACTTCTGTTAATTCATCTCGTTCATTTATTTAGTAAAGATTTATGCACTATAGACCCTTTCTAATGTGAATGTTGGGGATTCAATAAGCTTGACCACATCATAAGTGAATCTGTGCTGTACTGGGTCTACATTGTAATAGGTAAAAACAATGTATATGCTTGGAAATGATCTCAGCAAGAGTAAGAGTGGATAAGCAAGTCTTGCTATTGTATTAGTCTTTGTGTGCGTGACTTGTTAGTGGGTTGCTTCTTCCATTAAAGGTTTGGGAGAAGAGACAAACTTTCACCTGCTTCCTGAAGTAGAGAAAGTCTTATGTTAAGCGATACCTTTCTGAGAGTTCGTTCCAGAGTGTGGGGGCTACTCAGAGAAGGCTCATTTGCAGATGTCGCATTATGTGATTTTGTTTGGAGAGGGTGTGGTTAAGGATATTCTTTGAGAGAATCTTATGGATCAAACATGTTTTAGCTGATTCTATAATAAAGTTTAAGAGAATATGAATTTAAACCATGTTATGTTAGCTTTTTTGAATTATTCATACTTTGCAACATCAGTATGTCTCTATCCATGGGCGGGCCAAGGTAATCTGCCACTTGAGGTGAGGGCTGAGATGGTGCCCCCTCCCCGGTCTCAGTCTGGCATCTCCTCCCTTCCTTCTTCAACCCCCTTTCCTGAGCCTACCTATGCTTATTATAGGGCGGTGGTGGTAGCAATTCCCATAGACTGCCCTGCTGCTGGTACTGGCCTCTCTACTGCGGCCCATCTCTGAGGAAACAGGAAGTTATGTCAGAGGCGGGCCACAGTAGAGAGAAGAGATTAGTGCCGGCGGCAGGGCAACCAATAGGAATTACTTCTACTGCCTTTTAGTAAATAAAGGTAGGTTTGGGGAAGGGGACTGATGAAGGAAGGGAGGAGATGTCAGACCACGGCCAGTGTAGAGGGATATGCTACTCCTAGAAAAGTGCTGCCTGAGGCCCCTGCCACAGGTCGCCTAATTTTAGTCCCACCCACTGTCTCTACCCTTGCCTACCTCTTTCCTGATAGGATTTTATAGGGTAGATATATAATGCCCACGCCCACACAGATAACTGGGCAAGTTGAATTTTACAAAAGGCAGTTCTAATTTTGCCCAGTTATCTACACATGTGCCAACACTGAAAATTGGCCATTATCAGCACAATTTCTGGGTCCATGGCTGACTCAATTCAATATCCGTGCCCATATATAATCTGGCATTGAATATGTAGGTAGATACAGCTCACAGCTGTCAGTGGCTCTAAAACCAAATTGTACTGAATATACAATGTAGTTTTAATACCTCAGCATGAAAGGTTAGATAAAACAATGAATTATTTAATTGTGTAGGTGGAAGCACATAGAATACATATCCCATTATATATCTGACAAACCTTTTATTTTCGGGGGGGGGGGGGGGGGGGGTTCAGTCTTCAGCATAACTACTCACCTAAATGTAGGAAAAACAATGATCTGCATAATTGTGTATTTAGGGCTCTTTTACTAAACTGCACGTAAACAGCTACTGCAAGTTTAACATAAAAATTAACATGTGGTGACTTCAAAACCTGTGCAGTAAATGCAAGAGGTGAACATGGGACAGACTGGCAAAGCAGTGCACCTCATAGCCTGGAATGGCGGATATTGCCAGTACTCCTGCACAATGTTCCACTGCAGGTAACACGGTGTGGCCTCCAGAAAATAAGTAAATAACCTCATGTGTCGTGGTGTAACGGCGCACCTTTCCCCACATCTTTGCCCATGATTGGATCCTCCCTTCACATTAAAGTTTCCAACATCTCCTTGTTTTAAGCAGCTAGTAAAAGTTTTTTTTGTGCATTAAATGTTAGCACAAACCTGTGTTATTGGCTACCAAGCATTAACAGCAGCCAATATGGTAAGAAACCTGCACTAGTTGCCTAATAAGAGTATGATCAGGAATCAGGTGTGACAGAGGGGGAGTGGAGGTGTGGCTGGCTATGACAGCTAGCACACAGATCAGTGATGCCCATTATCTATCAAGATTGTCAATAGCAGTAGGTGGCATTAAGTATAGTTACACTACCTGCCAATCATTCAAAATAATCCATAGTGGTGACTCCTCCTCCTGAACCCCCTACAAATTCCACCATTACTAATCTTCCAGTATATCACCTACCTCATCTGACCCCCTCCACCTAACACCACAATCCTTATATCTACATCAAACCCTCCCCAACATCAGACCACCTAATAGACCCAACCTTCACCCCAAATTGATGCCAGCACCCCAACAGACCAAAACCCTCTTAAGCAGAGCCAGACCATCTCCCCAACCTCCAATGTCATTGGGACTCACTGGGGGCGCCCTGTTAGTGTAGTGGAATGGGAAGGGAGTAGGTCCCTTCTGCTCCTTCCCCATCTAGCTTCAAGTTTCAAAATGTCACTGACTCTTAGTGGTAGTCCTATAGTACTGCTGCTAAGTGGCATTCTTCCATATATAGAATGATCTGCAAGTGCATGTAATATGGTGCTTATGTAGTGTCTGCCATGCGTGACAAATGCAGGGCAGATGCTGGGCAAACCCCTGCATTTACAGCATGGGCTTTGTACTTACCACATCTTAACTTTTGCAGTTAAGATGTGGTAAGACCAAAAACCTTACTCCACTTCAATAAAACAAAAACACTGTAAACTCAAAACTAGCAAAAAGTAGAAAGATATTATTACTATACTATACTTATATTATATTATACTTATTATCTGAACTAGAGACCCATATAAAATGTGTACTACAATATTGCACAGAACATACTGTACTGTATATACCAGCAAATTGTAGGAGAATGTGAACTTGATTGGATTTAGCCTGGTTGGTTTCTTGAAAATTTAATATTTTGCCCAGATCTGTTAGAGAATGCAATGAAACTTTTCCTCGTGGAATTTTTCCCTTCAGAAAACCTAATGGGATTTAATATAAACTTCTCAATAAAAATATATCTCAGATTTTCTGAAACACAGTTTCAGATCTGTCTTGAAGTTTTCAAATTTTCTTTAAAGAAATGTAAAAAATGTCTTGCAACTTTATTGTTCAAAGAACACATTTTTTTTAAGTTTGCACTTCTCTACTCTGAGGTGCTTAAGTGCTTAATTAAAACCCATCAGTTCATAACTGGCATTCTTGTTTTCAACTTGAGTTTCTTTAAAAATAAGTACTTAAGATACATTTTATTTCACTTACTTCCAGAAACTAAATTCTCTTGAAAACCTTTACTGTGCAGTAACAAAAACCCTTCTAACCCAAGGAAGTTTACATTAACAAGTGATCTGTTCTGTAACCCCTGCTTCTCAGCCCCCCCCCCCCCCCCCCCCCAGGATTTTATAATTGAAATTTTGCTGGAGGAGCAGGATAGATGCTGGTGCTATTTTCTTGGATCACCACTTCTTTTACTTTCTCTTGCAATATGCATTCTTTTTCACAAGGGAAAAATAGAAGAAATGAAAAGTATTACTCTGAAACCTAATATACATGCAGAAACATGGATCAATAAAAGACATTTATGAACAAGCAGGAAAGAAGATATTGTGAATCCTTGTCAATCAATGGATTTTCGGCACATAATAACGGATAAGCTATGTCCCAATCCAGAAAAGCTTATCTTTTCAAAAATGTTATTGCAAGGAGCAGAAAGATATGCCAAAGATAGCTTTGACAATTTCCTGACAAGATGTGTAAGTAAAGCGATTAAAGTGCAGCATTGACTCCTAACTCTCCCTCTACTCCTACAGTAACTTTGCTTCATATAGTTGTATTTCTGCATTATTCCCACAGGCAAAAAAATGCCACCATAGAAAATAGTATTGCTTTAACCATTCAAACTCTATTCTTCTCATTTCTACCTACATAATCATTGGTAGAAAACACATTCTTGTGTTCCGATTATCATTTTTTCTAAAAGGTGGAACAAATATTTACATTGTACACAAACTGAATATTGAGTAAGAGTTTGTCTTGAATTATATCATATATATCTTGTAAGATTTTACTGAAAGGTCCAGTGCATCATTTTAGATGATCAGTAACAAATGATTTGTTTTGACACCCCTGCTCAGCCCCCACTGGATTTTGTAATTGTAATTTTGCTGTATATTTGTAGAGGGGCAGATTAGGTGCTGGCCATATTTTCTAGATATAGTTCAAATATAGAATGTTCTAGCTCCATTTCTTTCACTTTCTCATAGAAACAGAGAAAAATGTAGACAGATAAAGACCATATGGCCCAGGGGTGTAGCCAGACACCCAATTTTGGGTGGGCGTTGGTCTAAGATGGGTGGGCAGAAGAACTCTGCCTTGTCCCACAAGTGATTTGGTCTTTTCCTCTCTCGCCTGCATGCCATATGGTCTATCAAACATCCCCCCCTCTTCTGCATACCTTTTAAATAGCAGATTTTCACTGGCAGCGAGCAGCAACTAATACACATTGCTCATTTTAACCCCAAAACCTTCCCTCTGATGCATCTTCCTGTTTCCGCATAGGTGGGAATACATCAGAGGGAAGGCTGTAGGGCCAGAGTAAGCAGTATGTATCAGCTGCGTCTCACTGCAGGCGAAGATCTGCTATTTACAAGGTATGCAGGAGGGACAGTTGTTGGGAGTTTTCAGCTGGTGGGGCTTGGGGATCCCTGCCAGTCACATCATAGTTGTGCTGCAGGCCCACCCAAGCCCACCCTTGGCTACGCCACTGATATGGCCTATCCAGTCTGCCCATCCATGCCATCTACTCTCCCTTTCACTCCCTTAGAGATCCTATGTGCTTTCCCAAGCTCTCTTGAATTCAGATACTGTTTTCATCTCCACCACTTCTACTGAGAGGCCGTTCCACAAATTCACCATCCTTCCCATGAAGAAGTATTTCTCATAACTCAGTATCTAAGTCTTTCTCTGCCATGAGTACTTCTATATCATAGAAGCATAGAAACAGAGAAAAATCTAGGCAGGTAAAGACCATATGGTCTATCCAGTCTGCCCAAACATGCCATCAATTCTCCCTATAACTCCCTTTGAGATCCTATGTAATTGTCCCTACCTCTCTTGAATTCAGATACTGTTTTCATCTCCATCACTTCCACAGGGAGACCATTCAGACAAATTCACCACCCTTTCCACGAAGAAGTATGCCCTCAGGTTACTTCTGAGTCTATCCCCTTTCGTCTTCATCCAATGCCCCCTTGACCCAGAGCTTCTTTTCAACTGAAAGAGACTCACCTCCTGTGAATTTATGTTGCATAGGTATTTAAATATCTCTATCATATATCCCTTCTTCTGCCTTTCTTCCAAAGAATACATATAGCAATCTTTAAGTCTGTCCCAATATGCTTTATGACAAAGACCACTGACCATTTTAGAAGCCACCATCTTGCAATATATATTTGTTTTCCAGTGAAAAAGTGGAGGAAATGGAATGCATTATTCCTAAATAAAATATACTTGAGAGACAAAAAATGAATTTAAAAGTTTTATAAGTGGAAGTGAAAAATAGTAGACTTTGCCAGTGATGAAACCTTTATATCCATTTTCAAGGTCAGAAAGAAGTAAATACAGTCCCTCCATCTCAATTGTTGGAAGTCCAAAGCTAAGAGAATGCTTCCTAACCCAAATAATTTCATTTTTACTGGATTATGTAGTTTGTGAAAGGTGGGGAGTGGATTAGGTTCATATGAAGAATCTGTGGAAGATAAAACATTGACTTAAACAGTGATCTGCATGCTTATTTGCATATTTGGACTATTCAAGGATTTGGAGTGATTTAAAGCCCTAAGAAAAGGGAAATTTGACCCTTTGGCTTTTAGGGCCTGGAGGGGGAGGACTGAAGCCCCGGGACTTATATGGAGTGACCTGGAAGAGTGTTTCTAGATGTAGAATAATTTCACCCTGAGTAAGAAAGAGATCTGTTAAGCGGACACAGAGGCTCAGTACGCTCAAAAAAATAGAGTCTGATGTCTTTGGAGATTGGGATGTTTGTATTTTTGCAAGTAGTGCTTTTGGACTTTGGTTGGGAATTCAGCTTGTGCTTTGGCAAGCAGTGATTAATATGAAGGTCTTAGCCTATACTGTTAGATAGGCAGCCTGTTTCATACTGTGCCTGAGACACAGGAGAATTAGGAGCTCTGTTTTTTTTCACAGAGAACTTGGGGTCCCTGCACAGTGACATTTCTGGGTACTCTGAGGAATGTTTCTCCACATGCAGAGGTACATATGCATGTTTTGCACACAGAGGAAATATTCTGCCATTGTCAAGAATTTTTTTTGATTGTGGGCCAGTACCACCATTGCACATTTTGTGCAGTGTATTTTTAATTAACAGAAATGTTTATCTCTGAATTCTAGGATATTTTTAGTACATCCTGTTTCAAAACTTTGTTTGTTGTGCATTTTCAAATATCAGAGAACATTTAGTTTTTTCTTTTTTTTTTTTAAATTTATTTATTTATGAACATTTTAGTATACGTGGAGGGGCATAATTGAACGAAAATGTCTATCTCCATGGGTGTTTATCTCCGAGAACGGGTCCGTGAAGGGGCGGACTGAACCGTATTTTCGAAAAAAATAGACGTCCATGTTTTATTCGACAATTTGTGAGCTGGGCGTTTTTGTTTTTCAGTGATAATGGAAAATGAAAGCGCCCAGCTCAAAAACGAATAAATCCAAGGCATTTGTACGTGGGAGGGGCCAGGATTCGTAGTGCACTGGTCCCCCTCACATGCCAGGACACCAACCGGGCACCCTAGGGGGCACTTTTACAAAAACAAAAAAAAAGGTAAAAGAGCTCCCAGGTGCATAGCACCCTTCCCTTGTGTGTTGAGCCCCCCAAATCCCCCTCAAAACCCACTGCCCACAAGTCTACACCATTACTATAGCCTTAAGGGGTGAAGGGGGGCACCTACATGTGGGTACAGTGGGTTTGGGGGGGTTGGACGACTAAGCATTAAGCAGCACAATTGTAACAGGTAGGGGGGGATGGGCCTGGGTCCACCTGCCTGAAGTCCACTGCACCCCCTAACAACTGCTCCAGGGACCTGCATACTGCTGCCAGGGAGTGGGTATGACATTTGAGGGTGAAAATAAAAAGTTGTGAAACATCATTTTTTTGTGGTGGGAGGGGGTTAGTGACCACTGGGGGAGTCAGGGGAGGTCATCCCCGATTCCCTCTGGGGGTAATCTGGTCATTTAGGGCACTTTTTGGGTCCTTATTCGTGAAAAAACAGGGTCCAGGAAAAGTGCCTTAAATTCTAGCTACAAACGCATACTTTTTTTCCATTATCTGCGAAAGGCGCCCATCTCTGATCGGCCGATAACCACGCCCCAGTTCCGCCTTCACCACGCCTTCGACATGCCCCCGTCAACTTTGTACGCATCTGCGATGGAGTGCAGTTGAAAACGTCCAAGTTCGGTTTTCGATTATACCGCGTTATTCGTTTTTGGGAGATAAACGCCTATCTCCCGATTTAGGTCGCAATATAGGCGTTTTTGTCTTTCGATTATAAGCTGGATAATATTCAATTAAGAATAATAATACACAATTTGTAAGATATCATAATGAAATAAAAAAAAAGGAAAAGAAATTAATGTACAACTCAGGGGTGTAGCTACGGGTGGGCCTGGATGGGCCCAGGCCCACCTAGTTTAGCCTCAGGCCCACCCAGAAGCAGATCCTTGCCGTGACCATCTCCCACCCCTGCCGCAGCGCTTCATTTAATGTTGTCGGCGCTGCTGTTAGTTTCCCACCCCCCCGCGGTGGCGCTTTACACTTTACCCGACGGCAACGCTACAGATGCAGCGCTGACGTCCGACGTCCTGCTCCGGGGCCTTCCGCGTCCCGCCTCCGTAACAGGAAGTTACATCAGCGTGGAAGGCCCCGGAGCAGGACGTTGGACGTCAGCGCTGCATCTGTAGCGTTGCCGTCGGGTAAAGTGTAAAGCGCCGCCGCGGGGGTGGGAAACTGTAACAGCAGCGCCGACAACAACATTAAATGAAGCGCTGCGGCAGGGGTGGGAGAGGGTGAGGAAGTCAGTGGGGTGCTGCGTGCTGGCCCAGTAAGGGGAGGCAGGGAGGGGAGGGAACAGAAGGGTGCTGGACTTGCAAGGGTTGGAGGGAAGGGAAGAGGTTTTTGATTTGCAGAGGGGAGGTTGGCAGGAAGGAGAGAGAGAGGTTTTGGGATTTGCAGAGGGGAGGTTGGAGGGAAGGGGGAGGTTTTGGATATATAGGGGGGGGTGGAAGGAAGGGGAGAGGTGCTGGATATGCAGGAGGGTGGAGGGAAAGGGGAGAAGTGCTGGATATGCAGAGGGTTGAAGTGAAGGGGAGAGGTGCTGGACATGTATGGGAGTTGGATGAAAGGGAAAGAGGTGCTGAACATGTAGGGGGGCTGAATGAAAGGGAGAGATGCTGGACGTGTGTGTGTGGGGGGGGGGGCTGAAGGAGAGGTGCTGGATATGCAGATGATGATATGCAGAGGGAAGGGAGAGAGATGCAGGGAGAAAGAGCCAGATGCATAAGGGGAAGGAAAGAGAGGAAGAGAAGCTGGTTGGGGGTGGGATCAGCGAGGAGAGGGACACATTGGTGTGGAGGAGGGAGAAAGGGGACCTAGGGAAGTATACAGATACAGAAGGGAGATGATGGGCATTAGGTGGGAGCATGGGGACAGGGACACAAATGTGAGATGTTGTATGGGGATGGCACATGGGCACAGAGGGGTAATGCCTGACCAAGGGGGGGGGGGGATATAGAATAGAGATAAAATGCTGGACACTGGAGAGGGGGGGGGTATATGTACACGGGGGGGGGGGGGGAGATACCAGACAAGGGAGAGAATAGGAATGCAGAAGGGATATGCTGGGCATGGGGTGCATAGGTGCACAGAGGAATGATGATGGATGAGGGGATATGAACACAGGGGAGATACTGAACAAGGAAATATAGGAAAACAGAGATGGGAGATGGATGATGGACATGAAGAAAGAAGAAATGTCAAATAGGAGACCCTGGCAAGTGACTTAAGAGAAGACAGAGGGAAGCAGAAACCAGAGACTGGGACCAATATGATTTGAGAAAAAATGACCAGACAACAAAAAGGTATAAAAAAATATTTTATTTTCAATGTTGTGAATATAATATGTTGGATTTGGAATGTACATCTTGCCAAAGTTGATGGTAAACATGGCTGGGGTCCAGGACAGAAATCTAGGAAAGGACCCCAAAGTCCATTACCAGGCTGCTCCTTCAGCTTCCAGCATGCAGGCTTTCTCTGGCCAAGGAACCAAGCACAATTGCCCTAGTTGCATCCCCTAACACCATCCCTGGCATGTGCCATCTTTATATTTTGCACAGGAGCAAGTGCCTTTCTTTCTTGTTTCTCTGGTGGTGTACTACATGCAAGGTCTAGTTTCTTGGGGTTTCCGTTTAATTTATATTTCTAGAGTTTGTGGTCACTTATTCTGTATTTGGCATTTGTGTCTTGTGTGTGTGACTGAGGTATTCTGTTAGCATGAAGTTTCAATGTAGCATTCTGTAGTAATTTGGCTTGTTCAGCTTTCCTGATAAATGTATTTGTATTTTAGGGCCCTACTATAATATTTAAGGCACTTCTTTTTCATAGGTAGGATCATTGTTTTTGGAAGTTAGTGTTGGCATGGTAGATTTGCTCTAGGTTCTGAGTGACTTTTGTTTTATAGATTTTTTAAAGTTAATTTATAATATGTCTGTAATTGAGATTACACTAGAAAACAAAATTTCTTTATATGATGAGTTTTATGGTGAATTGTCCTTGCTGTGCTCTTTATCCATTGTTGGTGGACGGCCAGGAGGTTCTCTAGATGCAGAATGTGTTTGGCTTCAATACCATATATGTGTTGGAGGACCATGGCTCAGTGGGGCTGAATAGTGCAGTCTATTGTACTTCCCTTAGCTCTCAATTGGCCTGCAGCCACTGAAGCCTGCACTGCAACCCTCATTGAAGTTATGGGGAGTGGGGTAGGGACAGAGCATGGGTGCATCAGGTTTGCTGTTTTTTTCTTTTTCAAAAAAGTTGGCAACTCTAGTGCCCACCCATCCAACCTGTTGGCCCACCCAAAAATTGCCTTCTGGATACGCCACTGATACAACTACCATCATACACAAGTGAGTAAGCAATGATCCAAGAATTTAGAAAAAGAAAATATATCAAGCTGGAAAACCAAGCTTTTCAAAAGAAACTATTTAAATCAAAGACTGCGCCATACCTTGTGGACTCACTCCAAATTGCTATACAGTGTTACATTCAGGTCTAAAGTCTCACAACAACACTCTCTTTATTTTTTAGAAAAACATCCAACTGATTGGGTTCAAAAAATTGATATTGTTTAGTGTGAAGTAGAATCCTACACACACAAGGAAATTTCAGAAGAAAGTTTGCGCCCAGGGCTATTGCCCTAGGACGCAAAGCAAGAAATAGCTTACGTCGCTTTTGGGTTTCCCTAGATAAATCTGGGAAAACCCTTACTTTTGAACCCAAAAATAAAGAATTCAAGTGTTTTAGGGAAAGCCTGAGAACTGCATCTCTATCTAACTCTAATACGAAGGTCACCAGCAAAGTAATTCTTTGCGTGACCACCTCCAAAGAAGATTCCAGGAAGGCCGTTAAATTCATTGCATTTTGCGGGTTTAAATTTTCTGGGACTTGCCCAGTAATTTGAATATAATATGCCCGTGTGATAGGTGGCAATGAATTCTCGGGCATTCCCAGAATATCCACTAGGTATTTTTTAACCATTTATACAGGAGAAAAAATAGGTGATTTTGGAAAATTTATAATACGTAGGTTAAGTCTCTTGGATTGATATTCCAAATATTCCATGCGTTTAGAAGTAAAATTCCTCTCTTTGATTAATGTTTGTTCCACAAGTTCTGTTTTTTCTATTCTTTGAGTGAGGTTTTTTTACTTCAGTCTCATGAACCTCATTAACTTGTAATTGTTTTAATGCAGCTTCAGCCAAAACTTTGATAGTGTCTGTATTCTTTGAAATAGCTGACTGCAAAGTTTGGAGGGTTGTGGAGTTTAGGTCCCAAAGTGACTCTAAGGTCACTACAGCAGGTTTTTCAAACATTCCTTCTTTAAATACCAGGGGAAACGCTTGGACAACGTGTTGCAGGGTACTCACGATTGCAGAATCTGCCACAGGAGCTGTTTTTTGCTCTGAAACGTCCAGTTGTTCAGGAGATGATATTTCTGCCTCCATCAAGTTCCCTCCCTGCTCGCTCCCTTCACCTCTTCGGGCGGACGCTGCAGGACTTGACTGGAAGCTCTCACTTCCTGGTTGAGGAGGTGCTGCACGAAAAACTGGGCTGAGGGAAGCCCCGTCGCCACTGTCGGTCAGCGCTGAAATGCTGACACCAGCTGCAGCAGTGGAAGTCAACCCGGATCCGGACGTAATTCCGAAGTGCTCAAGCATCGGCTGGGATAGCGGAGGTTTGCTGCCAGGGTCCGAGGGAATATCCCTGACTTTCCCTCGTCGATTACCCATCGCAACGACGGGTAAGATAACACTTTCCGAGTCTGCTGAGCCAACTTAGAACGCGTCAGTTAGCGCTAAGTCAAACCATCACCATCTTGGATCTCCAGTTTTTTCTTCCATTATGGACTTCAGTTTTTAAATATTTTCTGATAAATGTTTATTTCGCCATTTGGACATATATCAAAAATGCCCCTTCATGTTTACTACCTGTATACCTTTTTTTTTAATCTTTATTTATAAATTTTTGTGTTCACATCCAATAACATAAACATGGAATATCAGAAATCAAATTAAGGTAATTCAATATACATATAACCAAATTGGTTTAAAGTATAAAAGAAAGGGTTTACATTTGACCCCAATATATAGATCAAGATACTAGGAAATATAAAGACTATATAATCAAGCAAAAATTTTACAACGGAAGGGGCTATCTAGGTGCCTACAGCCAACGTTAATAGTGCTGTAATTAGGGAGGCAAAACAGTGGATGACTTAACATTTTCTTTAGATGAGATGAATTCTAATAATTTCAATGGGGAAAAATATATAATTATTCATTTCAAAAGTTACTAAACATTTACAGGGAAACTTTAGCAGGAAAGTAGCACCCAATTTAACCACTCTAGATTTATAAGACAAAAATTCTCTCCTTCTTTTCTGTGTAGTTCTTGCCATATCTGGAAAAATTTGAATCTTTTGCCCCATAAACATTTCATTCAAATGGCGAAAATAAAGTCTCAAAATGTTATTTCTATCAAGTTCAAGGGCAAAAGAGACTATCATTGTAGTCCTATCTGTTACAAGCTCCAGAGAGTTTTCAAGGAACTCAGTCAGATTTAAATTTGGAGTTGCCTGTGGTTGTTCGTTAGATTGTTTCATTATGCCTGCAATATATTGGGTCCTCGTTATAGGGGGATATCCCTCCATAGGAATCCCCAATATTTCACTAAAGTATTTTTTAAGCATGTCCATAGGTGAAATCAGAGGTGACTTGGGAAAATTCAAGAACCGCAGGTTATTCCTCCTCCCAGTATTCTCCAAGTACTCTATCTTTCTCGCTTGAATTTCATTATCTTTAATCAATTTTGTTAAATTCTTCAATTGTTTGACTTAGTTCTCAACCCCTTCTATTTTCCCCTTATGTTCTTGAACATCCGTAATTAAACTTTGACAAGTCTGTTTTAAGTCCATAATTTCGCCAGTGATAGAAACATTCATCTGGGTCAATGTCTTGTTCACCCCTTGGATTGCTTCCCACAATGTCTCCATTGTCACCCTCATTGGTCTTACCGTCTCTCCTGTTTCCCCGGAAGGTAGAGCCTGAATCCTAGAGGCAGCGACCAGCGTCTGTCCCTGACTCGTTGTTTCTCTCATCAGGATCTGCGTGCCAATAGATCCTCCTTCCCCAAACAGCAAGGCCACATTCTCCTGCTGCTGCGGTCCTACCGGCGTCGACACACTTCCGGGTTGTGGAGGAGGGGTGAAATCGGGAGGACTCAGCGTCACTCCCTCAGCACTTCGCTCGGCTCCCGAAGGGGTTGAGCTCGTTGAGGTAGGCATCTTTTCGCCCAGGGTCCCGACTCTGTAGCTTTCCAGCGTTGTTTGCCGCGAGACTCGAGTCGACGTCGGCACCATGGAGGCAGGGGCCAGTGTTTTCCCCTTTCTCTTTCCCATCCTTAAGATCGGAAAAAGAACTTCTGTTGGCGCTACAATCGCTGGAACTATGGAGCTTGGGACTCACACAGCCGTTAGCGCCGCCATCTTGATCCAGAGCTTCCCTGTATAACTTTTATGCTGTGCTAACTTTTGCAGATAGTTATCTAGTTATTGCCATTAACCAGATCTGACTCTGAATAGCACAGGTCTGTAATAATTTCCAGTAGTGCCACTAAAAATTGATGGGTGGCACCAGTCAGCAGCACTTATCTATCCAGATATATGCATTTAAATATCAGGCCTATAGGTTTGTGAAATGTGAAGTATTTTACATTTAATGTTTTCCCCTTTTTATATTATGTTTCCTTTGTTGGCTCATATGTGATATTAATTTTATTTGTTCTGCATATGTTGTTTTTGAATTAATCCTAAGCTTTATGTGTTTGCATACCGCTGCTGTAGGCTGGTTACATAAAATATGGCTGTGTCAGATTTTTAATATTTTTAAACTGTTAATATTTTAAGAAAATTGTTTGCCTGTAGTTAATGTTATCCCACTTAGGGCTATGTTTAGTTATTATGTGTGTGTGTGTGTGTCCTTTCAACATTTGTTCTTTTCAATCCTATATAATAATTCTCACCTCCAACGTTCTATGCATCTTGCTGCCTGTGTTTGTGACTTCTTCGGAGTTGGTCTGCTAGGCTCCGTAACACAGGCTGATGTCAGCAGGCTCCGCCCCAACCCCCACCATTCCGGGACAGGCTGGGCGGTGCCTCCGAATCTCTGCCTCCAGAGCGAGAGGGACGGGAATCCCACCCCTCTCAGCCAAAGGGGGCGGAGTGGCACCTCCCAATTCCCTCCTCCGCTCCAAGGTGAGGTGACCGTGAGTGCCTCTGCATCACCAATGAATGTGCTCATCTGGAGGTGGGAGGTGTCTCTGAATCGCTGTGTGATGGAGGAGGGGACGGGGCAGCATCTGAGAATCGACGCCCCCTGGGGGTGGGGCTGAGCCAGGTGACGGGTCCTCCGCAGACACGCTCCTGGGATCGGGGAGTTTCTTTGTAGCTGGGGATCGGGAGTAGTGGAAGAGGCCTTTCAGTTCGGAGGGAGGGGGAGGGGGATGGGGAGGGGAGGGAGGGGACAACCCTGGAACTCGGAGGGAGGGGGATGACCCTGGAACTCGTAGGGAGGGAGGGGACGACCCTGGAACTTGGAGGGAGGGGATGGGGATGACCCTGGAACTCGGAGGGAGGGAGGGGGGAGATGACCCTGGGCTGGGAGGGAGGGAGGTGGGGCCCCTGGCACACACTCTCATTCTCACACACACACTCTTTCTCTCTCACAGACACACTCACACCCAATCTCACTCTCTCTCTGACACACACACACACTCGCACATTCACTCTCTCTCTCACACACACTCACTCTCACACACACTCTCTCAAACATACACACTCCGAGGAAAACCTTGCTAGCGCCCATTTCATTTGTGTCAGAAATGGGCCTTTTTTACTAGTATACATATATAACAGTGACCCTCCACTTGTTCAAAGAACAAAAGGTAGACAAGGGCCACTTGTCATTTTGCTTCTCTTGACTTTGGTTGTCTCATTCAGGATTTTCTGCTCTCTGGTGAAATGACTATCACTGGTTCTGATTGTATTAAGTAAAGCAAAACTAGTTGTACAGCAGTTAAGATAGAACTGGAGTGCACAGCATTTTTATTTCAAAAAGTGAACTATCAGTCAGTATAGGGCCAATCTTGACAATATTGTCATTTATAAGACATTAATTTGATAAGACAAAAATGATAAATGCACTCTTGACTCTTACTGCCTAACATGCGAAAATAATATCTATCAAGCTTGCAAAATGAAATTACTGTGAAAAATCAGCTACATAGTACATAACACAAATACAGGAGTGTTGACATCACATTCCTAGAGCAATCCCTCAAAATATGACAACTGTATTAGAAGGTAGTAGAATTCTCCTTTTAAGAGATTGCACCTCTGGAAAAAATTTTTACAGTGCATAATTTGAGAATTTTCATAATGAATATTAGCGTTTCTGACAATACGTTGCATTTTTGTTAACATTCTACAATCACCATTGCACAGCCATGATATGGATGGTGACCATTGCTATATTGTCACCTTCCCTTTTGTCAAATTTTCATTTGATGCCATACTATCTCAAGAAAGCAAATGGGCAGGTGATCTGCAAGCTCCAAGATAGACAGCAAACCAGGAGACTGAAGACAAAAAGATCCAATTTTATTCACCACATAAAAGCATAAATCACATAAAAGCCCAACATTGTCATGTTTTGCCTTCTGAAGGGCTGCATCAGGGGCTAATAAAAACTGTTAAATACATAAAATCATGTTAGTATAAATCATAAATACAATTCAAATAAATAAATAACCAAATCATAAACCAGACTTTTTGCCAAAAATATAAGTAATCTTGTTATCAAAAAATCATAATATCAGATACAAAAACATACTAAAAACATTCATAAAGGAGGTAAAAACAAAAAGAAACTCCCATACCATCCCCCATAAAGAGCTATAGACGTCTCAATTAATAGCTAGTAGCTCAAAATGAGTCAATGTGCTCAAAACAAAGTCATTACATGCATACCTTTCTCCTGAATCTCCAACATTCCCCCACCTAGAGGCTATGACATTTCCTGCAGCCTTCCCCCAAGCCTCCACCATAAACATCCACACTTCCTTCCTATATAGCATACTCCTCTACCTCTGCTCACCTATCCATTACACCTCCCTAAAATCAAACCCACTCTCTCCACACCCCCTACCCTATGCTGGCCCTGCCAATAAATATTATATTCAACCTCACCCCTCATTTTCATCACATAGTTCACCTGCCACAGGTTCAAGCCCTCCTTAAGTCTATTGTGAAACACTTTCTCTTGTTGGCTCCCACAAATACATGTTCATCTGCATTTAAAGCTTGCATCTCTCCTAACGTATCATTTCTCTTCTCCTCGGCCACATCTAACACAGGAACAAGTATTAGCTGTGCATTCTTTATGGCTGTGTTTCTGGCACAAATTTGTCTTCTCTTTCTACCACATCTTCACCTTCCCTGTAACTACATCATTGTCTGAACCATTTTTGGTCTCACTGTACCATTTTTGAGATGGGTGACCAGTGGGGTCATTTTTGAAAGAGGAGGACGCCCATCTTTTGATATAAATCGGAAGATGGATGTCCTTCTCACAGGGTCGTCCAAATCGGTATAATCGAAAGCCGATTTTGGACGTCCCCAACTGCTTTCTGTCGCAGGCATGGCCAAAGTTCAAGGGGGCATATTGGAGGCGGGGCATGGGCATGCGTAACACTAGGACGTCCTTGACCCATAATCGAAAGAAACAAGGACGTCCCTGATGAACACTTGGACGACTTTACCTGGTCGTGTTTTCTTACGATCAGGGCACAAAAAGGTGCCCAAAATGACCAGATGACCATCAGAATCGGGGATGACCTCCCCTTACTCCCCCAGTGGTCACTAACCCCCTCCCACCCTCAAAAACCATCTTTAAAAATATTGATTGCCAGACTCAGATGTCATACTCAGGTCCATGATAGCAGTATGCAGGTCCCTGGAGCAGTTTTAGTGGGTGCAGTGCACGTCAGACAGGCGGATCCAGGCCCATTCCCCCCTATCTGTTACGTAGCCCTCCAAAACCCACCACAAACCCACTGTACCCACATCTAGGTGCCCCTCTTCACCTGTAAGAGCTATGGTAGTGGTGTACAGTTGGAGGTAGTGGGTTTTAGGGGGGGGGGGGTTGGGGGTCTCAGCACACAAGGTAAGGGAGCTGTGTTCCTGGGAGCAATTTATGAAATCCACTGCAGTGCCCCCTAGGGTGCCTGGTTGGTGTCCTGGCATGTCAGGGGGACCAGTGCACTACAAATGCTGGCTCCTCCTATGACCAAATGGCTTGCATTTGGTCATTTCTGAGATGGACGTCCTTGGTTTCGATTATCGCTGAAAATCAGAAACGACGAAGTCTAGGGACGACCATCTCTAAGGACAACCAAATTTCAGGATTTGGGCGTTCCTGTCATTATTATCGAAACGAAACATGGACGCCCATCTTGTTTCAAAAATCCGGGTTGCCCCACCCCTGGATGGGGACGTTTTGCAAGGCCGTCCAAATCAAAACAAGGACGTCCCTTTCAATTATGCCCCTCCAGAGGTTCACACGATACTCAAGGTATGTTCACCTGTATAGAGGCATAATGTTCTCCATTTTTTTTCAATTATCCAATTACCCCAACATTCAACCTATTTTTGCTTTTTGTTTTGCTATGTTAGTCACAACACAGCAAACTGAAAATTTCAACATGGTGTCCACATTGACTTCAAGATTTGTTTTCTTGTGTGATGACATCTAAATCAGCATCTTGTGCATAATTTGAGAATTTTCACAATGAATATTAGCATTTCTGTTGTGCATTAGTGGCATGTTCATCTAGGTGCCAGTTTATAGAATCACCTCCATAATGTGGGAGTCTTTTACATAGTGTCGGTATGCCTAACGCGGGCTTTCCGAATGCTAAATTGGGACTACCGCCGGCCCAAGTGTGCACCATTTCCGGGGGAAAAAGAAAACCCCTTTAAATTGATTGCACGGCAGTAACCCAGCAGTAATTAAATTGGGCCTCACCGCGTGCTGCCTGGTTATCGCGGCAGCTCTTATTGCCACCTCAATGGGTGGTGGTAAGTGCTCCCTCCCGCATGGTCATGCAGTAAGAATGATCTTACCGCATGACCATGTCTTTTTTTTAGGGACGTTTTACACGCTGTGGTGAAAAGAGCACTGATGCAAGGGAAAAATGGCCCTTGCTGCTAGCACAGAGCCCTTTTTCCCCATTTTTGGTAAAAGGACCCCTTTGTGCGTTAGTGCAATTAACTGTTGCTATGCTGGCATGACAGTGCATGCTAATTCACAAGTTAACTGCTTGTGGTATCAGGTGTCAAGAATTGGGTAGGTTATGGGTAGAGAATGGATATAGACTGCATATTGCAGTTAATGTACAGTATTTACCACACTTAGGGGTATGCCTGTAAATTTAAGGCGCGTTAAATGCTAACACACCTATACAGTTCTATGGGCACGTTAGCGTTTAACGTGCTTATACCATTTATGCATGTTAAAAATGCTAACATGCCCATAGTGCTGCTTAGTAAACATAGACGCCAGGCAATTACTGTGGGTGCCCTTACTGCCTCCTCTTGAAGTAAGAGCATTCATGTTAACTGAGAATAATCAGGTGGAAGGACATTTTTTATATGATATCTAAGTCCGAATTGAGACATTTTGCCAAAAATGTCTAGCCCACAGCCTGTGAGCTAGACATTTTCACATTCAACATGTCCATCTGTAAGTACCATTTTTGAACAAAAAAGTCTTGGGAAAAACAAAGAAAAACAAGCCATAGGGATGTCTGTCGGATAGCAATCCTAGTAAATTGGCCACACAGACATCCCAGCAGTGCAAAAGGGCAGCTTAGTGGTCAGTGCAATGGACGTCACATAAAGGGACCCAGGTACAAATCCCACCTAAACCCCTTCATATTGTATTGTGAGCTTCCAGAAACAGAGAAAACCTGCTATACCTAAAGGTCCACCACTGCAATAGCCCTCAGGCTTTCAGGTCACTTATATATTTAAGTACAAGGGGCATTTCTGTGTTCCAGGAGGGCTCTCATATTTCTACTGAAATTAAAGAGTTAAAGTGGGGATTGAGCTATGGTCCCATTGTTCACTATCCACTGCTCTTAACCATGCATTAATTTTTGCTATTAAAGTGTGGTAATTTCAAAAACTTACTGTATTTTACCACTGTGTTACTGTAAATATACTTTAGATATATGCAAACGCCTGTCATACCACCTTAAGGAAAAGTTTAATTTAAAACTGCTCCAAAATGAATCAGTGAACACAATCCCATGATAATTGGACTGTAATTTGAGAATCTATAGCAATGTTATTTCCTGCTGCGTGCAGTAATTTGTACATATGCACATCTTCCAAATCCATCTGTGCAGTCTTTCAAACACTGCAGATATGCATGTGATTCAGAAGGAATATAAAGAAGTAGTAGCATTTAAATTAGATTTATTTTCTATCAGCTTGACTATTTTTGAATTTTTATTTTTAAAAAAAATCTTAAAAGTTCTCAATTTTTTGTGCTAATTCAGTGTTTTTCCATATCACCATTATACTATGTTTCCCCTTATTTATATTTGTTCTCTTTTCCATTGCTTTTCTCCTTTCTACATCCCTTTCTAATTTTATACCTCCACCTCTTGCTGAATTCTAACTATTTCCTACTTCTTTAGTATTTGTTTCCCTGGTTATTTCTATCTGCTGTCCTGTCCCATTTCTACTCATTTTTCTGTACGTCTTCCCATCTTCTCCCCTTTTCCTTCCACATTTCTAACCTGCTTTCCTCTGTCCATCTCGCAGTCCTCTTTGTCTATCCATTTCTTTTCCTTAGCTGCTCTCAGATGTATTATTTTGGCACCACAATTTTACATATGGCATCAAAATTTAGGGGTCCTTTTACTAAGTTGCGTTGAAAATGGCTTGCGGTAGTGTAGGCATGGGTTTTGGGAGCACGCTGATCCATTTTTCAGCGTGCCTGTAAAAAAGGCCTTTTAAAAATTTTTGCTGAAAATGGACATGCTGCGACATTACTGCCAGCTATTGACCTAGCAGTAAAGACTCTCGCAGTAACTGGGCCGTAATGACCTACGCTCATCAAATGCCACTTGGTGCACGTCCGAAAATAAAAATTATTTTTCGGACGCGCATCTGAGATATGCACCAAAAATGACATTACGTCAAGAGCCACGTGGTAACCAGGCAGTAACTCCATTTTGGCAGGCATTGGGCACGTGTAGATGCTTACACGGCTTAGTAAAAGGGCCCCTTAAACTTCACGCTGTTGTGAGTGCATATCTTATGCTTCTGGCAAACTGGAACTACCACCAGCACAACGCGTCCACCAGCGGTAGTTCCGCCTCGGGCACACGCCATTTCCAGTGCTATGGAAAATAATTCTGTAATTTCAAGCACGGCGCTGACCAAGTGGACATTGCTGGGTTACCATGGGAGCCCTTGCCACCACCTCAATGGGTACTGGTTAGTGCTCCCCCAAACATGGCTACGTGGCAAGAATAATCTTACCACACAGCCATGTCTTTTTTAGGGGCTTTTTACTCTCTGTGGTAAAAGTCACTGGGGTATGGTAAAAATGGCCACCGCCACTATCGCAGGGCACTTTTTACCTCAGTTTGGTAACAGGACCCCTTAATATTTATTGTACTCTGCTTTAATTGACCTCCCTAAGCGGTCTATCAAATAAAATGACCTTGAACCTTAATTACAGCTTCTTTGGAACTCTAGAGTAGAATTGGTTGACACTGGTCCTAAAAGAAATAAAAAATAAAAGAATAGACCCTCTATTTGAATAGGGTGAAATAGTTTGTCTTTTTCTTACATTTTTTAAAAATTATTGTCTCTTAATTAAACTGAATAATCAGATTATTACCAGTCATTTTATTATAATAAATGCTGAAGGAATCTGATATGAACTGGATTTAATTTTTTGTCTCAGATTGAATAATCAGATTTCACTTGGTTTTAGTCTAAAATTTATTAAGAAATATCTGTATTCACTTTGCTTCAGATTTGTGCAAACATTTTCAGTCTCGAAGTTTGAGAAGCTGAGATTAGTGTGAGACTAGGGTGTTAAATACTTTTGAATGCCATTTTTCAAATAGAGATAATCTATATTCAACATGGGACAACAAAATCTGAAGCTGTCAATCATGGAGATCTGGGTCAGAGGGCAAAAGCTTCAGTTTTATCTGGGTTGACTCACAGTCTGTCCTGCTTTGACTCAGATTATTCAAATTTCCTGTTGTTTCTGGGTTGAATGACATTTGCAATTGGATCCAAACTGCCCATCTGTAAATATATTTGGCAGATAAACTGTGCCACCACAAAGTCTAGGGATGGAGCCAAAATTTCTGAGAGGAGGGAGACACTGCCCCTCTTGATTATAAGAACTTGATCCTTAGGAGTACTGGGAAATGTGCAAAAAAAAAAATGCAGTACAAAACTATTTATATGTGAAAGTAAAGAAGCAAGATAACAGAACTGTTTATACAGGCAGTTAAGCAGGAAGTCCTGTTCTTTGAGCAGATCTACTTCCGATTTCATGAAAGGGTCTCTTTTCCCTTGAGCACATAGATAAACAGATACAGCATACAATATGCATGCCACAACTTACCATTTTGAAAGGAATCAGCCCTACGTATGCCGCATTACTGCTGTATTAAAAAACCCCTGCAACTCCCACTCCTCTGTTCCCTCTAACCTGAACGGGAGTCCTCCACCTACAATCCTGCCAATGAGGGGTGATGTTGCACTATCACATTCTCAATAGTGAAGGATAGGCAAGCTTTGTAGTACTCTGGGAATCCTGCCTGTCCATAGTGATTGAAAATAATATATTGAAGCAGCTCCCCTCCCCACTGGCAGCAATGGAATTGAAGGACTCCTGTTCAGCTTAGAGGGAACAGTGTGACCCACCCTCACAAAAAAAAAGGACTGGGCACCTGGATGGCACAACAATATGTATTGAAAGAACTGTAAAATTGTTTGAGAGTCTCTTCTCCTTCAGTCCAAATCATTAAAATGTCATGAATATACCAGTAGCATTTTAAGAGTTTAGTCTGATATGTATTCAAAAATGTTTCTTCCAGTTCTGCATATTGTTGTAGAGATCAACTACCAAGGAGGAGGAATGTGGAACATTGCGAAGAGTGAACAGGAGCAAGGGAACTAACAAGACACTTCCAAAAGGACAAGGGAGATGGAGATGATGATGAGTATTACTATTAACAATAATAATATCCATCTCCCTTGTGCATTATTATTATTATTATTATTATTATTATTATTATTATTAACATATTAATAATAATCATCATCATCATCTTTATCATCATCTCTCTTGTGTCTTTTTGGAAGTGCCCTGTTGGTTACACTATTCCCTTGCTCCTGTTCACTGTTCACAGTGTTTCACGTTCTTCTTCCTTGGTAATTGATCTCCACAACAATATGCAGAACTGGAAGAAACATTTTTTTAATATACATCAGACTAAACTTTTAAAACACTACCGGTATATTGATGACATTTTAATGATTTGGACTGAGGGAGAAGAGACTTTCAAACAATTTTACAGCTCTTTCAATGCATATCATCCTGCAATCAAAGTTAAAATTGACTACTCCTCAGTAAAGGTCAACTTTCTAGACACCACAGTGTCTAGAAACAATGGCTATATACAAGTAACTGACTGACAGATGCAGCTACTTCCACAACCCTAGCTTCCACTCTTCATGTACAAAATAATCCATTATACATAGCCAAGCCATGAAATACCACTGCATCTGCTCTGACCCAAGAGACAGAGATAAACATCTCATAAAATCCTGACTGAATCCTTCAAACAAAAAGGATACAACTCCAAAATAATCACCAAGAAGATTACCTCTTCTCTTAAAACATCCAGGGAAAACCTAGTGCAGTACAAAGAAAAGTAAACCACAGAGAGAGTACCCCTTGCACTGACATACAATCCAGAGCTGGAAAAACTGAGAAGAATCATAAAAGATCTACAGCCACTACTCCAGAAAGATGATTATTGAAAAAGATATTCCCAGCTCCACCTACGCTAGCGTTTTGACAATCACCTAATCTGAAACAAAAATTAGTGAACAGCAGACTCCAAACATAAAAGAGAATGACGCACAGCTCTGCAATACGCCAAGCTGCAAACTGTACCAACATATATCACAGAACCCTACAACCACTCACATGGAAAAAGTATCCAGCATAAGGGGATCCTACACATGCTCATCTTCAAAAGTAGTGTATATTATTTAACGCAAAAACTGTGAAGGATATTATGTTGGAGAGACAAGTCAGATACTAAAGACAACAGTCACCTTACACAGATACCATATCAAACATTACAAAACTAACCAGGGTGACACCACTTCTGCGAGAGCACTTTACAAGACCAGGACACCACAACATTAACTTTATGGTGAGAATACTAAAAGGGATGTTTTAAAACAATCCAGGAATGTAAAACCTTTGAAATTAAAATGATGACATATTTTGACACCCACCAGATAGGACTAAAGAAAGATCTGGGTTTCCTATCATATTATAAACCATAAAATTATAATGCTTTACCACCCTATTATCACCCATCCATCTCTCCCTGTTCTCACCCTCTCCTCTACTTATACTTTTCCCTTGAGACTGTCATTGGAATGTTTTTATGTTTCATATACACATTCTGATATATGTCATCATTTGCTCATTTCTGATCTGAAGAAGGTATTGCCTTCAAAATCTGATCAAAGAATGTATTTAGCCCAATATAAAGGTATCATATTATTTTCTTTTCTTTGTTTTATTTCTATTTATTACCTTTAGAAGTGGACTAACACGGCTACCATACCACTTAGCACAGCTTAGTAATAGAACCCTAAGTCATGGGATTATGCCTGTTACAATGGATCTGTTGCACCAGACAATTGCCACCCCCTTCAAGCTTGATCCCATTTCCTCCCTTGACCTGAGCTGACCAAACCATAGCAATCTTCAACTTTCCCCTTTTGCCCCATCCCTAAGCCTTATTTCAGTCTGGCCTCGGCTTTCTGGCTACTTAAAGCCCTATAACTCCCTAAAGTTCAATAGTTTGCTATACCTTTTTCACTAAGCCGTGGCAAAACGTGGCCTGTGGCAGTGTGAGTACTGGGCCAGTTTTTACAGCATCTTGGAAAAAGGGTTTTTTTTTAAGGGGCCGGAAAATGGACATGCGGCAAAATAAAAACCAGTGTGCATCCGCTTTCAGCCCGAGACCTTACTGCCACCCATTGACATAGCGGTAAGGTCTCACAGGTTACAGGGGCGGTATACATGCAGCGTGCACACGCTGCCATCTACCATCGGGTAACTGCCACATGGTAGAAAATAGAAAATAGTTTCTACTGCGTCTTTTCGGCACGTGCCAAATTCAGAATTACCACCTGGGGCACGTGGTAGCCAGATGGTAATGCCAATTTGGTGTGCGATGGATGCGTGTGGGCTCTTACATACATTTGTAAAATGGCTCCTAAGAGCAGTAGCCCCCACCTCTGCTAGACTCTCAAAGCAGGGCATACATGTGAGTGGAGGAGTAGCATTGTGGTTAGAGCAGGAGGCTGAGAACCAGGGATAAAAATCCTACTGACAACATTTGTAATTTGGGGCAAATCATCTAAATTTATATTACATCGGGTACAAACCTAGGAACAGGAAAATACCTACTGTACCAAAATGTAACTTGCCTTAAACTACTATTAAAAAGGTGTGAACAAATTGCTCCCCTCCCCCCCCCCCCAAAATTGCTGCTCCCCCCCCCCCCCCTTACTGGTCACCAACTGACATACACCAGGGAAATGAATATATGTACAATGGTGGTTTAAGAAGAGAGAACAACATTTGTAGAATTTCTGGAATGCAATAGTAAATTTCCATTAAAAATGAAGTTTATTTATTGGTGTACAGGATATCGGGAAGGCAAGGGATTACTGTGAGGCTTCTTTCTGTCAATGAATCATTACAAAAATCTGCATAACAAGAACATAAAGAGTTTATCATGTATCTAAATCTTATATGACGTACAGATTTGTTCAGTAGCAGGCAACATCTCAAGGGAGACGAGAGTTACTGGCGCTGGGAGGGAGTGCGCGTGTGTGTGTGTGTGTGTGTGTGTGGGGGGGGGGGGGGATCTTGCCGCTTTATTTGCATGTGCTTTTCTGCATCTTAAGTTGCAGCTTGGTGCTCATGGGATGATGCTTCTGAGACTCGACTGTTATGTATTAGAGAGACTGTTACGGCACTGCCAGTGTGTGAGCCTAGCAGCTGGGTTGCGTTATGGTAGCTACTTTCCTGCACTAAGCTGTTTTACTTGTTTAATATCTGACCTCATCATCCTGTCAGTATGGGCTCCCACCTACACAGTCAGCAGCAGCTTAGCATTGGTTTGAAGTGCTGGCAGACTATTAGCCAGGGGCAAGAGGGTTACCTGTTCTTTTGCTGATTTCTTCAAGAAAGCATCTGAAAGGCAAAGGAGGGGAGGGGGGGTTGGGAGCAAGCAGTTCATTTCTGGAAAGGCAGGGTTTGTTTCTTTTTCTTTTTTTTTCTTCTGCAAAGATGTCAGTGTCTGGGAAGAAAGAGTTTGATGTTAAGCAGATCCTGAGGCTACGCTGGAAGTGGTTTAGTCACCCCTCTCAAGGCTCGGCAGGTACTGGAGGCTGCCTTCAGCAGGAAGGATATGAGCACAGGGGAACTCCAGTTCAGAACAGGCTGAAAAGCCACTCACGGGACAGGAATGGGCTGAGGAAACCCAGTAGCCCCGTTCACAATATACTGGCACCTGTGCCGGGTCCAACCCCTGTCCATCACCGACCTATTCAATCACGGCAGCAGCAAAACCTCATTGAACATTTACAGGCGAATGAGGATATTCCTAAACAGAGCACAGAAGAGGATTTCGTCAAACAAGAATCCAATAAAAATGTGCAGGAGTTGCAGCTGTTCACAGGAGGCATCGCAGATGTACCCACAGAGAGGTAGGAGTTTGGGCTGATCAGTGTCCTAGGCATCATTCCTTTTTTTTTTAACCTAGAAGTATTTTTTTTTAATTGCATAAAAGGACTTTGCGGGAGTGGCACAAATATGCCAATTTACTAGATCATTAAGGAATAGACCATACCGAAATCAGTATTATTCCAACTGAATATGAAGCCACTTTAGTGTCATTGTTTCAAAAATGTTTTGCTTGTCTTACCATAGTCCGGTTAGAAACCATAAGTTTAACTAATGAGATCTGCAGACTACATTTCTCTGCCGTTCCCTCGTCTCCCCAACATCCAGTGTAGCTCCAGTCGGAACATTACTGTCTGCAGACGTCGATATGTTACAGACAGAGAAAGAGTGATCAGCCATCCAATATTACTGTAAATCAGATTTTTTTTTTTTTGCCTGTGTATAGAAGAGAAAACTGAAGGAGAAAATCGCATTGATCCTATTGATGTAACTGTTTTTGTTGTTGTTTTATTTTTAATGTCGTACTGTCATTCTTTGTTGTGTTCTTTATAAGTGCAATGAATCTTGTCCATGTGAAAACAAAAGAACTTTCATGTGACACATTTGTTTTGTAGTCCTTGCATAACTGCTTTTTTTGTAACCTTGGTAAAAGAAATGCTAGATGCAGCGTAATAAAGTATTAATGATAGCACAGGGATGTTAATGTGCTTTTGCAAATGCAAAACAAACTTTAAAGAGGAAAGGTCTCATGCATGAGAGATGGACAAGGCAGTGCATCTTTTTTTTATACTCCTAGGTCCATGTATAGAACATCATAAAGCAGCTTCCACTTTTCCTCAGGTTTTCCAGCTCCTTGTGGGGAAAAAAAAGAAAGAATGACTCAGTTTCATCATTTTTACAGCGGAGTACACGTTTCTGAATTTGAATGCACACACATATTTTTCCAGGTCATTAGCTTGGTGAATAAAGTGTTAGACCACTGCAGTTGATGCATCATGGTCCTGACAATGTTTCACATGGTGTAATGAAAGGTTTAGGCTGCAAGACCTAATGATGAACTACATCTTCCAGAACATATGCTTTCACACTGTAATTTTAACATATTTGAACAACAACAAAAAAAAAGATTACTGGTTTGCATTTTCAAATTTTGCTTCCTTTATACTAACATAGCAGTCCACCTAACAGTATCTGTTTATAGACATCAGGTACAGCAAACACAAGACTAAATAGTTCTATAGCAAATTTTACAAAATCTAAGTAACTAAATGAAATCATTTGAGAATGCTACAGTATGTTATAATTGTTATCACTTATTATATACATGTTTCTGTCATGCATATAGGAGGATCCGCTGTATAGATCAGGGTTCTTAACCCCGTCCTCAGGACACACCCTGCCAGTCAGGTTTTCAAGATATCCAAAATGAATATCCATGGCACACATTTGCATGCATTGGTTCCACTGTATGCAAATCTATCTCATGCATATTCATTGTGGGTATCTTAAAAACTTGGCCAGATGGGTGTGTCCCGCGAACTGGGTTCAGAACCCCTGGTATAGATATGCTGTGCTATTATTTATAATACAATTCCCAGAACATTTATAGATAACAAGTCTTATTGGTAGCAACACGGACTGTTGCCAAATCACAGAATTTTCTTATCAATTCCAAGAGATCTGATTAAGAAACTTATGAAACCAAAAATTAACATGCTTAATTTAGTTCAACGATCTTTCATTAGTAGAGTCCCAGATATAAATGAATTCACGTCTGTTATTCAGTGATTCTATCATCTCTTTGTATCATTCTCTATCAGATGGTACAAATTATTGTATATTCTGTTCACATTTTTCTCTATAGATTTGATTTTGCCATAACTGGCATTAATAGAATTTTCAGAAATACTTTGGGACCCTTTCACTAAAGGACTAACTACTACTACTACTTCTACTCATAGTAACATAGTAGATGACGGCAGAAAAATGACCTGCACGGTCCATCCAGTCTGCCCAACAAGACAACTCATGTGTGCTACTTTTTGTGTATACCCTACTTTGATTTGTACCTGTGCTCTTCAGGGCACAGACCGTATAAGTCTGCCCAGCACTATCCCCGCCTCCCAACCACCGGCTCTGGCACAGACCGTATAAGTCTGCCCAGCACTATCCCTGCCTCCCACCACCGGCTCTGGCACAGACCGTATAAGTCTGCCCAGCACTATCCCCGCCTCCCAACCTCCAGCCCCACCTCCCACCACTGGTTCTGGCACAGACCGTATAAGTCTGCCCAGCAATATCCCTGCCTCCCACCACCGGCTCTGGCACAGACCGTATAAGTCTGCCCAGCACTATCCCTGCCTCCCACCACCGGCTCTGGCACAGACTGTATAAGTCTGCCCAGCACTATCCCCGCCTCCCAACCTCCAGCCCTGCCTCCCACTACCGGCTCTGCTATCCAATCTCAGTTAAGCTCCTGAGGATCCATTCCTTCTGAACAGAATTCCTTTATGTTTATCCCACGCATGTTTGAATTCCGTTACCGTTTTCATCTCCACCACCTCCTGCGGAGGGCATTCCAAGCATCCACCACTCTCTCCGTGAAGAAATACTTCCTGATATTTTTCTTGAGTCTGCCCCCCTTCAATCTCATTTCATGTCCTCTCGTTCTACCGCCTTCGTATCTCCGGAAAAGGTTCGTTTGCGGATTAATACCTTTCAAATATTTGAACGACTGTATCATATCACCCCTGTTTCTCCTTTCCTCCAGGGTATACATGTTCAGGTCGGCAAGTCTCTCCTCATACATCTTGTAATGCAAATCCCATACCATTCTCATAGCTTTTCTTTGCACCGCTTCGATTCTTTTTACATCCTTAGCAAGATACGGCCTCCAAAACTGAACACAATACTCCAGATGGGGCCTCACCAATGACTTATACAGGGGCATCAACACTCCCTTTCTTCTGCTGGTCACACCCCTCTCTATACAGCCCAACAACCTTCTAGATACAGCCACTTATCATTTCTATAATGCTACTAGACGTATGCAGCGCTGTATAGAATAAATGATGCCTAAAAAAATTGGCACCAAAAAACAAAAAAAATATACCACTTAGCTCTGTTCTATAAATGGTGCTTAAAGTCGGACATCATTTATAGACTACCACTTAGCGCCCGGAACTGAAACTACATTTAGATGTGACCATTTACACCTTGGTATAAATTCCCATGCCTAAGTTAGGTGTGGATCCCCTTTTTTCTACAACGCACGTAAATTAAAGGAATGCCCCTGTTCTGCTCATGATCCTCTCATGGCCATGTCCCCTTTTTGGATCGGTGTGTAAAATTTATGTGCAGTTCCAGGTATATAAAAATATACATGTAAATTTTAATTAATGCCAATTAGCACCAATAATTGATAGGGCCCAATTATCAACACTAATTGGCTTGTTCTTTTAAGTTGCATGCTCAAATTTGCATGTACAACTCATAGTGCTATATATAGAATTTGGGGTTTAATCTGTCAATTAAGGGACCTTTTACAAAGGCTTGCTGAAAAATGGCCTGCAGTAGTGTAGACGCATGTTTTGGACGTGCGCAGAATCATTTTTCAGTGCACCTGTGAAAAATGATTTTTTTAAAATTTTGCCAAAAATGGACGTGTAGCAAAATGAAAATTGCTGCGCATCCATTTTGGGTCTGAGACCTTACCACCAGTCATTGACCTAGCGGTAAGGTCTCATGCGGTAAACGGACAGTAATTGTCTACGTGCGTAAAATGTTGATTACCGCCCGATTACTGCCCATGCACCAGAAAATAAAAATTTTCCGGCATGCGTAGCGGACGCACGTAAAAAATGAAATTATCGCAAGGGCCTTGAGGTAACCAGGCGGTAACTCAAAATTGACACATGTTGGGCCCCTTAATGAGTGGTGACTGTTATCACACAGCAGCAGTAACTATTACCATGCTGGAATGACTGCTTACTAATTCATGCAGCAACTGTATAGCCTGTTTTAGATTGGGACATGGATGAGTTATAGGTAGGGGATGGAGTGGATTGCACATTGTACTTAGCACATCTCGTCGATAATAAAAAGTAAACACGCGCACTAGAGGCCATTAGTGCCATACTAGCACCTGCATTTACCAATGCAGAATAATGCTAGGGGTCTAGTACAGCAAATAATGAACACACCAGACCTTAGCGCAGATAGCATGCAAATGTAGTCAAGCTTATGTAAATGTGGCCATTTTGTATTCTTCCTCAATGATCAGAAAAGAGCGCCTGAAACAGAGGTGCCTTACTGCTGTAAAAAATAATGCCAGGTCTGAGCAGGCATTAGGGTATTGGTGATTCACAATGGAGTTGATGCATTTATCACGTCCTATCTGGAATTGCACTTACTACACTATAAAGTAATTCTCTGTGCAGTAGCTGTATGAAAACATGTTAGGAATGTCCCTGACAGGTGGTACACGAGCTTTGTACTTACCACACTTTGGAGGTTACTGCTTATAGAACGTCCAAAGTGTGGTAAGCAGTACAGTACGAGCTCATTTGGAGATATTTCATTCATTAACATAATCATATTAATGGTCTCTTATAAAGTACAGCACAATGTAAAAGACTGTGCACTCACATGAAAATATGAACATTGATAGTGGACGTACACATGGGCAACATTTGGACAGAACCTGGGTGAAGAGAAAAATTATGAGCATAGTAATTTACATGCAAATTGTAAAATATAGGCACAGACAGTTAAACCAGCTCAACGGTTGGTGTAAATATCCATGCCTGCAATGTAGGCATGCATTAAATGAAATTATATTAGTATTTTGTAAAGACAAGTAGGCATCTACGTTTATTTATTACACACACTTCTGTAGGTGTCTATCCATGGTGCTCTGTTATAAAATTAACCTCCACAAGTACAAAACTTCACAGTACTCCAGTAACAGGGATCCTATGTGTCTTACAAAAAAGTAACAATACGATCAATAATGTAGAGGCAGGCTAGGCACAATCTCATTCCTATGATGATAGCCTGGGCCTGGATTGGGAGGTTGGCATGGGTGAAGGTTGTGTGGTTTTGAACAGGAATTAATCTGTGAGGATTGGTGGCAATCGGGTGTGGGATTGTTGGTTGGATAGAGGGACTGACGTGTAAAGTGTTGTTACATTCAGGTGCACTGGATATTTCTTTGTCCCAGGAGGGCTCACAATCAAGTTTGTACCTGAGGCAATGGAGGATTAAGTGACTTGCCCAAGAGCACAAGGAGCAGCAGTGGGATTTGAACCAGCCACATCTGGATTGCAAGACTGGGGCTCTAACCACTAGGCCACTCCTCTACAGTATGTTGGTAGGGTGGTGGTGGATACCAGTGACAAGAATGTTATTTTGATACGAGCTACATTGCACTAGCAGCCACCAGATGGTGGCAGGTGGCACTCTGTCAGCACAATTCATGCAAACTTGGCAAGGTGCCAAGTCAGTCAGCATTTCTTCTCAACTGGTAATATGGGAGGACAAGATTGGGAGATGGAAGACCTTAGATAATAGAAGAGTGACCACTTCCAACTAGTATGACATGATTTGTTTGGGGGTGGATTGTTCTGTGTTATTGGGCTGGCTCAGGTACACCCATCCCTGTTGGGTTATGTTATGCAGGTGGAATTATTCCAAATGACCTGTGTTCAATCTGTTCATATTTTAGTGTGGGGATTGACCATAGAGCAGTGGAGTTTTAAGTAAGAGGGTACTCCTTCTCCAGCCCCATGCCAGGTGCCACTGTTACCAAATTCCAATACTTCAACTCAGATTATTTTTAAATATGTCCTGCTTGAGTGGGTGTTCTCTCTTTTACCTGAATTACTACTTGGTACACTATTATGTATATCAATTGCATATAATACAGCTTTGGAAAGACAGTCTCATGTAATAGCAGGTCGATTCTACTACAGCTTGAAAAACATTGGAGAGACGCATGACTGGTTCATCTGCAGTTTTAATGTAGCAGAACGGGCAGCTGAAATTTTCTGTGAACCTTGTTTAATGAGCTGAGAAGAAACAGTAGACCTTGTGTATACCAAGTTTCTCTTAGAATGTGAAGCAAGAACCTGGGGACCAAACTGCTGTATTGCACTGTAAGCTGCTCACTTTATATTTTTACATGAATGATGCAATATTCAGTGCAAAATGGTATATACACACAAATAATATTTTACTTTCTAAGAGAAAATTTAAATGTATTGGCCATAATCTCTTAAAACAGGATTTATAGGCATTTTCAGCTGTCTGTTCTGCTACATTAAAACTGATAGATGAACCAATCATGCATCTTTCCCATGTTTTTAAAGCTGTAGAAGAGGGGGGGCATGTGTCTTTTTTTTATTTATATCTGTATATCTAAATATATATATGGATCTATATCTAAATATTAACTAGATACACACGCGTGCACACACACACACAGTATGGACAAAATTCTAAATACGGCGCTGAAAAATCAGCACCAATAAAAGTTTGCTCTGCTATTCTATAAATGGCATTTAAGAGTTGGGCACTGTTTAAAGGACAACAGTGCCCAATTTTAGGTGCAAGGTGCAAACTTTTGTGTCTAAATTAAGTGCAGATCTCATTTATTCTATAAAATTGTGCATAGATTCCAGGAATGCTCCCAATCCACCCATACCCATCCCACTGCCTTGCCTCCTTTTTGGATCTACATGTAAAATGTATGTGCAGAACCTGGTACCTAAAAATGTGCACACAAATTTTAATTAATACTAATTAGCACTGCTAATTGATTATTAATGCCCAATTATTGGCACTAAATGACTTGTTAATTAAATTGCATGTGAAAATTGGGCGTATGTCCCAAAAGTTTGAGAGAGAGAGAGAGAGAGAGAGAGAGAGAGAGATCTGTGAGGTAGTATATAGGAAACTATCACTTGACCCTCAGACTCCTGCCCAGGAGGAAAGTGACACTTGAAGAAAACAAAATTAAATGATATTGGAAATGTTGTTTCTATTTCTCATGTCATTTCAAATGAATGCATATTCCTTGTTTAAGATCAATTATTTTCATTGAGTTATAAAGTAAATAGATACATTAATGTAATCTAAAGAGAAACTTTAACAAACATGAGGAGTAACATGCGGTAGTAACAGCTGATTCATTGTATAATACTTTTAGTGAGTACTTCAGAGAACAATATGGTGTCATATATATTCATTGCAATGTGGTACATAATATAATACATGCCATATACATAAAGAAGAAGAATTGTGTGAGTGTGTGTATGTGTGTGTGTGTGTGTGTGTGTGTGGTATATTTATTCAAAAAGCATCCTTAATATCACCTTAGGACATCCAGGGGCCTTTTTACAAAGGTGTAGGAGGGCTAACACATGGGTTGCACACATCTAATCGGCACTACCGCTGGGCTAGCATATGCACCTGGTGGTAATTCTGAGTTTGTTGTGCGACAAATTCCATGGTAGAAAATAGTTTTCTATTTTCTACCACCGGGGCATTCCCAGTGGTAATCGGCAGTTGGCGCATGCATCCAAAACATGCAACCAGACTGCCGCAGTCCACTTTTTAACATGTCTTTTTAAAAGGACCCCCCCCCCCAAGTTCTCTATTTTCCTCATCAATTCTCCACATACAAAAAGGTTTTTTTTTTTCAATTCTAACACGTGCTTAACATTTGGCATTTATCTTTTCAAACATGTCAAGACACGGACACCACCACAAACATGCATCATGTTTTGAAAATGCTGCCTCAGGGTGTGGTCTGGCAAAACTATAAAATAAAAGAAAAAATTAGTGCCAATGCAAAGCTTAATTAAAATAAACTTGTACTGAACATTAAAACTCATGCCTCAAATTGCATTAACTTCACATATTGCATCAGTATCTGCTTCATGATAGTTGCTCAAATGCGACGCTCTATGTGCTTTATATTAAAACCTCATGACCCAGTTCTTCCAATAGATAACACTCTTGAACATACAGCTTCAATAGAATGCAATTACATAGCTACAGCCCAATCAAGCTCTAGGTTCAGTCCCCAGGAGTCACAGTACCCAATTAATAAATCCACCATTGCTCTTTGTAGTTTAATAAGCTGTCCACCACCCTCCCAACCCAGCTCAATTTTATTAAGGATACACCAATGTATATCCTTCCAATCATGATGTTTATCAATCCAGTGGCTTACTTTAGGAGCTGTCACAGTCGCAGTATTAATACATGATTTATGCTCATTCAGATGCTGTTTGATAGGTCTTGTAGACTTCCCCACATATACTAAATTGCAAGGACATTGAATTAAGTACAGTACATTTTTTACTATCACAGGTCATATGAGTTCATGCCACAACAGTGCGTTTAGACCCTGGAACCTGCCAATCAGTGCCTTCCATAGTGGAAGGACACCATTGGCATTCGCAACATTTTAATGTGTCCTTGTAAAGGAACACTCTCCTGAATATAATCACTACGCTTATAAGTAAACATTTCCCCTATTGATTTCCCCCTTTGATAAGCAATTAAGGAGCGCTCCTGTAAACTAGAGCGCACTTGCAATATCTCCCAGTATTTGTGAATTATAGCAGTAACATTAGAACTGTCTGTGGAATAAAGTAACACATCCAGTACTCTGTTTTCAGAAGTCTCATTGGCATACTGTAGTAATAAGTCACGTTGGGCAAATTTACGGGCCCTTTTACAGAGCAAGACTTTAGCCAGTGGTAATCCCACCAAGAGCATGTGCCATTTCCGAGGGAAAAAGAAAACCCCTGGAAATGGCTTGTGCAGTGGTAACCTGGCAGTAAGCGGGCATCGCTGTGCACTGCCCGGTTATTGCTTGGTTACTGCGGGAGCCCTTATTGCCACCTGAGTTGGTAATGGTAAGGGATCCCTGTTGCAAGGCCTTGTGATAAGAGTTCTGTTACTGCATGGCCATGTGTGCCTGGGGTCTTTTTACCTGTTGCGGTAAAAATGGCCCTGGCACGCAGGAAAAATGCCCCCCCCCCCCACGCTAGCACAGGGCCCTCTATCCCGCAGCTTGGTAAAAGGACCCCTTAGCTCTTAAATAAGCTATCCTGATAACTTTAAGGGGATAACCCCTTGCAATAAATCTTTCATGCAATAAATTTGCCTGGTGTTCAAACTCTGCACACTAGAACAAATGCATTTCATTCTAAGATATTGGTTAATTGGAAGACTTGCTCTTAGCTTAAGAACAATTGAGTAGCCATACTGGGCCAGACCAATGGTCTATCTAGCCCAGTATCCTGTTTTCCAAACAGTGGCCAAGCCAGGTCACAAATACCAGGCAGAAACCCAAATCGTGGCAACTCTGAAAGTGCAGTAAAGTGTTCCTAGAGGACAATTTACAAAAAACAGTAGTATGCAATTGACCTTCAACCACATTTAAATGAATATCCAAGAAATCTATACATTCTTTATGAAAAGTCATAGTGAACTGCAAGGCTGTAGATTAGAACTGAGCCAATAGAACAAAAATTATTAAGTTCTTCTATGGTGCCTTCCTACAGGAAAAATATGTCATCCAGGAAACGTTTCCAAAACAAAATATGAACAAACCAAGAAGATGAATATAATGCCACAAAGTAGCTACTGATGGTGCAACAAATGCTCCCTTCGCCACCCCTTGATTTTGTAAAAAAATATTGGCCTTTGAACCAAAATAGTTTTTTTTTTTCAATAACCATTGTGACTAGCTGCATCAAAAAATTTGTCAACAGCGGATGAGGGACATTGTGAGCTGAAAGAGTCTCTTGAATTACTTCTAAAGCCCCTGATTGTGGAATTTGAGTATATAGCGCCACTACATCTAATGTCACTAATATGGTATTTTGTGTAATCTGTACCTCCTGGAGACATCGTAGAAAATGAGTAGTATCCTGTATATAGGTACACACTTTTTTAACAGCTGGTTGGAAGAACAAGTCCACCAACTTGCTGAGAGGTTCCAATATAGTGCCTCTCAGGGCTATTATATGGCGGCCAGTTGGAGACTCTACATTTTTGTGAATTTGCAGCACAAAGTAGATATGTGGAGTTCTTGGATATACAACACGCAAGAAGGCCATTTCTTTTTGGGTTATCATATTTTGCTGGAAAGCTTCAAAAACAGTATCTGTAATACAAAATGCCAATACAGTATATACTTGGCTGTCACATAATTGATGCTGTGCCTCTGTCACATGGAGGGGCATTTCCAAAAGAAACGTCTAAGTAGGAATTTGGACATCTTTGTAAAACGTCCAAATTTGGAGGCAGGGAAAAGGTCATGTTTGAAAAAAGATGGATGTCCATATTTGTTTTCGAAAATACCATGGACGTCCTTGGATTTGGATGTCTTTGATTTTCGGCGATTTTCGAATGCAAAGACGTCCAAGTCTAAAATGTCCAACGTCAAGCCATTTAGACATGGGGAAGAGCCAGCATTTGTAGTATACTGGTCCCCCTGACATACTAGGACAGCAATAGGGCACCCTAGGGGCACTGCAGTGGACTTCCTAAAATGCTCACAAGTACACAGCTCCCTTACCTTGTGTGTTGAGCCCCCCAACCCCCCCAACCCCCCCAACCCCCCCAACCCCACTACCCCAACTGTACACCACTACCATAGCCCTTACGGGTGAGGGTTTCTGGTGGGTTTTGGAGGGCTCGCTGTTTCCTCCACAAATGTAATAGGTGGGGGGGGGGGGGGGTAGGGGCCTGGGTCCACCTGTCTGAAGTGAACTGCACCTACTAGTAACCTACTCCAGGGACCTGCATGCGCTGTCATGGAATATTTTTAGTAATGTTTTTTGAGGGTGGGAGGGGGTTACTGACCACTGGGGGAGTAATGGACGGTCATCCCCAATTCAGTGGTCAGCTGGTCATTTCAGTCACTTCTTTGTGCCTTATTCGTAATAAAAACAGGTCCGGGTGAAAACGTCCAAGTTTTAGTCATGGACATCTTTGCTTTTTTCCATTATGGCTCAAAGACGTCCAAGTCTTAGGAATGCCCAAGTCCCGCCTTGAACACGCCTCCGATACACACCCTTGAGATTTGTACGTCCTTGCAACGGACTTCTGATAAAGACGTCCAAAATTGGATTTCAATTATACTGATTTGGACATCTCTGTGAGAAGGACATCCAAGTGCCAATTTATGTCACTTTTTGGACATGTCTTTCGAAAATGAGCCTGATAGACACCTAAAAGTTGAAAAGTGATTGCTCCACCTTTATCGGCCTCTAAGATCATCAAGACATTCTTCAAATCTGGTGAAAGATTTCTCCTACCTAGTATACAAAATTTAGTCTCCTGACGTGTTAATTCCATTAGAACAATATCATGAAATATTTGTACTGCAGGGTCAAGATTTCCTGGAGGATTCCATTTTGAAATAGGTCACACCAAGGATATATCCTCCAATTCCTCTTTGCCATCAAAATGAACCTGTATTTGCAGCTTGTGTATACATTTTTTAATAGTTAACTGTATTCTGAAGGTTCTGAATGCATATTTTTAGTTTAGCATGAATGGTGTGAGTGTTTAGCACACTTGTTTTAAATTTGTAATAAGAAGGATAGAATTCCACCAGAAGTGAGTATTAAGCATGTTCAAGTTTTTTAGGATTAGTCATTATTTGTTGGAGAGCTATACCAGTAAGTATATGCAATAGTTGAATTGCACTGTCTTCCATATTAGTGATTATATGGTGGACATTAAGAATGGTCAAGCCATAGGTAAGAGGGATTGTAACATTTAGAATCTTTTGAATGATATCCTATATTTTAGTCCAGTATGAGTGTAAAACAGGACATTCAAATAATAAGCGATTGAGAGTTCCAGGGTGCAACTGACATGTCCAGCACTTATTAGATATGGATGGGTCCATTCCCTGAAGACAAACCAGTGTCCATATTGCTCTCTGGGCTATAAAATAGAGAGATTATGTAATTGACACAGATAATAAACATCGTAAACGTTTGGTCCAAAAATGCATCCATAGGTTCTCGGATTTTTCAGTATTTGTTTTTGTCGACCATATCATATGTAAACCAGTAAGTTTTTTGCAGACATCTCTTTCAGTTATTTTCTTGTACCAGTTTTCTGCTTCATGTCCTAGTGTAGTAACCTGCAGACAGACAGGGAAAGGGAAAGGGGATAGGACTTGGTATAATGCCTTTCTGTGGTTACAGTCAAAGTGGTTTACATATTATATACAGGTACTTATTTTGTACCTAGGGCAATGGAGGGTTAAGTGACTTGCCCAAAGTCACAAGGAGTTGGGCATGTCCTTTTTCAATGTGTCAATTCGAATGACATATTTAAGAATATGCCGTAGTTGTGACCATTTGTACATGCAGAAAATGGTAGATTATATCTCTGCCTTAATTCAGTGAAGGTTAGGAAGCAGCCATCATGTATTACATCATATGTATTATGGATTCCTTTTTTTAATCTAATCCTTCCATATGATAGTAGAATTATTTAATTTAATGGCAAGGTTATTCCACAGAGATGCATGGATAAAGGCTTTTAGTAGTATGGCAGCTGAGTGGTGAAATTCTGATAATATCTTCCATGTGGAGTATCAATAGGGTTAAACTTTAGTGGGTTTTGGACTTTATTAAGAATATATGAGTTAAGAGTTAGGGGTATATCAAATCATGTTCGAGCTGGAACCGTTTTTAGGTGCACAGTACCATAACATTCCTTGTCTGAATGTGAAAGCTCTATGGTATTCGAATAAATTAGGCAGATTAACACCTTCTTTGTCCTTGGTATTTTGTAATTTCCATAGAGCAATCCTTGATGTTTTAGTACACCAAAGGAATTGAGATATTTAAGTATTAATAGCCTTATAGAAAGCTTTAGAGAATAGAATTGAGATCATACTTATATTGTAAAACAACACATGAACAATTGACATTTTAATTATGGAAACTCTCCCCACCACAATAGAAGTTTGGTGACCATTTATTACATAACTCATTCACAGTTTTCAAAAATTCTTTCTTCATTTTTAGTTTGGGTATCATGTAAATCATAATACAGGTACATACCAAGATACTTAAGTCCCAATGTAATCCATTGGAATTTAAAGTTACGCAACAAACGTTTTTGGCTACACACATTAAGAGGCGTTATTTCAGGCTTGCACCAGTTGAACTTTTATCCACAAAATTTACTAAAGATAATGGAACTGTTGGATTCCATAACATATAAAAACACAACATCAGCATATGCCAAGAATTTATATTCATTACTCTGTCATTGTATGCCAGATATATCAGCATGCACATAGTCCTAATTGTGAGTACATTAAAATTAAGATGAAATGGTGAACAATTTGTTTGAAGTATTTGAATTGATAAGGTTTTTTGGGAGTATTTAGTTCTAGAGTTAAGTACAAAAGAAGGATAAAGACTCCAACAACAAGGTGGCCACAAACTCTGGTTCATGAATATAGTATTAAAGATCATGTTTTCCTGCTATTGCTCTCAGATACATAAATTAAGGACAAGCAGCTTATGTTGTTATTTATTTAATTATTCACTTATATATATCCAAGCTGAGGGTGAGTTACAATTCAGGCACTTTGGTTATGTCTCTAATGGTTTCTTTTTACAAAGGCGTGGTAGCATTTTTAGCACATGCTTTATAAAAGGATCTCTAAGTGAGTTGCATTTTCACATGTACCTGAGGCAATGGAGGGTGAAGTGACTTTTCCAAGGTCGCAAAAAGCACCAGGGAGAGAGAGTCTGGATTTAAACCCAGGCTTCTGTGATTTTAAACTATGAGAAACATTTCAAGAAGGAATCATATTGAGAAGTAAAATAATGACACAATAATAGTGCTACCTTGGTATTTATGAAAGGACGATAACATTTGAACAATGCAACCAACAGTATCTTAGATGGACATGAGGAAAAGTAGATGAGGTAAATGTAGAAATAAGCAGACAATATTAAAATGTAGGCAAAGGAGGTTGGAAGATAAATTTATACAATACTATTACAATGACAATATAGTTTAAATTTAAACAGGCACTGTCGATTTTCTAGTATGATATGATGAAATGTTAATAGAAATATGAGAAGATTACAAATTTGGTAACACTATAACAATGGGTGATTCCAATTACCTGAAAATCACACAAAGTTGCTCTATTACCTTGAAAAGTACTCAGCGAGCTCCAGCTTACCTCCACATCATCCAAAAATATAACTATAAATCTGCACAAGTAAAAAATAGTGGAGAAAGAAAGAACCAGAAGCCACCATTGACTGGCCAGTACTAGTTATGGTAAAAGTTAGTTACACACAATCATAGGCCAAAAAAAGTCCTCCATTTTCATTTTCAAAACAACTTATTTTCACTTTTCAAAAGATACAGATTATGGGTAAAACAGTGTTCTGAACCAGGTACTCTCACAATGTAGAAAATGTAAAAATCAACAGACTTCTTCACATAATTTTAAATAATGTCATTCTATTATATGAAAGGCGTGCTGAAAAGTGGCTTGTGGTAGTGTAGGTGTGGGTTTTGGGAGCACGCCAATCCATTTTTTAGCGCGCCTGTAAAAAAGGCCTTTTTTAAATTTTTGCCAAAAATGGACTTGCGACAAAATGAAAATTGCAACATGTTCATTTTGGGTCTGAGACCTTACCGCCAGCCGTTGACCTAGTGGTAAAGACTCACATGGTAACCAGGTGGTAATGACCGTTACGGGCGCCCAAAATAAAAAATATTTTTCAGACGCGTGTATCGGACGCGCACCAAAAATGAAATTAGCGCAAGATCCCCCCGGCAAAAGAACAAACCCCCCCCCCCGTGTGCAGCGTGATCCCCCAGTGAAAGAACCTCCCCCCCGTGTGCAGCGTGATCCCCCGGCGAAAGAACCCCCCCTGGGTGCACGCCGCTGGGGGGGGTGCCGCGCACCTGCCGGCTCTTTGTTTTCATGCTCCCTCTGCCTCGAAACAGGTTACTTCCTGTTCCGGGGCAAAGGGAGCATGAAAACAAAGAGGTGACAGGCACGCGGCACCTCCCCAGCGGCGTGCACCCGGGGTGGACCGCCCCCACCGCCCCCCCTTGGTATGCCACTGCTTGGGGGCCCTTTTACTAAAAGGTTGGCGTGCTGCAATAGGGTTGTAGCACACCAATCTAGAACTACTGCTGGGCTACCGCAGCACCCCAGCAGTAATTCTGCCCCCAGTGTGCACCATTTGCGGTGCTATGGAAATTTATTTTCCGTATTTTTATCGCCAGAGTTACCCAGCAGTTATCTCTGCCAGATTACCACCGGGTTAGTGTAGGAGCCCTTACTGCCACCTCAATAGGTGGTGGTAAGTACTACCCCCCAAAATGGACATGTGACAAGTGTGAACTTACCATACAGCCATTCCTTTTTTACCAAGCTGTGGTAAAAGGGGCCTTAGCGTGTGGCAGAATCATGCTCGGCAGCTAGTGTAGGGCCCCTTTTACCGCTTCTTGGTAAGAGGGCCCATTGGTGCAAGAGGTAACTGTGTTGGGGTTGCTTGACAATAATAGCAATTTTACAGTCCTTCATTTTCTGTCATGCAGAGTGAGATTTTATTTTTGTTATTTGTGTTTTTTAGACGATTTCTTCTTTTTGTATTGTAAACCACCTTGATGTATATTCTTATGTGAAAGACACTGTATTAAATTTACTAAATAAGCCTTTTTAAACTGCTTTATTTGTCTTTGTCAATCTTGGGGCATTGCAGTGGACTTCAAAAATAGCTCCCAGATGCATAGCTCCCTTACCTTGGGTGCTGAGCCCCCCCAAATCCTCCCCACAACTGTACTCCACTACCATAGCCCTTAGGGATGAAGGGTGCACCTACATGTGGGTACAGTGGGTATTGGGGGGTTTTGGAGGGCTTAACATTTACCACCACAAGTGTAACAGGTGGGGGGGATGGGCCTGGGTCCACCTGCCTGAAGTGCACTGCACCCACTAAATACTGCTCCAGGGCCCTGCATACTGCTGTCAGGAAGCTGGGTATGACATTTGAGACTGGCATAGAGGCTGGCAAAAAATATGTATATAATTTTTTGGGTGGGAGGGGGTTGGTGACCACTGGGGGAGAAAGGGGAGGTCATCCCCGATTCACTCCAGTGGTCATTTGGTCAGTTGGGGCACCTTTTTGAAGCTTGGTCCTGAAAAAAAAGGAACCAAGTGAAGCCGGTGAAATGCTCGTCAGGACCGGCTTTCTATTTTCCATTATCAGGCGAAGCCAGCCATCTCGTGACCACGCCCCTGTCCTGCCTTCGCTACCCTACCAACACGCCCCCTTGAAGTTTGGCCAGCTTCGCAACGGAAAGTAGTTGGCGCCGGCCAAAATCGGTTTTCGATTATACCGATTTGGCCGGGTTCAGGAGATCGCCGGCCATCTCCCGATTTGTGTCAGAAGATGGCCGGCGATCTCCTTCGAAAATAAGCTGGATAGTCAGCAGGAAATTTCTCTGTGAAAACCACTTTTCAGGTCAGAACCTGCAAAGCACATGTTTAAGGGGAGAAGGCCGAAAATATCCCTCCTCATGAAGTCTTAACACTTGTATTGTAATCTTCTCCAATCACATAAGATAATAAACCTAATCAAGTGAAATCAAACCAATAAGTAATCAAGGGGGTCTTTTACTAAAGCTCGAGTTATCTGCAGCAGGGTCCATTTTATTCCTATGGGCCCTGCTGCAGATAACTCGAGCTAAGCTTTAGTAAAAGATCCCCTTTAATGGAAATGGGGTCTTTTGCGCTGAAAAATGGCCTGTGGTAGTGAAGATGTGTGTTTTGGGCATGCGCAGAATCATCTTTTAGTGCACCTGTAAAAAATGCTTTTTTCATATTTTTTGCCGCAAATGGACATGCCGCAAAATTTAAAAAGCCGCACGTCAATTTTGGTTCTGAGACCTTACCTCCAGCCATTGACCTAGCAGTAAAGTCTCATACGGTAACCTGGCAGCAATGACCTACACCCGTCAAATGCCACTTGATGCGTGTAGCTGACGCACGCCAGAAAATAAAAAATATTTTTTGGACACGCATAGTGGACATGCTCCAAAAATGAAATTACTGCAAGGCCCATGCAGTAACTGGGCGGTAACTCAGAATTGGTGCGCATTGGGTGCACGTAGGTACTTATGCGGCTTAGCAAAAGGGCCCCTTAGTTCCCAATATTTAAATACTGTGATCAGTGTGTTAGCTTCAAGTGCTAACCGTGGCATTTGAAATTATATCCAGCTATTCGACACCAAGCTCTACCCAGATACCACTGCTCAATCTCCATGTATAGGTGGCCGTTTGCAAATAACTGGATATAGCTATTTTTCTGTCCTAACTTGTCTAAATAGTTCACTGGGCAATGGTTCTGAAAATCAGTGGAACTCAGACAACTTCTAGCTCCACTTGGCCCTGTCTTTGGACTGCCCCATCATTCTCTGGGTAGTTTTGGAGCAGTCAGTAAAGATTTCCAGTAGAATTAGCCAAAAAATGCTGCTGAAAATCAGTGCTTGGCCCAGTGAGCAGCACTTATCCAAGTAGTAGCCATTCCTACTAGGATATGTGCTGCAGAATATCAACCCCTTAATTTTTTGTAGCATGTAATGAAAGAAAAGCCAATAGAATTAATTATGGACATATAACATTGGCATTGCTGCAGTAGTGCTAATAGATTTGTTTTGAAAGGGGGGGGAGGGTTTGAAAAAGGGAGGAGTAAAGGAAAGAGGAAGAATGAGATAATTTTTTTTAATAAATAGAATTGATGAAATAATTAATTGAATGTTAAATTTATTAAGGTAGTATGGGATATAAATTAATGTTGAATTTATTTATTTAAATAGCACATGGGAGGAAAATTTTTAAATGAGGTGTAGAAGGGATAGGGGTTGCATTTAATTACATTTTTAAAAAAGTAACGTGGAAAGGAATTTGATTGGGGCCGTGAAGGGTTGATATAGGGAGTTTTGTTTGGAATTGGGGGCGGGTCAAAGAAGCTTGAGGGACATGGTATTGGCGGGCTGAGGTCTGTGGGCTGTGAAGACATTGCAGAAGTTGGTGGGACAGAAGTGTGAGGACATTGGGAGGCTGAAATTTAATCCCACCCAATCCCTTCCTATTTTGGTTGGATGTGGGAATAAATTGGGAGGTTAGTATTTAATTTTGGAAGTTGGATTGTTTAATTTTTTTTTATATTAAGTTGCAAGAAGGAAAATTATTAAGTCTCGGCAGCGTAAAATTTGATGCGAATTTCAAACGGCCTTCGTTTAAGGATAATTAATTAAGTGGATTTGTAGTTTAGTTTGTGTTATATGCTTGTGTGTGAAACTGCTATAAGCTGCAGTGAGGCCTTGACGTCACCGCAGGTTTCACTTTACAAGTAGAGTATTGAGTATGACTACATTTAATAATAAGTATGTCTAGCTAAGTCGGCACCGACTAGCTATTAAAGTGAATTCAAGAGAACTAAAGGTCATATTGAAACGTTAACAAGTTACTCTGTTATTTTGGTTGTTTATGATTTAGTAATAAAGCTGTGGCCAAATTAACTATCCAACAAACAAGTTGTCATTTATTTATGTGTGAGGTAAGAATGAATGCAGTGCAATTGCCGATGTTATTGACATAGTTCAGGGATATAAATTAGAGCAAATCATTATTTAAATGGCTTTTTTTTACTATATTACTGTTTTCATTGTTTTGTGGTATCTTTTGTAAGATAGTTTCCATTAAAAATTTGCTTTAAATATTGATTTCAAAGATGAGAGCACAGCAGCAGATTTAAGCTGAGTCACTGAAGTATTAGTGCAATTTGGGACAGCGTATATTAAGTAGAATATGAATCAGTAGGATCATCTGGCCTGAGTTTTCATTTCATCGTTTAATAATTTTCCACTGTGTTAACAAGAAGTTGCCAATGTCACAGACTGCCAAGCTTAGTATTTATCAAAAACTGTTGGATGGCTGTCACATTTCCCACACATCACATCTGTCCACTTCATGACACATGACACCATGAAAAGGAATCATAAATGTAAATTGAAGGGCTTCTCAAATCCCTGAGATGACAACCAATATTTAAACAAGATGAGGAGCAAAATGTTAAAGTTTTAATACAGTTTTACAAATGTTACAGTATTTGCATTACAATCTTAGGAAATAATGATGATTCTGAGAATCAACTTGTTTTTTTCAATCTAGGTAATAAGACATATCACATCCCTGTTACAAAAGTGCAGTAAATTTTGCATTTATCATATAAACACCAAAAATGACGTGCAGTAAGTGAAAAACCTTTGTGGTAAATGCAGGAGTTGTGCCTTACATTTGCCCTGCATTTACCACACAGGGCAGGGAGTTACTGCATCGCATGGCATTGCGTTACCTGCAGTGGCAGATAGTGTGGGAGGGGCCATACTATCTGTCACTGCATGTAATGCTGTACAGGCCTAGCATAAATTAATAAATAAATAACAATTAACAGAGCATCAGCAGTGGCACAACCAACCACAACCCCTACCCCCAACAATCTAAAGAGTTGTCAACCCCCTCCCCCACCCCAGGGGCGTAGCTAGGTGGGGCCAGGGGGGCATGGGTCCCCACAGATTAAGCCCTGGCCCCCTCTACATTTGACCCCCTGCCGCCGACCCACCCGCCACTTTGGACCCGCCGCCAGACCCCCCTGCTGCCGCTGGACCCCCTCCACCGCCGCCGCCGCTGACCCTCCCCCGTCGCCGACAGGTACCTTTGCTGGCGGAGGTCCCCAAACCCTGCCAGCCGAAGTCTTCTTCAGTGCCGGTCGACTCCGGCGCCTTCATTGATGATCTGTTTCTGACTCCTGATGTCCTGCATGGGGCTACATACAGGACGTGCACGCAGGACAACAAGAGTCAGAAACCGATCATCAGTGAAGGTGCCGGAGTCGACCGGCGCTGAAGAAGATGTCGGCTGGTGGTGGTTGGGGACCCCTGCCAGCAAAGATACCTGGCAGTGATGGGGGAGGGTCGGTGGTGGCGGCGGCGGGAGATGGGGTCCAAAGTGACGGGGGGGGGGGGGGTCGGTGGCTAAACTGTGCCCCCCACCTCGGCTCTGGACCCCCCTCACACCAAGGCCTGGCTACGCCCCTGCCCCACCCTCCCCCTGGACACTTGAAAGTGCTTCCAATCCCCTTCCACCCATACCTAAAGTGTTTCTGATTTCCTCCTCCACATCCAACACTCTACAGTACTGCCAATTCCCTCCCTTCCCCTGCCATCAAGGTGGCTGCTAGAGGTCACTGGAAGCCATATTTTGTGGAATACTTTAAATCAAAAATTGAGACTGTTAATGATAGTTTTAAAGCTATTGTATTCTCAGATATGGCTCCAGTGCTTGTGAGTGAGTCTTGGTGTACGTTGCTTTGCATGGAGCCCATGAAATCACTACTATGTTAAAGTAATTGCATCTAACACATTCGTTAAATGACTATTGTTCTTCCTTGATATTAAGACAGGAGATGTTAGGGGACACTCCATGAAGTTACATGACAATACTTTAAAAATGGAGAAAATATTTTTTCACTCAATAAATAATTAAGCTCCTGAAATTGTTGCTGGAGTATTTGGTAACAGCAGTTAGCATATTTGGGTTTAAAAAGGTTTGGGCAACTTCTTGGAGGAAAATTCCATATTCTACTATTAAGATGGACATGAGGAAAGCCACTACTTAATCCTGGGATTGGTAACATGGAATCTTGCTACTCTTTGGGCCAGGTACTTGTGACTTGGATTGGCCACTGTTGGAAGTAAGATCCTGGGCTAGATGGATGATCACTCTGATCCAGTATGGCTATTCTAATGTTCTAACCCTTGCTAATTTGCCGTGGTCTGGTAATTTACCTGAGTCTCTTAAGGTTGCCATCGTGAAACCATTATTGAAGAAATAAAGTTTAGATCCTACCAAGTTGCAGAATTACAAGCCTATATCAGTTCCCTCTGCTGATGGTACATTTATTGAAAAGGTAGTTTAGACATAAATAATGGCATTTGTAGAACAGGAACTTGAATACGGTTTTTGAAGAACAAATAATACTGAAATGCTGTTATCTTCTGTTGATGTTACTCATCATGGACTTGATGAGAGTCTGAATTAATTTCTTGTTGCCCTGGATATTTCATCAGCCTTAGATATTGTGACTCATACTATTTTGTTGCAGAGACTTTTATCTATGGATTTTACACGGTATGTAATAATACTTGTTGAATAGATGCATGCAAATGCAGGTAAATAATTCTTCTACCATTAAATATTATTTGAGAACTGGAGTGTCTCAAGGTTCCACTTTATCTGCTTTATTATTTAATCATTATCTGACTCAATTGTGTAAATTGTTTCAATAACAGGATGATGCTTATGGTTTTATGCAGATGACATTCTTTTTTTGTTTCCATTTAATGCAGCTCTTGTCAGACTATGGCACTCATTTTCAAAGCAGACGGATGTCTCAAAATGTCCCCCAAAAGTCTATCTGCCCAAAACATCCACATTGCAATTTTGGAATGGCAGAATTTGGATGTCCTACACTAGCCATCTAGCCCAGGATACTAGAGTAGATGGACCATTGGTTTCACCAGTATGGCTAATCTTATGTTCAAATAGCAAGCGGGTATGTTGTGGGTGTGTTTTGGACAAGAAAGGGAGGATGTCCAACAGTAATAATCGAATGGGAAGAAATGGACAACTCTAAAAAGAAGGAAGTTTTTCTTTAGACCTGTGTCAAGCTACCACTACAGGGATTAAAGCATAACCCCTCATGAATCCCCCAGTGGATGCGGCCCCCCTTCACTCCTGAAAGTGACACCAGAAAGGGAAACTAGGACTCCCTGACAACATGAGGTGTTATGAACATTCTGAACACACCAACAAACAAGTCTGAAGGGTAGCCTAGTGGTCAATGCAGTGGACTATAAACCAGGGGATCCAGGTTCAAATCCCAAGTCAACTTTTTTTCTTTTTTTTTTTTTTAGGGCAAGGACTTCCTTTTTAGCACAGGAGACAATAGCATGGGCTTGGTCTGCTGCCTACTGCATGGTAAACCCTACATTACATTCTTAATGCAGTTTAGTAAAAGAGTCCTAATGACTTTCAAAAGGACAATATGGTTGGTATTCAAAAGGATTTAACCCCACTGAGCTGACTGGACACAGATATTCAGCAGCACTTAACCAACTATCATCGCTGAATATCTCCGCTAACCTGTCCTTCCCTAACCGGCTAGTTTAGAAGCAGTCCAGGGCAGAGTTTAGGTGGTGCTAGCACTTATTCAATGGTGATATTCAGTCTAGTAACCAGCTAAGTGAGTGCATAAATTTATGTATTCCGTATATAAGTTGGGTTTGCTAGAGTGTGGTTTTTGTGTTAGTGAAATTGGCTTTTTGTTCAGTGTGATTTTCCTGTCAGTTCTTGATAATATCGGGCTTTTGAGCAGAGCAGGCTGTCAGTAAAGGTATCAATTTATCTTCTTTTGGCAACTGGGGCTGTGAAGAAGGGGGAGGAGTTTTCTGAGGAGGAAGCTATCAGTGGGTGTTTCATTGGCTCAGGGAGGGAGTTGTGTGGTTTCTGTCAGAGTGGACAGATCACAGATGACAGAAGTGTGAGAAGTTTTGAGGTAGTTGTCAGAGGCTGTCAAACAGGGGCGTAGCCATACCTCGATGGGGGGCACATTTTGGCCTGCTTCCCCCCTGCTGCCCCCACCTGCTGTCATTGCCACCACCACATGTAGAGTTTGGGGGCCCAGGCCCCCATTGCCCCTCATAGCTACGCCATTGCTGTAAAAAAAAAACAGAGCTTTGTGATAAGGAAAAGCAGTGAGAGTTTTGACAAGCATTGAATTCACTGATATTTTGTAGTAGTTCCTGAATGAAGGGAAAGGGAATCCGCCCTTTGATACTCTTTCTCCTTGGGTGGAGGCATCAGGGCACCAGAGATATATAAAAGAAGGGGGAAGAACAGAGCTGGCCCTGATGGGAGCATCTGTCATGTGAACCCCCCTTTCAAATCTAGGGAACACTGAAGGAGGTGTTACAGTTAGGAGAGCAAAAAGGCTGTCCTAACTTTATTTATTTATTTATTTTGATTTTGTTCACACCTTTTTCAGTAGTAGCTCAAGGTGAGTTACATTCAGGTACTCTGGATATTTCTCTGTCCCAGGAGGGCTCACAATCTAAGTTTGTACCTGAGGCAATGGAGTGTTAAGTGACTTGCCCAAGATCACAAGGAGCAGAGTTAACCTAGCACTGGTCTGAATATTGGCCGATGCCCAGTTAACCTCTGGGTCAGCTCACATACCCAGGTATTTAATGCCAACAGCTGCGCATGACCCAGATTTGAATATCTGGGGTTAGTTCATCCCACGACTGGAAGTGCCACTTACCAAGGAGGTTGAATATTACCCCCCATGTAGCAAAAGGAAAATGTAAGCAGATTATTTGTTTTTCTAAAATCTTGCTTCTTCTGGTTAACAATAAAACGTACATAAAATTTAAAGAAAACCAAAGAAAATTTAAAGAAAAACAGTTGGCCTGAACTAAACCTGTACTGCATGCATATTCAGCACCAGTGATTCTGGCTCATATTCAAAGCGAAATAAGTGTCTGGGAATGGCCGCCAACCAGTTAACTCACTTATCGGCGGCACATAACTAGTTATCTTCGCTGACAATGTCTGGTTAATGCCAAAATGCAAGCCAGCTATGTCAGGAGCTTTCCGGGGATGGAGTCCATTTAGCTGCCATTATTCAGAGATAACTGGTCAGTGTTAATGTATAAATAAGACCGCATAAACAGCAGTCCTATCTTTATGCTCTAACAAATGGCCATTTAACTCTGAATATTAAGTGAACTGGGTATGTTGCAGCCCAGCTTAAAATAAACCAAATATTCAGTGCCAGCGACCGGTTATAGCAGGGTATTGAATATCTGGGTTCAATGTCAGTGGCAGACATTAGCAGCACTGCCTGCCGCTAGCTGGATATCGGAGGGGGGAGGGACTGGCTATATGGAATAAATTAAGGGCATGGCTGGCATTTATTCTGGTTGCCTCTACTGCTGAATATTGACTCCACAGTTTATAAAAGAATGTTTGCATTTGACAAATGAGGGCAAAATCTTTTATGGCACAAACACCCAAGTGCTTAAATTATAGTTATGATTTGATATTTGTCCTCTGCTGTTCATGGGATTCTTTGCTTCAGAATTCTCAAGGTTTTCTGTCTATATGTCTGTGGTTTTATCTATTTGTTCACTCTCTTACACATATACCCAGGATAGAATGCATTATAGAATGAGTTCTCTATAGCTCTGTGTTTAAGCCTAAGTATTCATTTATAACTAGTAGGAAAACTCGTCCTCCACACAAAACAATGATGAAGTATCTGTCTCCCAGCAGTACCTCCATGGGTCCCCCAACTTCACATGTCAAAAATGAAAGATCACATGACCTTCTTTCCCTAGTGAAGATCCCTCAAGTAGGTGTCTCCATATTGCTACCCATTTTGTTGAAGCCCAGACTATGATTGTGACAGCAAAGTGCAATCTTCACAATATCAAAGGGCAAAACAGTGTGAGTTCAGCTCCAAAATTTTCATAGTCACCATGAGTGTAATGAGAGAGGATCCTGCATTCTTTTATTATAATCATTTGAGTATCACCAGAAGGAGTATAAATGTTGAGGACCTTCTGTGAGATTGGTGGTAATTTGAGGTATGGAGGCTCGACCTTCAATGAAAGGGTTAGGTGCTGGAGCTTGATATTAGTGCAAGAAGATTCTTGATCCTTGAATTCAGGTTGCATAATGATCAAATGTTTTTTGATCATTTTTTTTTTTTTTGGGGGGGGGGGGGGGGAAGGATATAGGGTTCCAAGGGGTGATGTTACTCGTGTAGCTAGATTATGTGGGTAGGAAAGTTGCAGGTGATAATTTTGGGATGGAGTGATTTATGGGATGGTGGAGCAGTTATGGGGATAATTGTTGAAGGGTGTGGAAGTTGTGGGGATAGGTTTTAGGGGTGAGAACAGCTATGAGAGTAATTTTTGGGGTGATGGTAATGTGTGGGGTGGTGTAACAATTGCAGGGGTAGTTTTTGGGTGGGGCAGTATGTGGGGTGGTAGTGTTTGGGGTTGTGGAAGTTTGGGGGGATGAAAGAATAGAGAACAGGGAGAGCCAGCTTGAAAGTTTGAAAGGGGAGAAATCACTAACTTCTATGGAACAGAAACTGGAACATTGTCTCCCATAGAAATAGTTTGGGCTATCTGTTGGGAGGGTTTCTTATTTCTTTGGAATTCCCATCCAATTTATCTCATATTTGAAATCTATGGGCCTTATATTCAAAAATCACTAAGCTCCTAATTTTTGCTCCTAAATTTTTGATTAGCCAAACTTAGGAGTCTAAGAGGCCATTTTACTAAGCTGCATTAAGCAGCTAGTATGCATTTAACTGTGTGATAGACATTATCACGGACCTGCACTAACATCTACTGTGTATTAAAACCTGACAGTGTGGTAAAATTCCCACACTAGTTGTTTAATGCAGATAGTGGCGGTGAGTGGGTGTGACAGATGCACACTGGAGGGTGGCCTGCTTAGACATCAAGTGAGCAGAGCATTACTGAGCACTAGCTGTCACCACTGGTGGTAGCACAGTTGTACTTACTGTCAACTCAAAAGGAGTTAGTAGGTGGAGCCAATAATGCGGCTGTATCAGTAAAGCTGCTTTGGTGGCCAATTTCCCTTCCACTGTCTCCACCCCCCCCCCCCCCCATGCAATCATCCCTCCCAAAAAAGACCTGTCAATCCAGAATCCTTCAATCCTGAGCCCCCTTATTCTGATCCCGCTCCAAATCAACCAGTGTTTATGTCTAATCCCCTACCCTCAAATAAGACCCCTTGGTCTTCTCTTTCCACCAGACCCATGCATCCATAAGAAGCCTTGCTCCTTCTGAAAGAAAATCCCTTAACATCCACCTGATCTGACTCTCCCATGAACCTTCTGGACTTACCAGGGAGCTCTCCCTGGTAGTCTAGTGGGATGGGAAGGAGAGGTCCCCCTCTATTCCTGCCCCATCTTGATCTGGGTGTCAAATGGCATTCGCTGCCCCCTAGTCGCATTTTCATAGTAGTACTTCTAAAGGTCAACCTTCCATATAAGTGCAAATTGTTTCTACTTCTTCCCAATAGACGACTGGGGATGACCCCCCTGATAAGACCAGGGTGTTGTTGAGGAGTCAGGCGGGTGAGGAAGTGGGTTGGGTTGATGTTAGGTCATGGTCTTTCAGAAGGGCACAGGGCTTGTTATGGATGCATGAATTGGGTGCAAGGATCATCTCAGAGAGATCTGGTTTAAGCGTGCTTATACATTTAGGCCTGCTGTTCGTTTGCCTAGACTTATGACCCTAATTTATGAAAATAAGTGCTAAACTCCCAATTTTTTTTCCCATCCCTAAATTCGCCCCTACTGTCATCCACTTTTTATGCTCCTAAATTTGAGCATGAAATTAGGCACTGAACGCTAGTAAATTTTCAGAGAAAAAAAAATACCATAAATTCATTAGGGAAGACATTTTATTTTAATACTAATAGATATTTAAAAAATCATGTCTGGGTGTTTTAAACCTTTAGTGATGTGCTTCCTTCATCATCCCAGTGTGACAGAATGTCCTTTACCAGTTTGTCAACATATATCCTTATTAGTATCTGGGATGGTGGAAATTGAGAAGAGGAAACTGAAAATACACGACCTTATCAACTGACAAACTTCAAACTACAAACAAAAATGTTGCATTTACAATAAATTTTATTTTATTTTATTTGCTACATTTGTATCCCACATTTTCCCACCTATTTGCAGGCTCAATGTGGCTTACATATAACCGTAAAGGCATACACCAATTCCGGGTTGAACAAATATAAAGTAATGTCAAGGTAGGATAGTGAACAGACGTGTTAGGGAATCGTAGAGAGGAAGAGTTATTTTAAGTCCATTGCGAGCTGTGGTTTCGAAAAGAGGAAGAGTTATTTTGTGTTTATTCAGAGCCTTAGTTTCATTGTGTTGCAGGGTTTAGGCATTTATGTTGGCTCGGTAGGGTATGCCTTGTTGAACAGGTTCGTTTTGAGTGATTTCCGGAAGTTTAGGTGGTCATACGTTGTTTTCACGGCTGTTGGTAGTGCATTCCATAGTTGTGCGCTTATGTAGGAAAAGCTGGATGCATAGGTTGATTTGTATTTGAGACCTTTGCAGCTTGGGTAGTGGAGGTTTAGATATAAACAATATTGTCAGACCAAAATATTTATAATTAGCATATTTACACTGAAATTGTAGAGATGCTGTAATCTATCAAAAGCAAAATGCTAGGATTAATCTTGTATTTACAAGATTTCATTAGTTTACAAATGTCAGAACATTCTTTTATGAAAATATATCCATCTAAAAAAAACTTACGCTTGCTATTAATTTTACGAACCAGATCTAATCATGCTTGAATAAAAACTCCATGCTAAATTCTCTTGATTGGGGGAAGAAAAAACAACTTGCAATTCCATATTTCAAGGAAGCAACTGTATGACACTGGGAGAATAATATCCAAAGCTATTTTCTCAAATAAAACAACCTGGATAAAATGGACTTTTTAAATTGCCAAACCTCTGTGTAGGTAAGATTAAGAGGGGAATTAATCAAGACGCGGTAAAACTTCACTCTTTACCTGACCTTGATGTCCCGCAGGATTCATCAACCTGTGAGATCCTTGTACCACAGGTTGCTGAATCCTGGGCCAAGAGAATAACGCTGCGTGAGAGCCACCTCACAAGCACTGTTATTCCCGTGGTCCCAGAACATAAGGTTGCACAAAGCCAAAGACTGATTCTCATGGTCTGCAGTTCTGGGTCCCTCTCAACTTAAACACCACCTGACGAAGGGTCCCCCAAGGCCTGCCTACCCCCCTCCATAGTGAGTACCTTAGTGGTCATTGGTGATCCAGGGACTTTTTAGGCAGAAATGCCATCCACCAAATGGTGCGACCATCTCTAGGGGGCATATTTCTACAACCTTATATGGAAATTTGACCCTTAGTGGTAATCTTGACTACCGCTAGAGATGCCATTTGGAGGGTGTCATCTGGAGTGGGCAATTACGAATGGGATCACTCTGATGTCAGACGCATGCACAGAAACTTGAACAGCTGATCATTCATGAAGCAACACCCCGGCACAGCCGAGAAGAGAACTTCGGCTGTTGGGGGTTGGGGTCCCCCGTCAGCACAGCTAAGCGACAGCGGTGGGGGAGTGTTTTCGTCGGGAAGGCGGGTCGAGGGGGTCATGGCAGGGGGGTCCAGGGGTCTGTAACGCGGAGGGGGGGTGTTGAAATTGGAGGGAGGGCGGAGTCTGGAACTCGGTGGGCGGGCATGAGGGGCACATGTCATGATGGTGCCTAGCAGACCACAGGAGCCACAGTCCCAGGCAGGACAGAATGTTGGAGGTGAGAATTATATATATAGATGCTTAGACAGTTGTGCACGGAAATTCTAATTAATGCCAATTAGTGTTAATTGCTGTTAAATGGCAATTTTCAGTGTTGATTGTCTTGTTAACTAATTAAGTTGCACACGCAAATACAGAATATGACCGGATTTACACACGCAACTTAAATCATGCTGTATAGAATCTGGGGAAAATGCGCACTAAGGGGGTCCTTTTACTAAGCCATGGTAAAAGGTGGCCTGCTGTATTTTGGGCATATGTTTTTGGCATGCACTGAACCATTTTTTACCACAGCTGGAAAAAAAAGCCTTTTTTCAATGGGGACAGTAAATGGCCATGCACTAGAATTAAAGGTAGCGTGCGGCTATTAATTGCCTGAGCCCTTATTGCCACCCATTGACCTAATGGTAAGGACTCGCGTGCTACATGCGTGGTACTCATGCAGCTTGATTTGGCGCATGCTACACGTGCAATAGCCCTACCACCACTTTGGAAAAGGGACCTAAACTAGCATCCTGTAAAGGTCATTCTGCGCAGAGCACACTTTACAGAACACTAGCTTAGTATGGATCATCCTAGCTCCTTATTTTAAACGCCATTTATTGAATTCTCTCCAATATTTTCTGTTAATGTATTTGGTAATTAAATGGGTTTTTTTCTCAATTGGCATGCTGAAGGAACCATAGGCTGTCGGTCTGGTGTTATATGTACTGAGCACTGTCATAAATAAAGAATTGGGAAAAAAAAACCCTGAGGTAGAGGCAGCATAATAATAAAGGCAAGAAAAAAAATGTGACTTTCAGCTAGAATTGAAAACAGCAACTAGATATACTGCAATTTGTGCTGATAACACTGATATAACAGTGAACTGCCATGAACTTTAGAGTCAAGTTTAGGGTGAGGGAATATTATTTTCTTTGTCTTATTTTATGATTGCACTTTGATAATGGGAAGAAAATCGAATGAAAACAGACAAAAATTAGTTTTACTGACTAAAACTAAGAACAGATTATAAAACAGAATCGGTAGAAGATTCAGAAAGGGGAAAGGTGGGGGGATGAGATGTACAAACATACTGGCATATGAGTCCTTAGAGGAAGATGGATTGACTTCTTTCTTTTTAATATAGGGCCCTCTACTCGCAAGTAAATAGTGTTGATGATTTTGCAAATACAAAATTAGACAACCATCTGTCAGATCTTTTTGTGTGCTGGTGCTGGAATAACTGCAATATACCATGCCATATGCCACTTATTTGACAAAAAAAGGTTTGGATACCAAAATTATGAAGTTCTATGCTCATATCCATTTTATTTTACTGGTGGTATTTACATTTCTGTACATTTATTTTCTAACTATTGTATGGCAGTGGTAATAAACGGTGAAAAGAACTACTTCCAGTTTGAACTTAAGCTCAGCACTTTCAGGTAAGAAATCTGGGATCTTAACTGTTTTTGCATTTGTATGTATAATTCCTGCAGATTTTATACATTTAAGAGACGGGTCATATCTTTAATATTTGTTTTAGCAATTCTACAATATTTTCTTGACAATTACAAACATGAAAAAAAGAGATTAAATTTTAGCTTCTTTTTCATATTTGAAAAATGTATGTGTTGTAAGTGAAATCATTCAGTGCTTTGGAGACATTCCTACACTGTTTAGCCATTAAGGAATTAATGTAAATCTATAATTAATGTTGGCTAATTTGCTGTTTGTGTTTTAAAAAAATAGACCAGCTCTTGAGCTATGGTTCAGTTTTTTTTTAAAGTAGAATTGGTGTTTTGGATTTGATTGTTTTAGGACTTTTCTATCATTTTTATGTAGTTTTTTTTACTATTTACGTAAGTTATTATTGTTATTGTAATCCGCTTAGATCCACAATTGGCTTGTGAGCATATAAAATTTGTAATATTCATAAAGCAATACTTCACGAACTCTATCGAATCATAATTGGATTAAAAATCCATAAAAGTTAGGCTACCATTAGACATTTATTGAATTTATTGAATTTGCGAAACCGCTAGGCTAGCATTGTTAGTAAATAAGAACACATATATCATAAGGAATTTAAGAAAAAAAGATACAGACATCTTCTCTTACAATTTACTGCTTGGGCAGATATTTTAATGCATGGAAGACCCTGCAAAATAAAATGGTTTCAGCAAGTAAGGCGTGGAAATACAAACACTTACTGGTAATATCGATAATTACTTCACATTCTATTCTGGTCAACAAAGTATTTTCTATGTACTTTGATTGTATAAATAATGTTGTCTGAAGTTTGACACCAAGGGCCCTGTTTATTAAGCCATGCTAGAGTCACTCTAGCATTTTTAGCGTGCACTAAGAATGCTAGCGCACCTTAGTAAACAGGGCCCAAACTGTTTGTTTTGAGATAATGTGGGATATAAATTTCATAAATAAATAATTTACCCCATTGAACTATAGTTTACATGAAAGGGCACTTTTGATCTGATGTCTCAATCCAATTTTGGAAGTTTTGCAAAATGCATCCAAAAATCTAGTAGCGAACATGGCCATTTTCAATTCAGAAAAACATCCAACTTTTTGTTTTGAAAATGGCCATTTGCTAGATGAATTTGTACTCAATGCATCTATCATTTTGGACGATATTTGGAAAAAACAGTCTGAGGGAAGAATGCACATAAACAAGCCATTGGGATATATGAGGACCAGCATTCTTAGTAGTCTGGCCACATAGACAGCCCAGCAGAGCAGTGGGGCAACTAGAGAGAACTGCTGTGAACTTCGCATAAATGGTGCCAGTTATACATCTCACCATTGCTCCCTTATATTGTATAATAAGCCCTCCAAAACCCAGCAAAAACCTATTGTATCCAACTGTACACCACTACAACAACCATTACACCTGCGGGTGTCTCCTATATGTAGGTACAGTAAGCTTTTGAAGGGTTTTGGAGGGCTCACACTTTCCACCACAAGTTAGATTGGGATATGGGCCTGGGTTCCCTTCTCTAGAGTGCACTGTATCAACCACTAGGCTACTCCAGGGATGTGACAAGGCCCCTTTTACCACAGCGGGTAAAGGGTAGGTCTTGCTTTTTTGCAGGAAATGGCTGTGCAGCAAGTAAAACAATTGTCATGCAGCCATTTTGGGGAGGAGCCCTTACCACCACCCATTGATGTGGTGGTAAGGGCTCCTGTGCTAACCTGGCAGTAACTGAGCAGCGCACAGCACTGCCTGATTACCACCGGGTACACACCGGCGCTACAAAAATAAATTGATTTTTGTAGCATCAGATATGACGGCTCACTGGGGGTGAGAAGTACTGCTGGGCTGCTGCGGTAGCCTGGTGGTGCTTCAATTTTAGCGGACGGCAATAGCGGTCCTTGGTCATGATTGAAACAGGTCTAGCCAAAAACGTCTTAATGTTGGTCTTAGATGTTTTCATTTTGTTCCATTATTGCAGGAAAAACCTCTATCTTTTGGTGCTGCCCTTGTCCCACCCAAAACACTCCCCTAACATGTCCCCTTGAAATTTGGACTAACTGTGGAGCAAAACATCTAAAATTGGGGTGTCAAAAATTGCAATTTGGTTGTTTTTAAGAGAAAAACATCCTTCTGCTACCTCATGATGCATTTTGAATTTTTTCTCCTTTTGAAAATGAGCCCCTTAATGTCTTTTTTTTTTATAGTACAATAAACTTCACATCTGCTCTCCCTTCTCATGATAGAAAGTTATTAGGCAGATAGTATTTAAGGATTTAAATTTTATAACTTGCAGATTAAGGGGTACTTATATTAAGCTGCAAAAAAAGTTGTCGTAGCATGCCCTTATGCAGGTTTTTCCCATGTAGTAAGGGGCCCTTTTACTAAGCAGTGGTAAGCCCACTACGGGCTTGCTGCGCAGCAATCCGGAATTACCTCTGGGCCAACGTGGGTTCTGGCAGTAGTTCCACCCCCAGTGTGCAGCATTTCCAGTGCTATCAGAAATATTTGAAAAATATTTCCTCTGGGTTAGTGCAGGAGCCCATACTGCCGCCTCCATGGGTGGTGGAAAGTGCTCTCCCCTGAAATGGCCACATGGCAAGTGTGAATTTACCACACAGCCATTTCATTTTTGGCCATTTTTACCCACTGTGGTAAAAAGGGCCCTAGTGTGTGGTAAAACGGCTGCTGCCGCAAGTGCCACAGCTTAGTAAAAGGGCCCCAAGGCCATTTTTACTGCAGCCATAAAAATGACCTTTTTTCTGTTTCTTGTATTATTTATTTGTTGCATTTGTATCCCACATTTTCCCACCTGTTTGCAGGCTCAATGTGGCTTGCATAGTACCGTATTGGCGATCGCCAGTTCTGGTCTAACGGTTACAAAGTGAGTAATGGTATAATAAGGTTTGTGTGTACAAGACATGAAAGTGGATCGTAGGGAGGGGGAGTTATGTTTTGTCCATACGCTCTTTGGCCATTCACTTATATTGCCACTAGTGCACAGGTCATTTAAATAAATTAGCATGTGTGCACTTATCGCCACCCATTTTGTAGGCAGTAAGGACTCATGTGCTATTTTTTTCTTATACTGCTTAGACCTAAGTGGTTTACAGTTTCACTTTACAGGTACTAGGTCTGTCCCTGGTGGGTTCACAATGTAAGCAGCACATTGTACTACTGTTGTACCTGGGTGCAGCAGAGTGTTAAGTGACTTGCCCAGGGTCACACAGAGTTGCAGAGGGAACTGAACCTGGTTCCCCAAGATATCAACCCACTGCTGACTATGAGGCAGCAGCAGGAATCGAACCTAGTTCCCCAACCCCCTACACTAACCATTAGGCCACTCCTACTACTACTACTACTTAACATTTCTAAAGCATTACTAGGGTTACGCAGCACTGTACAATATAACATTGAGGGACAGTCCCTGCTCAAGGAGCTTACAATCTTAAATACAAGTGAACAGTCAGTCCGATAGGGGCAGTCAAATTGGGGCAGTCTGGATTTACTGAACGGTAAGAGTTAGGTGCCGAACGCAGCATTGAAGAGGTGGGCTTTAAGCAAAGACTTGAAGATGGGCAGGGAGGGGGCTTGGTGTAAGGTCTCAGGAAGGTTGTTCCAAGCATAGGGTGAGACGAGGCAGAATGAGCGGAGCCTGGAGTTGGCGGTGGTGGAGAAGGGTACTGAGAGGAGGGATTTGTCCTGTGAACGGAGGTTTCGGGTGGGAACGTAAGAGGAGATGAGGGTAGAAAGGTAGTGAGGGCAGCAGACTGAGTGCATTTGTAGGTGATTTGTGCTAATCAGTTAGCTTATGGTAATGTAGCTGCTCTAACTCTCTATCCCCAGACATGCCCCCTCAAAAAACTTTTCAGCGTGTGGTTAGAGCATGCATATTTGGCACTTACTGAAGGATACCTCAGCGTGTCCTGTGATGTGTTAAGCACATGTTAGTACCTAGCAAAGCTTAGTAAAAAGGCCTCTTAAAGTTTAAGGAAAGGGGTCTTGATATACTACCTTTCTGTGGTGTTTGCAGTTACATTCAAAGCGGTTTACATGGTATATACAGGTACTTATCTGTACCTCAGACAATGGAGGGGAACTTGGTTTGATTTCCACTGCACCTCCTTATGGAAATCAAACCAAGTTCCCCAGGATCAAAGTCTGCTTCACTAACTACTAGGGTACTCCTCCATTCCAGAAACAGCTCACTGGTGGAGGTCACATTGTGTGATTTCATTTCATGAGGGTAAAGATAGTGATGCTCCATGAGACAACCTTAGAGGACTGCAAAGTATGTGGAAGGCTATGTTAATCGCTAGGTACTCTAGCCCATATCTGAGGGACTTAAAAATCAGACACAGTTTTGTGCTTATTCCTGTAGGGTATTGGTAGCCAATGCTATATCCCTAAAAGTATGTATGGTGTTCCACAACTTGTGTGCTTTTAGTCACATTTTGGGGAGACATGACCAGAGAGCTTGCTTTGGGCAAGATTGGAAAATATTGAGTGGAAATTGTATGGGTTACATTCAGAAAAAAATATATGCCAGCACAAAAACCAGATGCAAATGTTGACGGATACTTTCTACACATGACTTTCTACACCGATCTAGCTCCGATGAAGCCAGTTTTTATATAGCCTTAAATGTGTGATGCATATCCTTATTGTATTTTGATGTGATGCTTTGACATATGGTAATCTGCTTTGGGGCTCTGTTTTTGTGTGGAATATAAAGTCTGAGAAGTAAAATAAATACATATTTAGGATAGAGGATGATAGTCAAAAGTACATATGCACTAAGCATCAGGTAGTGACTGCATCAATGCTTTGATTTCAATTTTTTTGGCTTCTAAATGGATAGATTTAATGTTATCCATTTAGGAGGACATTCTATATATGGTGCCTAAAAATCAGTGCTGAAATCGGCACCTAGATTTAGGTGACAATTATAGAATATGATGATTAGTTGATATTTCAGCACCTAAATCTGTGCACGTCCATTGACACCAACTAAAACATGGCGTAAATCCCAGCACATAGATTTAGGCGCACTGGGCCATATTCTAAAACTAGGCGCCTAAATTTTGGAATGCCCACAAAAACTCATTTCTCCACCTATAACAACACCCATTTTTGCATGCATGTGTGAGAAGTTCAGCACACATCATTACAGAATACGCTTAGCGACTTGTGTGCCTAAATTCTAATCAGTGCCAATTAGTGCTCTTTATTGCTTGTTAAGTGCTGATATCAGTGCTCATTAGCTTGTTAAGCCAATGAAGTTATGCATGATGTTATAGAATCCGCACCGATTTTGGCGCCTAAACCTAAGCGCACTATATAGAATCCAGGGGGTGGAGGTGATTCTGTACAGGTCACCCAAATTTAGGCACTTAAAGTGTGTGTGCTCTGGAGAATTCTGCAAATCTGCACCCCTTAGCAGTTATGCACTAAGGCCCTGATGCTCAGAAGTAAATACGGGCGCTAGAGACCGTTAGTGCTAAACTAGCATCTGCATCTATCTGCTGCACAGAATGTTCAGAGGCTTGGAGCATAGGCACCCGGTATAAGAGGCTTGGAGAGGCTAAGCCTCCCCTGTTGTGCTATGAGGGGTTTAAATTGTTGATTTACCTCCATCCTCACAGCAGGAGCTGCAGTGAAAGCCCTAGCCTTGTGTAACCAGTTGTAGAAATTGGTTTATGGTTTGTTTACCTTACTGCTGGGAGAGCAAGTGGGGTTGGCTGGAGGTGTCTTGGGTTGCCAGGGAGATATTTAATGAGGATGACTTCCTGACCTGCACTGAGGATAGATAGCAGCAGAATCAGATACTGGGCCAACATGATCAGAAAAAGTCAAGAGACAACAAAGGTAGAAAAGATCATTTTATTTTCATTATAGTGTTTGGAATATGTCCACTTTGAGAATCAGGTGCTCAACATTAAAAGTTTATATTTATTTACTTATTTATGGCATTGTATCCCACATTAAACATGAATTAGGGAGTTTGTGGCTCTACATGAGAATTGTGATGATATGATCCCTTGTTTCATATTGTTGATGGTCTGCATTTTCCGTATGGGTGATATATTGGTGTATTAGGTTCTTCCCAGTGTAATATTTATGGTACAGTAAGGTTCTGAGTGTGTTTTTGCACAAAGTTGTGCATAGTGTTTTGCAGTTGAGCGATTGTGCTTAGAATATGCTTTGAGCAACCACTTTATTCTTTGACATATGATACATATCTAATATCTAAATTTAATTAAAGGTATTAATTGTGACTTTTATTTTTATTTATTTTTTTTCTATGTGTTATCAGACAATTATGGATTTAAGCTCCACCCCTGGCCCCACCCCAAACCCCACCCCCTTTAGCCTCCCCAAACAGTTGGGCCACCAACCGCCTATGGCCTGGAGCATGGGAACAAACAAGCTTGCAGTCGAACAGTGCATGCTAATGTTGTCAAGCTCATGTAAATGAGGTCATTTTGTGTTCTTCCCCAATGCTCAGAAAGAGTGCCCGAAACAAAGCTGCCTTACCATTGCAAAAAATAATGCCAGGTCAGAGCAGGCATTACGACGTTGGAAAAGAGGATTTCTCATGCTTCTTTCTTTGAGATCTGCTGGGTTTAATTACTTTTGGAAGCAGAAGGAAGCCCATGCAAGACCTTAAGTGCTGCTCGTGAGAAATGAATATGCGCGAGTTACAGCAGACCCAAAAGTGAAAGCACAAATTGGAGTCTGTTTCCTGTGTTAAATATAAGTGTCCAAGCTTAAAAAAAAATTAAAAACACATATTTAGGCCGCAGAAAACAGATTCCAATGTGTGCTTCACGTTCAGGTTTTGCCAGGTGCATGTGCACAGGAGCCAAGCTTACCATGGAACTCCTCTGTGTATGTGTCAAGCACAATCCTGCCAAATTCCCTAATGCTCAACACTATGAGTGTGCTTATATTTGCATCTCATTAGCATTGAGCATTAGGAGGAGTTGGTTTTTTTTTTGTGCTGTTCTGGCAGTTTTTGTATTGTGCTGTTTGGAACAGCGCCGGAATTTTGAGCATCTGCCCATAAAGGATTTACAAGCTAAGCTTAAAGAATTATGACATGAGTAACTGCACATTACTGTCAATTGGCACCAATTAAGACCAATTATTGTTGATTATTGTAGTGTCGATTATATACATTACTAGCGCCAATCTGTGTGTGCAAGCATGCATGCTAAGCGCAAAAATGTGTGCACAAGATTATAAAATGAGAGTGTGATGTGTATATTACATAGCAGGTTTACTGTAGCCAGTAATTCATTCATATTACTAGAAGAGGCAATGCCTGTCTGATCCCTTCCCTGGAGAATAAATAGGCCCCATCTTCACTAATCCCTGAGCAGGGTAAAGGAAAGCATCTACAAAGTCAGTGTAATCTGCATGTTCAGAGAGTGGGATAGAAGAGGATTGCTGATTTTTCCTGCTCCCAATAGCAGTGGTGGAAATTTTGAGGCTTGGAGACATTCAGGCTCAAAGCCCTTGCTTATTATTTGAAGTTAGAACGAGCCAGGTGATAGGGGATTAGGACCACTGTCGGTCCTTCATGCATACTGCAAAGAAGGGGGCAGTAGTATCCCTAGGCACTTAGCAACTAATACTATCAATACAAATTAACTACATAATCTTGAGATGCTGATATTGCTAACTTTTTAAGATTACCATAAATCATATGGCAAATAGCATATAGAGCTCACTGTGAGGTATTTAGTTACCCATGATTCAGAAGAAATACTGTGAGAAAAGATAAAAGTTGGACAGACATGTGATACTCATCATGGAGATAGGTATCATGACTAGGGGGGTGGGAGCTCTTTTCTTAGTAATACAAAGTTCAGTGGTACATGTTCAGGCTGGAGAAATATTGGAATTACCTTGATTGAATGAAATATATTGTGTCGGCAGAGTATATCAAGGACCAATATGTGTTTATGTTTATATTTATTTTGATTTACTACTACTACTTATCATTTCTACAGCACTACTAGATGTACACAGCGCTGTCCATTAAGCATGTAAGAGACAGTCCCTGCTCAACAGAGCTTACAATCTAATCAAGACAGACAAACAGGACAAATAAGGGATAAGGGAATTACTTATGGTGGGGATGATAAAATAGACATGGGTACTGAATAACTGAGTAGGAGTTAGGAATTGAAAGTAGCCCCCAAAAGGTGTGATTTTAGCCTAGATTTGATTATGACCAGAGCTGGAGCTTGACGTACAGACTCATGAAGTCTGTTCCATGTGTACAGTGCAGCAAGATGAAAGGAATGGAGTTGGCAGTGGATAAGAAAGATTTACCTGAGTTCCCAGGGAGGAGTGTGGGGAGAGATAAGAGTAGAGAGGTACTGAGGAGTAGAAACCTGCATGGGAATGGGGTTTGCAGGAATCCCACAGAGTCCACGATCTCCCACAGGAATTCCCTCCAGGGCCACGGGACTGCCATGGAAATCCCTTCCATGGCCGTTCCCTCCGGGTTCACGGGATTCCCTTGGCAGTTGAACCTTACATTTAAAGGTCAAATTAAGGTAGAACTTAAGCATCAGAACTGAGATGTTCAGGTTAGGATGTCTCAAATTCTGCTAGCATTTTATAAAAGGATCTGTCAACACAGAATCCTTTTCAAACATGTATGCAGGAATGGACATGCATGGGCTGGCTGCCTGCCACAGCAGCATCCATTTTCAAATGTCAATGTCTACAATATCAATGAAAGCAACTTGGAACCATGCCCACACATACACTTGTTTGTTGGTATTTCAGAACATACACATGTGTATGTCAACACATAGACGTGTATGTCTACCTTTTTGGAAACCTACAAACCTATGTTTCCCCAAGCTGTCATAGAGCTTAATATCATTTACCAGTATCACTTTAGTGTGTGTTTGGGGGGGGGGGGGGCACAAAACATTGGTGGACTAAAGGGCAACCTCCCCTAATCCCTCCAGTAGACAGCTGCATAAAATAAACACCTTTATATAACCTAGATGGCCCTAGGAGCAGTTGAAGATCCTGACTAGGAGGACATAAGTGTACATCCCACTTTTGAAATGGTGATGCATGTGCTTATTTTGGATCCCCCCCTAGATCCTCCCAAACTAGGTCCTCTTGCCATATACATGTATTTGCAATCTGGACTTGTCCATCCCAACTTTCTATAATAAGGGTTTAGACATATATGCGATATAATGCAACTAAATGCTAGTTGATGCACATTCAAATCATGAATAGGACTTCTAAAATAACCTCCTTAATATTTTTTTCTGCCTGAAATTCAGCATCTGGCACTGCTGAACATGAATAGATCAGTTACAAACCCGGAGTGTCCTTTAAAGTGAAAAAAGAAAAGACTTCATCTGAGTTTTGGTTCATCTCACCTGATAAGTTAAAGTTGAAGACTTGGCACCTGGCTTTCCATACAAGATGATGTGTGAATTCTTAAACGAAAGAAATCCAATGTGTGAGAGAAGAGCTATTCTGAGAGCATTCATATGGCTCTTGTTGCCAGGGAGACCACATATTTTATTGTACGTGTTTTTGAGCAGCTGATCATTTGGAGCCTGACTTGCACAAGTGTTACTCAATTACATCATGAAAAGTAGATTAAAGATGCAGATACCTACTGCTATTGGATGATATTTTGGAGGAATTTGTACCACTATGCAATCAGATCTTTATTTTACAACCATCCATTTTCCCCCACCCTGATTTCTGTCTCCATCTTCTGATTTACTGACTGATTGGATGAATTCTTGAAAAATGGGTGACTTGCAGGCTTATTTTCAAAAGAGAAGGGCGCCCATCTTTCGACACAAATTGGGAGATGGGTGTCCTTCTGTCATGGTCGCCTAAATTGGCATAATTGAAAGCCTGCTTCCCGTCGCGGGGACGGCCAACGTTCCCGGGGGGTGTTGGAGGTGTAGCGAAGGCGGGACTGGGGCGTGCCTAACAGATGGGCATCCTCGAGCGATAATGCAAAAAAGGCATCCCTGACGAGCACTTGGGCGACTTTACTTAGTCCATTTTTTCTTACAGCCAAGCCTCAAAAAGGTGCCCGAACTGACCAGATAACCACTGGAGGGAATCGGGGATGACCTTCCCTGATCCCCCCAGTGGTGACTAACCCCCTCCCACCCTGAAAAAAACAACTTTTAAAACTTTTGTTGCCAGCCTGAAATGTCATACTCAGTATGACAGATCCCTGTGAGGGGAGGTATGTGTGTGTCAGCGGAGGCATAGCGAAGGCGTGGACATCCTTCTTTCAAACATTTTGGATGTTCTGAACTCCCCCACACACACACACAGGGACGTCCAAATTTCAAGGCAGTGGAGTGGAGGAGTGACCTAGTGGTTAGAGCACTGGTCTTGTAATCCAGAGGTGGCAGGTTCAAATTCCAGTGCTGCTACTGTGATCCAAAATCCAAATAAATAAAGGTAGTGTTGGAAGCATAGCAGGCATGGATGTCCTTCTTACAGAAACATCCACATTTTGGACTGCCATCGCAGGGACGGAGGCATAGCGAAGGATGTTCATATTCTTAAAAAAAAAAAAAAAAAAAGACGTTCCTGACGAGCACTTGGATGTTTTCACCTGGACTTTTTCTAAGATTGTAGATGGCAATTTATTTAAGGTTGTAGACAGCTATTATACACGCAACTTGTCTGCATGTATAAAGCCGTCTTTGGCATGCGCAGAGCAGCCACGCATAATGCTTGGCTGCTCTGCACTGGCTTCTCCTCCTTAGGAAGGAAATCATGTGCAGCTCATTTGCATATGATTTCCTTCATGCATGCCCATTCCTTTCCGAATCGCTCAGGGATCGGTAAGGGAAGGGCTTTTTCCGTTCCGTTAGTGCATCAGTTAGTCTACTGCAGTGCCCCCTAGGGTGCCCGGTTGGTGTCCTGGCATATCAGGGGGACCAGTGCACTACGAATGCTGGCTCTTCCGATGACCAAATGAGTTGGATTTGGTCGTTTTTGAGAAGGGCGTCCTCGGTTTCCATTATCACCGAAAACCGGGGACGACCATCTCTAAGGTCGACCTAAATGTTGAGATTTGGGCGTTCCCGACCGTATTATTGAAACGAAAGATGGACACCCATCTTGTTTTGAAAATACAGGTTTTCCCGCCCCTTCGCAGGGACATCCTGCGAGGACGCCCTCAGGAAAACCTGGGCGCCCCATTCGATTATGCCCCTCTTGGGATCCTATTACTAAGCGAGTGATATCTGAACTCCTAGGGTGTTGAGTTAATAGTTCAGTGGTCTTTATTAATTTTTAAGCTGGGGCCACTCTGGATTTTAATAAACTGAAAGAGAGATGCCAAATTTTTTCACATATGAGGCCACGATGTTGCTGACCAGTGTGTGTCAATATCATTCATCCGCACCAGCCCACCTTCAAGCTTAATTGGGGGGGTATCCTCAAGGTTGTGAGTATTTCCAAATACATTCTTTTTGGCTATTGAGAAATGCCTTGTCCTTCAAGCATGCGGCTCTTCCCCCCATCCGCTTTCCTCTTTCTGTCCTGGGCCTGAGTAGAGTGGCAGAGTAGGAAAAAACAAACAAACAAAACAAACAAAAGACAGAAAGAAAATGTGGGCCACCTTAGAGGTCTCTGGAGGCCACTATTGGCTCTGAGCCTTGCATTGAAGAATCATTGAATCGGTCAATTATTCAGCTAGAGATTAGCATGAGCATTGCACATTACACCTATTGAGCAAAGAAATTAATTTACTATGTGGTTTATTTTTTATCAACAAGTTAATTGGGTTCAATTTAATTAAACCGCTCAGAGAATTGGATTTTATTCAGATCCTCTATAAGTTAATAATTAACAACAAGGTATAAAAAGTTTAGATTGTGAGCTGAGGGTTTTGATCACTTTGGAGCTTAATCTTGAGGTTCCTACTAATGAAAATTCTAACTCCCCGATATTAAAACCCATTTAACTAGCCAGGAATGGCTCCTGGCTGATTAAATAGTGTTTAAGTGCCTAACCACAGATACTCAGAAGGAGATGACTGGTTATCTCCCACTAAATATCCCAGTCAGTGGCTTGCCGCTAATTGACTATATCTAATGATATAGCCAGTTAGGCGCAGATATTCGGCACCAAACTGGCTATGTTGAGCAGTTAAAATAGGCCTCTTAAATAGCAGGCCTATCTTTGACTGCTAAAAGGTTAACAGGTTAGAGCTGAATATCGGCATAGCCAGTTAACATTTTAGCGGCCAAAATAAATCCAGATATTCAATGTTGGTCCCTGGAAATGGCCTGACATTAAATATCTGGGTTTAACACCAGTGGCAGACAGCAAGTGCACTGCCCGCCACTGGCTGAATATTACTTTAATTGATATATGGAGGGTGTTACTGAATTATTACTTCAGAATTCTGAGACTTGGATTTGTGACTTTTCGAAAGAGGCAGCATTTAAGTTTGTGGACATTGGACATTCAATATCGAATGCTGGATGTATATAATCAACTGGTGATGTAATTTACTTTTGATATTTGAAGATAAATCTTTTTCCTTTATTCCCTTATTTATATAAGTAGCATTTATTATTATTCAAAGTGCTCTGCTCAGACAAATGGTGACGAAACCCATGAGAGAGGGAGCAACGCTGGATCTGGTGCTCACAAATGGGGATAGTGTGTCAAATGTCCGAGTGGGTGGGCAGCAGTGACCATCAAACAGTTTGGTTTGATATAACAGCTGAAGTGGAGGGCAGCCACTCAAAACTCAAAGTCCTGTATTTCAAGCATGCTGACTTTAGTAAAATGGGGGAATACCTGAGGAAGAAGCTGATGGGCTGGGAGGACATACGAGAAGTGGTCCAGCCTGAAAGAAGCTAGTGATGCACTTAGGGAGTAGAAATCCACGGGAGACGTATGTGTGAGGTGGTGAGAGTCTGATATGTACAGGCAGGGAGAGGGATCTATCTGAAGATAGGTGACAAAACAGTGTGACAAGGTGGTGGCCGTAGCCAGAAGGTTGCTAGGCTGTATAGAGAGAGGTGTGACCAGCAGAAGAAAGGAGGTGTTGATGCCCCTGTACAAGTCATTGGTGAGGCCCTACCTGGAGTATTGTGTTCAGTTTTGGAGGCCGTATCTTGCTAAGGAAGTAAAAAGAATTAAAGCAGTGCAAAGAAAAGCTACAAAAATGGTATAGGATTTGCGTTACAAGACATATGAGGAGAGACTTGCTGACCTGAACATGTATATCCTGGAGAAAAGGAGAAACAAGGGTGATATGATACAGACGTTCAAATATTTGAAAGGTATTAATCTGCAAACGAACTAGAGGACATGAAATGAGGCTGAAGGGGGGCAGATTCAAGAAAAATGTCAGGAAGTATTTTTTCAGGGAGAGAGTGGTGGATTCTTGGAATGCCCTCCCAAGGGAGGTGGTGTAGATGAAAACGGTAACAGAATTCAAAAAAGCGTGGGATAAACATAAAGGAATCCTGTTCAGAAATGGATCCTCAGGAGCTTAGCAGAGATTGGGTGGCAGCACTGGTGCTTAGGAGGCGGGGCTAGTGGTTGGGAGGCGGGGCTAGTGCTGGGCAGACTTCTACAGTCTGTGCCTTGAAAAATGGCAGATACAAATCAAGGTCAGGTATACATATAAAGTAGCACATATGAGTTAATCTTGTTGGGCAGACTGGATGGACCATACAGGTCTTTTTCTGCCGTCACTTACTATGTTACTATGTTATTATATTTTGATATAGAGTTTTGCTGGACTGATGATGAAAATAGTGGTGAAAGATAGATTTTTGCATTTATAAAGTGTGTTTGTTTGAAGGTCCAACTTACAAACATTTGTTTATCTTTTTACAATATCATTGAAGATTAGATTTCTTTTGTTACTGCAAGATCTGTGATGGATATTTATTTGATAAAGGCAATATAGGTATCTATGCGGCTGATTTTCAGAGCACTGAAACTCACAAAGTTCTATAGGTTACTACGGAACTTGTAAGTCTAAGTGCTTTTAAAATATGCCTCTATGTGCCTTTATAAAATAAGCAGCGCGAAGCACTCCAACAGAGGACAAATTTTCATGAACAAATTGACACGTGCTCTGAAGAAGGTGAAAAATGTACTCATGTATTCTAGTTCAAGTTGAGTTTGATCTTGATATACCACAAGATGATAAAAATATATCTAAGTGGTTTATAAAGTCAGCATAGAGGGGAATAATTGAACGGGGACGACCATCTCATTTCCCTCCGAGAAAAGCTACATTGGCTCCCAATCAAAGAACGGATCATCTTCAAAATCTGTACTCTGGTCCACAACATTATATATGGCATAGTCCCAGGATACATGATAGACATTATAGATCTACCATTAAGGAACAGTATCGGATCATCATGATCCTACCTAAACCTACACTACCCAAATTGCAAAAGACTTAAATACAAAATAACCTACACATCCGGCTTCTCCTACATAGGCACACAACTATGGAATGGACTCCCTAAAGCTTTGAAAATAATCCATGACCACCTGAATTTCAGAAAATCACTAAAAACAACCTTTTCAAAAAGGCCTACCCCAATGATCCAACATAAACCCCTTCATCCAGCAGCACAGCATGACCAATGATCATACTGGACAATATACAATCCTTATTCTTTCGACCCTTACAATTACCTCATTCAATCACTGTATAACCTTGTATTTGTTATCAACTGACTTGGCGAACGCCTTTGACGGTACTACGTAAGCCACATTGATACTGCAAATAGGTGGGAAAATGTGGGGTACAAATGTAACAAATAAATAATAACAAATAAGGGCGTCCATCTCTAAGGATGTCCCAGTGAAGGGGCAGGGAAACCTGTATTATCAAAACAAGATGGGCGTCCATCTTTCGTTTCGATAATACGATCAGGGACGCCCAAATCTCAACATTTAGGTCGACCTTAGAGATGGTCATCCCTGGTTTTCGGTGATAATGGAAACTGAGGATGCCCATCTCAAAAACGACCAAATCCAAGTCATTTGGTCATGGGAGGAGCCAGCATTCATAGTGCACCTGTCCCCCTGACATGCCAGGACACCAACATTCTCATGGGAAAAACAAGAGTTAATATGCTACGTTTCGTTGAGGTGGGTCAGGATTGTAGAAAGGCTTGAGTGAAAAGATATGCCTTAATATTTCTTTTGAATTTTTTTTAAAAGAAGAGTTCAGTCTTGAGTGACAGAGAAAGGTATTCCAAAGAGAGGGAGCAATAACGCTGAAGCAGGTATAAGAACTGGTAACAGTAAGTAGGTGGTGTTGTGAGGAACAAAATGTTTGGCAAGGAGCATATGGAACAAGGAGATTAGCCAGAAATACTGGAAGGCTTGAGTGTAGAACCTGGTGAACAATGGTTGGATTTTTGTATTGGACTCAAGAAGAGACTGGGAGCCAATGTTCAGAGATGAACAGTGTTGATGTACTGTCCTTCTTCTTACCAAACGGTAATTTAATGATTGTATTCTGGATGAGTTGCCTTCTTCTGATTTAATGGAGAGGCATACAATTTGTATGTGCTGGCATATTTTATAAAATATACATGTACATCACAACTCTACCCCTGCTGTGCCCAGACTATGCCCCTTGGGATGACCGTATATAAGTATCTGTGATCTGTTCTGTGCACATACTTAAATGCCTGTTTAAGGCCATGTAAGTTTACAAAAGTCCTTTTCTGCAATTAAAACAATTTTTCATGCAGAAAATCCTTTATAGTTCCAAATCCAACTCTGTCGGAAGCATAGTTATCTTGCCTAATACTGAGTGTGATTCAGCAGGACGGCTCTAATGCCAATTAGGCAGTCAATTTTCACATAGCTGTGTATGCTCTTTGACTTGCAGGTCTCTGGTGAGCTTTCCAAAGGTTTTCTATAAAATAGAAAATGAAGACAGAGAAGGACCAGGGCTTTTGTCAGATTCCAGCAAGCACCAATTTAAAATTTTAGGGTCCTTTTTACTAAACAATGCTATGTGCATCAAAGCATTTTGCGGGAATTTGCCTGTCAGTGTGCACTAATTACAAATTATTTATTTGTTTAAACATTTTTTCAGGAGGGGGCATGTCATGGGCAGAGATTGAGCATGGAAGTGTTATTCAGCTACGTAGCGTGCTTGCATTAATGTGTACTAAGGGTGGATTCTATATAAGTCATGGCGAGTAGCACATGTTAAATTGTGCACGTGGTTAATTTACGTGTGCTACTCAACTGAGTAATGAGACAATCAATGATGATAATTGGCCAATAACAACCAATAATTGGAATTTTTAGGCGTATTCTAAAAAAAGGCATATGTAAATTCCAATGCGTATAGCTGAAAAGGGGGTGTGGCCATGAGATGAGTGTGGGCATGTTAGGGACGTTAGTTGAATTTACATGGATTGCTATAGAATTCATGGGAATGCACCTAATTTAGGCACAGGTATTTACACCAGGTATTCGGTGGCGTAAATGGCTGCGCTTAAATGTAGGCTCGTCCCCCGATCCTATGCATTATTCTATACACTGTGCATGGCACATTATACAGAATAGCACTAGCTGTGTTAATTGGACATGTCTAGATTTTAGACACCATTTATAGAATCTGGTTCTAATTGGATAATGTTGGAGCACTTAGAGCCTCCTAAATAAGTGCTCCTGTGTTAATAATTTGGTAGGTCTTGAATGCTAATGGAAAATTAGCAAAAGACCTGCAAAAGAAAAATGCCCTCTTAGTGAGCAGGTAAGTCCAACATTAAAAAATGCTAAGCTCATTTCATAGCATATCTTTGCAGAAAAACTATGCACACTATTATGAAATACACCCAATCTGCGCCTAAGTTAGGCGCGGGTATTTAGGCCTGGTTTTAGGTGGCCTAAATGGGTGTGCCTACATTTTTGTTGCAAGAATGGCACATGTGCATATTCTATAATCTACGCCTAACTTTAGGCGTAGTTTATACAATCATGCTAAGCGCGTAGCTTTTCAATGCCAGTTTTTCAAAAGTCATTTACAGAATTTGGCCCTAAATGCAAAAACTGTACGGTAACTGTTGAGGTTGGGTCCAGCATGCACCCCGTAGTTACCATGCAGAAAAGTGCCTTACCGCGCTCTGAGATTATTCACAATTAGTGTGAATGCACTCCTCTTGAGAAAGAGTTAAGTGCACCTGAGCTAGCTGCACAAGGGACAGTGTATGCAATTTCCCCCAGCTTCTATAAATGGTGACTAAAGTTGCATGCACAAATCTGCATGTGTAGCCAATATGTATGTATAACTTAATCGCTTAACAAGCTAATCGGCGCCGATAATTGGCCAATAATAAACTGTTATTGGCCTTAATTGACACTAATTAGAATTTATGCTCACAGCTTTCTAAGCATATTCTGTAACATGGATGTACTATCCTCTCACACCGAGGATATGTCTCCAAGTGCTGCCCGGGAGAGAAAGGTTAGGACAGCTGTTGTAGTTGGTGATTCGATCATTAAGCATATAGATAGCTGGGTGGCTGGTGGACGTGAGGATCACCTGGTGACTTGCCTGCCTGGTGAGAAGGTGGCGGACCTCACGCGTCACCTAAATAGGATTTTAGATAGTGCTGGGGAGGATCCAGCTGTCTTGGTACATGTGGGTACCAATGACATAGGAAAATGTGGGAGAGAGGTTCTGGAAGCCAAATTTAGGCTCTTAGGTAGAAAGCTCAAATCCAGAACCTCTAGGGTAGCATTTTCTGAAATGCTGCCCATTCCACGCGCAGGGCCCAAGAGACAGGCAGAGCTCTGGAGTCTCAATGTGTGGATGAGATGATGGTGCAGGGAGGAAGGTATTAGATTTGTTAGGATGGGCTCCTCCTTAAACAGGGTGGGACCAGGCTGCTGGCATCGGCATTTAAAAAGGAGATAGAGCAGCTTTTAAACTAGAAATGGGGGGAAGGCCGACAGTCACTCAAAAGCGCATGGTTCAGGATAAGGCATCTTTCAAAGATTTCATCAAAACAGAGAAGATAGGGTATCCTGATAGTGAGGTTGCAAAAGTACATAAGTACATAAGTAGTGCCATACTGGGAAAGACCAAAGGTCCATCTAGCCCAGCATCCTGTCACCGACAGTGGCCAATCCAGGTCAAGGGCACCTGGCACGCTCCCCAAACGTAAAAACATTCCAGACAAGTTATACCTAAAAATGCGGAATTTTTCCAAGTCCATTTAATAGCGGTCTATGGACTTGTCCTTTAGGAATCTATCTAACCCCTTTTTAAACTCCGTCAAGCTAACCGCCCGTACCACGTTCTCCGGCAACGAATTCCAGAGTCTAATTACACGTTGGGTGAAGAAAAATTTTCTCCGATTTGTTTTAAATTTACCACACTGTAGCTTCAACTCATGCCCTCTAGTCCTAGTATTTTTGGATAGCGTGAACAGTCGCTTCACATCCACCCGATCCATTCCACTCATTATTTTATACACTTCTATCATATCTCCCCTCAGCCGTCTCTTCTCCAAGCTGAAAAGCCCTAGCCTTCTCAGCCTCTCTTCATAGGAAAGTCGTCCCATCCCCACTATCATTTTCGTCGCCCTTCGCTGTACCTTTTCCAATTCTACTATATCTTTTTTGAGATACGGAGACCAGTACTGAACACAATACTCCAGGTGCGGTCGCACCATGGAGCGATACAACGGCATTATAACATCCGCACACCTGGACTCCATACCCTTCCTAATAACACCCAACATTCTATTCGCTTTCCTAGCCGCAGCAGCACACTGAGCAGAAGGTTTCAGCGTATCATCGACGACGACACCCAGATCCCTTTCTTGATCCGTAACTCCTAACGCGGAACCTTGCAAGACGTAGCTATAATTCGGGTTCCTCTTACCCACATGCATCACTTTGCACTTGTCAACATTGAACTTCATCTGCCACTTGCACGCCCATTCTCCCAGTCTCGCAAGGTCCTCCTGTAATCGTTCACATTCCTCCTGCGACTTGACGACCCTGAATAATTTTGTGTCATCGGCGAATTTAATTACCTCACTAGTTATTCCCATCTCTAGGTCATTTATAAATACATTAAAAAGCAACGGACCCAGCACAGACCCCTGCGGGACCCCACTAACTACCCTCCTCCACTGAGAATACTGGCCACGCAATCCTACTCTCTGCTTCCTATCTTTCAACCAGTTCTTAATCCATAATAATACCCTACCTCCGATTCCATGACTCTGCAATTTCTTCAGGAGTCTTTCGTGCGGCACTTTGTCAAACGCCTTCTGAAAATCCAGATATACAATATCAACCGGCTCCCCATTATCCACATGTTTGCTTACCCCCTCAAAAAAATGCATTAGATTGGTGAGGCAAGACTTCCCTTCACTAAATCCGTGCTGACTTTGTCTCATCAGTCCATGTTTTTGTATATGCTCTGCAATTTTATTCTTAATAATAGCCTCCACCATCTTGCCCGGCACCGACGTCAGACTCACCGGTCTATAATTTCCCGGATCTCCTCTGGAACCCTTCTTAAAAATCGGAGTAACATTGGCTACCCTCCAGTCTTCCGGTACTACACTCGATTTTAGGGACAGATTGCATATTTCTAGCAGTAGCTCCGCAAGTTCATTTTTTAGTTCTATTAATACTCTGGGAGACCATAGTAGATCAGGTGTCCTTAAATAAAAATAAAAAGCAGACAACAGATTGCAAATTAATACTGTCAGGTACTGAGCATGATGTAAATAGGAACAACAAACATAGTTTGAAATGTTTATATGCGAATGCTAGGAGCCTAAGAAATAAGATGGGAGAGTTAGAATATATTGCACTAAATGAAAAATTAGATATAATAGGCATCTCTGAGACCTGGTGGAAGGAGGATAACCAGTGGGACACTGTCATACCGGGGTACAAATTATATTGTAGTGATAGGGTGGATTGAATTGGTGGAGGGGTAGCATTGTATATTAAGGAGAGCCTTGAATCAAATAGATTGAAAATTCTGCAGGAAACAAAACACTTCTTGGAATCACTGTGGATTGAAATTCCAAGTGTAGATGGGAATAGGATAGTGATAGGAGTGTACTACCATCCGCCTGGCCAGGATGGACAGACGGATGCAGAAATGTTAAAGGAAATTAGGAACATAAAGAAACTGGGCAACACGGTAATAATGGGTGATTTCAATTACCCCGATATTGACTGGGTAAATGTAACATCGGGGCATGCTAGGGAGGTTAAATTCCTTGATGAAATCAAGGACAGCTTTATGGAGCAGCTGGTACAGGAGCCAACGAGAGAAGGAAAAATTCTAGACCTAGTCCTTAGTGGAGCGCATGATCTAGTGCAGGAGGTAATGGTGCTGGGGCCGCTCGATAACAGTGATCATAATATGATCAGATTTGATATTAGCTTTGAAGTAAGTATACATTTACGTTAGCATTTAACTTTAAAAAAGGAGACTATGATAAAATGAGAACAGTGAAAAAAAACTTAGAGGAGCGGCTGTGAGAGTCAAAATTTACATCAGGCGTGGATGCTGTTCAAAAACACCATCCTGGAAGCCCAGGCCAAATATATTCTGTGTATTAAAAAAGGAGGACGGAAGACCAAAAGACAGCCGGCATGGTTAAAAAGTGAGGTGAAGGAAGCTATTAGAGCTAAAAGAAAATCCTTCAGAAAATGGAAGAAGGAATCGACTGAAAATAATAAGAAACAGCATAAGGAATGTCAAGTCAAATGCAAAGCGCTGATAAGGAAGGCTAAGAGGGACTTCGAAAAAAAGATTGCGTTGGAGCATGGGCGTAGACTGGGGGGGGGGGCGAGCCCCCCAAACGCAGGGCTGGCACCAGGCAGCTCTTCCTTCACCCCACCCTCTCCCCGTTCCTTCTCCTCCCTCCCTCCAGATCCGTCCCTCACCGACCTGATCTTCGAATCCTTTGTCTGCCCGGCACACTAGCGCTCTCTCCCCTGCTGGTTCGCGCTTTAAAAATGGCCGCCGAGACTTCCAGAGGCGGCCTCGCGAGACTTAGTCTCGGCGGCCATTTTGAAGCGCGAACCGGCAGGGGAGAGTCAGCGCTAGCGGGCAGGCGAAGAATTCGAAGATCAAGTTGGTGAGGGATGGATCCGGAGGGAGGGAGGAGAACTGGCTCGCTGCAGGGGGGGGGGGGGGAGAAGGAACAGGGAGAGGGTGGGATGAAGAGAGGGCAGGGGAGAGGAGGGTCACTGCTGGACTGGGTGGATAGAGGGAAGGGGAAAGGAGGGCCACTGGGTATGGGGACAGGGGAGAGGAGGGTCACTGCTGGACTGAGTGGATGGAGGGAAGGGGAAAGGAGGGCCACTGGGCATGGGGGCAGGGGAGAGGAGGGTCACTGCTGGACTGAGTGGATGGAGGGCAGGGGAAAGGAGGGGCATGGGGACAGGGGAGAGGAGGGTCACTGCTGGACTGGGTGGATGGAGGGCAGGGGAAAGGAGGGCCACTGGGCATGGGGACAGGGGAGAGGAGGTCACTGCTGGACTGAGTGGATAGAGGGAAAGGAGGGCCGCTGGGTATGGGGACAGGGGAGAGGAGGGTCACTGCTGGACTGAGTGGATGGAGGGAAGGGGGAAGGAGGGCCACTGGGTATGGTGACAGGGGAGAGGAGGGTCACTGCTGGACTGAGTGGATGGAGGGCAGGGGAAAGGAGGGCCACTGGGCATGGGGACAGGGGAGAGGAGGGTCACTGCTGGACTGAGTGGATGGAGGGCAGGGGAAAGGAGGGCCACTGGACATGGGGACAGGGGAGAGGAGGATCACTGCTGGACTGGGTGGATGGAGGGCAGGAGGGCCACTGGGCATGGGGACAGGGGAGAGGAGGGTCATTGCTGGACTGGGTGGATGGAGGGCAGGGGAAAGGAGGGCCACTGGGCATGGGGACAGGGGAGAGGAGGGTCACTGCTGGACTGGGTGGATGGAGGGCAGGGGAAAGGAGGGCCACTGGGCATGGGGACAGGGGAGAGGAGGGTCACTGGTGGACTGGGTGGATAGAGGGCAGGGGAAAGGAGGGCCACTGGGTATGGGGACAGGGGAGAGGAGGGTCACTGCTGGACTGAGTGGATGGAGGGCAGGGGAAAGGAGGGCCACTGGGAATGGGGACAGGGGAGAGGAGGGTCACTGCTGGACTGAGTGGATGGAGGGCAGGGGAAAGGAGGGCCACTGGGTATGGGGACAGGGGAGAGGAGGGTCACTGCTGGACTGAGTGGATGGAGGGAAGGGGGAAGGAGGGCCACTGGGTATGGTGACAGGGGAGAGGAGGGTCACTGCTGGACTGAGTGGATGGAGGGCAGGGGAAAGGAGGGCCACTGGGCATGGGGACAGGGGAGAGGAGGGTCACTGCTGGACTGAGTGGATGGAGGGCAGGGGAAAGGAGGGCCACTGGACATGGGGACAGGGGAGAGGAGGATCACTGCTGGACTGGGTGGATGGAGGGCAGGAGGGCCACTGGGCATGGGGACAGGGGAGAGGAGGGTCATTGCTGGACTGGGTGGATGGAGGGCAGGGGAAAGGAGGGCCACTGGGCATGGGGACAGGGGAGAGGAGGGTCACTGCTGGACTGGGTGGATGGAGGGCAGGGGAAAGGAGGGCCACTGGGCATGGGGACAGGGGAGAGGAGGGTCACTGGTGGACTGGGTGGATAGAGGGCAGGGGAAAGGAGGGCCACTGGGTATGGGGACAGGGGAGAGGAGGGTCACTGCTGGACTGAGTGGATGGAGGGCAGGGGAAAGGAGGGCCACTGGGAATGGGGACAGGGGAGAGGAGGGTCACTGCTGGACTGAGTGGATGGAGGGCAGGGGAAAGGAGGGCCACTGGGTATGGGGACAGGGGAGAGGAGGGTCACTGCTGGACTGAGTGGATGGAGGGCAGGGGAGAGGAGGGTCACTGCTGGACATGGGTGGATGGAGGGCAGGGGAAAGGAGGGCCACTGGGCATGGGGGAAGGGGAAAGGAGGGTCACTGGGTATGGGTGCTTGCAGGGCAAAGGGAGAGAAGGGTCGCTGGACATGGGTGGATGGAGGGCAGGGGAGAGAAAAGAAATGCTGGACATGGATGGAGGGGAGGAAAGAGTGAGGAAGGAGATGAGATGAGGGAAAAGGAAGAGAGGAGAAAAACTGCACATGGATGAAGAAAATAGGCAGAAGCTGAGGACCAGAAATGAAGAAGAAAGGAGGAAAGGAAAGAAATAAATGGAAAGGAAGCACTGGAAACTGAGTTAAGAGGACAGATAGCAGCAGAATCAGATACTGGACCAGCATGATCAGAAAAACAGTCACCAAACAAAGGTAGAAAAAAATTATTTTATTTTCATTATAGTGTTTGGAATATGTTCACTTTGAGAATCAGGTGCTCAACATTAAAAGTTTATATTTACTTATTTATACCCCCCCCCCAGGCTCTCTCCCCGGCTAAAGCCAGCTCTGCAATTTTGGGGGGGGGGGGGCGCAGAGGGGGACCGGGGGGGAGAGTCTGTTGTTAAACATTTACCAGCACACCACTGCCTGCCGCCAAACCTGCTGCCTCTCCGATTCAGTGGCTATCCATCGTCAAACGAACACTGGTTATTCCCAAAAAAGCCAGCTCTTGCTCCCTTCCTTCCTCCATATTAGCATAATTTGCATATACATATATGCAAATGAATATGCTAATATGCCCCGCCCCTTCCTTTGCCCCCCCCAAATGAAACAGTCAAACTACGCCTATGCGTTGGAGGCCAAAACACATAGTACATTTTTTTTAGGTATATTAAAAGCAGGAAGCCGGCAAAAGAATCGGTTGGACCACTAGATGACCAAGGAGTAAAAGGTGCGATAAGGGAAGACAAAGCCGCAGTGGAGAGATTAAATGAATTCTTTGCTTTGGTCTTCACAGAGGAAGATTTGGGTGGGATACCACTACTATTACTACTACTATTTAGCATTTCTATAGCACTACAAGGCGTACGCAGCGCTGCACAAACATAGAAGAAAGACAGTCCCTGCTCAAAGAGCTTACAATCTAATAGACAAAAAATAAAGTAATCAAATCAATTAATGTGTACAGGAAGGAGGAGAGGAGGGTAGGTGGAGGCTAGTGGTTACAAGTGCTTACAAGTCAAAAGCAATGTTAAAGAGATGGGCTTTCAGTCTAGATTTAAAGGTGGCCAAGGATGGGGCAAGACGTAGGGGCTCAGGAAGTTTATTCCAGGCGTAGGGTGCAGCGAGACAGAAGGCGAGAAGTCTGGAGTTGGCAGTAGTGGAGAAGGGAACAGATAAGAAGGATTTATCCATGGAGCGGAGTGCACAGGAAGGGGTGTAGGGAAGGATGAGTGTGGAGAGATACTGGGGAGCTGCAGAGTGAGTACATTTATAGGTTAGTAGAAGAAGTTTGAACAGGATGCGAAAACAGATAGGGAGCCAGTGAAGCGACTTGAGGAGAGGGGTAGTATGAGTAAAGTGACCCTGGCGGAAGACAAGACGGGCAGCAGAGTTTTGAACCGATTGGAGAGGGGAGAGGTGACTAAGTGGGAGGCCAGCAAGAAGCAGATTGCAATAGTCTAAACGAGAGGTGACAAGGGTGTGGATGAGGGATACCGGTGCCAGAAATGGTATTCGAAGCTGACGAGTCGGAGAAACGTAATGAATTCTCTGTAAACCTGGAGGATGTAATGGGGCAGTTCTACAAACTGAAGAGTAGCAAATCTCCTGGACCAGATAGTATTCATCCCAGAGTACTGATAGAACTGAAAAATGAGCTTGCGGACCTATTGTTAGTAATATGTACTTTATCCTTAAAATCGAGCGTGGTACTGGAAGATAGGCGGGTGGCTAGTGTAACGCCAATTTTAAAAAAAAAAGGTTCCAGAGGAGATCTGGGAAATTTTAGACCGGTAAGTCTAATGTCGGTGCCGAGCAAAATGGTAGAGACTATTATAAAAAACAAAATTACAGAGAATATTCAAAAGCATGAATTAATGAGACAAAGTCAACATGGATTTAGTGAAGGGAAATCTTGCCTCACCAATCTACTACATTTCTTTGAAGGGGTGAACAAACGTGGATAAAGGTGAGCTGGTTGATATTGAGTATCTGGATTTTCAGAAGACATTTGATAAAGTACTTCATGAAAGACTCCAGAGGAAATTGGAGAGTCATGGGATAGGAGATAGTGTTCTATTGTGGCTTAAAACTGGTTAACAGATAGAAAACAGAGAGTAGGGATAAATGGTCAGTATTCTCAATGGAGAAGGGTAGTTAGTGGGGTTCCCCAGGGCTCTGTGCTGGGACTGCTGCTTTTTAACATATTTATAAATGACCTAGAGATTGAGTAACTAGTGAGGTAGTTAAATTTGCTAATGACACAAAGTCATTCAAAGTTGTTAAATCGCAGGAGGATTGTGAAAAATTACAAGTAGACCTTACGAGACTGGGAGACTGGGCGTCTAAATGGCAGATGACGTTTAATGTGAGCAAGTGCAAAGTGATGCATGTGGGAAAGATGAACCCGAATTATAGTTACATCATGCAAGGTTCCATGTTAGGAGTCACGGACAAAGAAAGGGATCTAGGTGTTGAAACCTTCTGCTCAGTGTGCTGCTGCGGCTAAGAAAGCAAATAGAATGTTAGGTATTATTAGAAAAGGAATGGAAAACAAAAATGAGGATGTTATAATGCCTTTGTATTGCTCCATGGTGCGACTGCACCTCGAATATTGTGTTCAATTCTGGTCGCCACATCTCAAAAAAGATAAAGTGGAATTAGAAAAGGTGCAGAGAAGGGCAACGGAAGTGATAAAGGGGATGGGACGACTTCCCTATGAGGAAAGTCTAAAGCAGCTAGGGCTCTTCAGCTTGGAGAAAAGGCGGCTGAGAGGTGATATGATAAAGGTCTATAAAATAATGAGTGGAGTTAAACGAGTAGATGTGAAGCGTCTGTTTATGCTTTCCAAAAATACTAGGACTAGGGGGCATGCGATGAAGCTACAATGTAGTACATTTAAAAACGAATCGTAGAAAATGTTTCTTCACTCAACATGTAATTAAACTCTGGAATCCGTTGCCCGAGAATGTGGTAAAGGCGTTTAGCTTAGCGGAGTTTTAAAAAGGTTTGGACGGCTTCCTAAAGGAAAAGTCCATAGACCATTATTAAATGGACTTGGGGAAAATCCATTATTTCCGGGATAAGCAGTTTAAAATGTTTTGTACTTTTTTGGGATCTTGCCAGGTATTTGTGACCTGGATTGGCCACTGTTGGAAACAGGATGCTGGGCTTGATGGACCTTTGGTCTTTCCCAGTATGGCAATACTTATGTCAATACTTATGTACTTATGTACTTATGTCTGTGTTAATTCTAATGCGTAGATCATAAAAGGGGGTGTGGCTATGGGAGAGGCATGGGCATTCCTGAAAATTATGCTCATTGGTACAGAATATGCCCAACCCGCACCTAATTAAGACGTGGGCATTTATACCAGGTTTTAGTTGATGTGAATAGCTGCACTTAAACTTTAGTCAGGGGATGGATTTTACACATATTTTATAAACTGCGCCTAACTTTAGGTGAGATTTAGAGAATACCACTAAGTGTGTTTTTTCCGGTGCCGAAATTTTGGGATCCATATAGAGAATCTGGCCCCTACTGTGCAGTACGTTCAGTTTGCAATCCACTCCCAATTTCTGCCTGTAACCCACTCAATCCCTGCCCTACCCTATACTATGCAGTTAGGGTGACACTAACCCTAGTAGCGCTCTAGAAATGTTAAGTAGTTAGTTAGTAGTTAGCATGTTGGCTTTTTTTTAGAACAGTGTAGATGTTAGTGTGGGTCCATGCTATCGGTTGTATTGTGCTAAATCCCATGCTAACTACTTAGTGCACTTTAGCAAAAATGTTACACTTTGTTAAGATGTGTCTAAATGTGACCAGAAATGAGAACTAAAAAAGGGGGAAAAAAGGCAAGGTAGAAAGTAATATAGTAACATAGTAAATGATAGCAGATAAAAACCTGTACGGTCCATCCAGTCTGCCCAACAAGATAACTACTACTACTACTTATCATTTCTATAGCACTACAAGGCATACGCAGCGCTGTACACCATACACAAAAAAACTCATTTTACATGATATGTGATACTTTGATTTGTCCTTGCCTTTCTCAGGGCACAGACCGTAGAAGTCTGCCCAGCACTCTTCTTATACTAAACGTTCTGGAGCTAACGTCGAAGCCCCTTAAAATTTACACTCAAGCCCATCCATATCTATTCAGGTCTAATAAAGTTCTATAAATTAGTATTAATGTAACATAGGTACAATCCTATGTTTATTTGCTAAGATATTAAAAAAATGAATTTTTCATTTGAGTCTGTTATATTTTTATCTGAACTAATTGGTTTGTGTGATGAAGAATTGATATTTGCCATTAGCATTATTCCTGCATTTCTTTTCATTGTGACTAATGATTTTCATTGTTCTGTCTCTTCATCTTTTAATTTATCAGACTGTAAATTTGTTGTCCAAATGCACAACATGGTTCATTATTGAATGGCTTTCATCAATTACTTCCATTTAATTCATAGTTTCCTGTGGAAGTAAATGTATTCTAAGAACCTTTTATTTCCCATGGGAGATGCATCAAGTTCACCCCCTTTGTCCTGATATTTGTTTGCTATTTCTCCACTTTGCTTGCGTAGGGCTATATTTATTAAAATGGGAACATGTTAATGCATATTGTTTATCAAAAGGCTGTGTTATGCATTCACATGTGGTTAATTCATATTGGAATGTTTACTGTATTTTCCCCTGGATTCAATATAGCGAGCCTAGCGTTCCGTGCCAAAATTCAAGCATATTCTATAACAATGTGCGTAACTTAATTGGCTTAGCAAGCTAATCAGCATTGTTAACAGCACTTAACAAGTGAGTGAATTCTTTCAAAAGGGCAGTAAATAAATCCTAATAAATAAATAATGAGCACTATTTGGCAATAATTAGAATTTTACGTGCACAACTCGCTAAGCGTATTCTGTAGCACACTGCACCTAAATTTTAATGTGTGCAGGCAAAAAGGGGCATGGTTATAGGCAGGGAAAAGGGTGTTCCAAAATGTATGCACACTGTTATAGAATATGGTCCTCTGCACCTAAATCTACGTGCTGGGATTTACACCATGTTTTCATTGGTGTAAATGGAAGCACAAAGGTTTAGGCACTAGGATGTCAACTAAGGTATTCTATATAGCTCACCTAAATCCGGGCACTGCTTATAGAATACACGTAGGCAGAAATGTTTTCCACATGGATTTTTTAGGCGCTATATATAGAATCTGACCCTTTGTGCCAGATATAGTAAAAGATTTATTTGAATGTGAGGATAGTTTTTATAAAAGTAGGTTGGATGCACAAACAGGGTGCTTAAGTCAGGTTGCCCAAAAGTCGTAAAATATGAGCATGATATGTATAGCATCAGCTGAAGGTTATACCTGTAAGTAGTGAATGTGTAAAGGTTCTGGTGATTTAATAAACTAAACCATCCAAATAAGCTATGCTTCCAGATTGTGAATATATCCATCTATACAACAGCATTTACATTTATATATTGTGATATAGAGCTTGAATGCAGGGCATGGGAAGAGGGGATGAGAGGAATAATACCTCAGTTATATCACTAAGGGGGTCTTTTACTAAAGATTGGCTTGAGTTATGCAGCAGGGCCCATAGGAATAAAATGATAACTGGAGCTAATCTTTAGTAAAAGACCCTCTAAGGTACTGAATTAAAATAAAAAAGAAGCAATGGGGAATGGACTCATCAGCACCAGGCTAGGGGTGGAGCCTGAAGGAAGGGAGATTCAGCAGGACACCAGCTGCTTTAATTAAGGAGTCCTGGTCTAAGAGACCAGTGCTATCAGCTCCACTAACTCTCCCTATGTGCCCAGAGCAGGGTTGAAAGAGAAGATTTTCTTTTACTTCTTTGGCGAGGAGAGGAGACACAGAAAAATACAGCATTTTCTGGTCGAGAGAGAGAGAGAGAGAGATGGAGAGGGAAAGAAGCTGCATTCCCTGGTTCCAAGAGAGGGGAGTTCCCAGAACCATAAGTCTCTGGAATTCGTTGCCAGAGAATGTGATAAAGGCGGTTGGCTTAGCAGAGTTTAAAAAAGATTTGGACAGCTTCTTAAAGAAAAAGTCCATAGACCATTATTAAATTGGACTTGGGGAAAATCCACTATTTCTGAGATAAGCAGTATAAAACATTTTATACTTTTGTGGGATCTTGCCAGGTATTTGTGACCTGGATTGGCCACTGTTGGAAACAGGATGCTGGGCTTGATGGACCTTTGGTCTGTCCCAGTATGGCCATACTTATGAACTTATATACCCCAGTACCATGTTCTATGGGGGGTTAAAGTAGGATCACCAAGGGCAGAGCTGCCAAGTTACCCATTCCAAGAGGAAGACTTTTTGGCCGATCCTGGTTTTAAACTTGCATCTCAAAGCAGTGTAGCATTTGTAGTCCAAGATTCTATCCATTTAAATCAGTGTTGCAGGTTCCATAATGCACCAGAATGAGGTTGACAGAAATCCAGAACTGGACAAAAAGCCTCCCTCCAGGAATGGGTAACTTGGCAGCTCTTCAAGGGGCACTGAAACTTGAGAGAAAGGGACAGAAGGGTCCCGCATCCAGGGGTCTCAGGTATATAGATGTTTGTGTGGGAAAGGTGCACCTGAAGGCCTCCTAAGGGTTTAGGAATTGGCATGCAGGGAGAGGGTAGCTGCCCTGTGAAACTTAAGCCTGGTTGCATCAACCTTTTTTCTGCAGCCACTACATGAAGCAGGAGAGCTTGGGGGTGGGGGCAGAAAAAAGATCTTGTATGTTGTTGAGCTTCTTCCAGAGGAGGTGAGTCTCACCTAAACTGCTTTGAGGGGTTGTTCCTCTGGAAATAAGAGGAGGAGCAAGCACTGGGGTTTACTAAGTTGATAATGCGGCTGTCTGTGAGCTAGTGCTCAATACAAAAATAATCAATAAGGAATATTAATTCAAAAATCCTATCTAGTTATATTGTAACTCCAAAAACTTACTGAATGAAAAATGTGTTTCACAAAACAATATATTTTAATTTTTTTAGAAAGATTTTTAGAAATGTTTTAGAAAGAAGGAAAAGACCTCAGCAATTGTCTGAGAACTTTTATGTATTGTAGATGATTACAATCTCAACAGACATCAACATAATCATTGGTCAAAAACCTCCATCCTACCTATCTAGGATTCATCAAGATAAGTGTTTGAAGTGATCTATTAAGATCAGTGTGATAAAGTGCTGGATATTACTACAATAAGAAAGCTCTTTTGAAAATGTTATAAAAAGAAAAATGATTTAATAAAATAAAGTTCTATGAGGTAGGATGGAGGTTTTTGACCAATGATTATTATGTTGATGTTTGTTGAGACTATAATCATCTACAACAGATAAAAGTTCTCAGACAGTTCCTGAGGTCTTTTCTTCCATTCTAAAAAATTTCTAAAAAATTTAAAATATATTAGTTTGTACGCTAGTGTTGATACAGCCCCATTCACTTTGAATGGGCTGTGTCGGCAATGTCACATGGAAATTGCTAGCGCGGCTTAGTAAACAGACCTCCAAGGTGTGAATGCTAAGGTCCTCTAAGGAGTGTCTTCTGTGATTGGGAAGAATTCTGAGTTGGTAGGGTTTCAGAATGAAGCTAAGTTGCTGGCTATATACAGGAACTGGGTGTAGCTGAAAAAGAAAATGGATGGCACGTTATAGCCTCTGTGCAAGTAACAGTTTCAAAGGGAATTACAGGTTATAAGTACATGAGTATTGCCACTCTGGGACAGACCAAAGGTCTATCAAGCCCAGAATCCGGTTTCCAACAGAGGCCAATCCAGGTCACAAGTCCCTGGCAAGATCCCAAAACAGTACATTGCATTTTATGCTACTTATCTCAGAAAAAAGCAGTGGATTTTCCCCAAGTCATTTTAATAATGATCTATGGACTTTTCCTATAGGAAGTCATACAAACCTTTTTTAAACCCCGCTAAGCTAACCACCTTTACCACATTTTCTGGCAATGAATTCCAGAGTTTATACACGTTGAGTGAAGAAAACTTATCTCTGATTAGTTTTAAATTTACTACTTTGTAGCTTCATCTGATGCCCCCTAGTCCTAGTATTTTTTGGAAAGACTAAACAAATGATTCACGTCTACCCTTTCCACTCAACTCATTATTTTATAGACCTGTATCATATCTCCCCTCAGCCTTCTTTTCTCAAAGCTGAAGAGCCTAGCCGGAGCTGGCAGTATGAGTAGGAGAGAAAGAAAAGCTGTATTAGATCCTGTGTTGCCAAGGGATGGGAGTCAGGGTCTAGTGCTAGGTAAAAAGCTGCTGTCTTTGGCGGTTCATTGGAATCAGCTGCTACACTCAGAAGCGTTTGGTATGATTTGCTATGGAAAGTCTACCAAAAGACGTTTTTGAGACATCTGTTCATTTTTAAGGACACTGGCTTTTGACCCCTGAGGCAGATGCATGTTGCACCGAAACATGGCCCGTGTTGGTTCCCTTTTATTAAATATTGTACCATTGTTCTATCCTTGGAGGCCCTTATGTGCTTTTTTGTTGTTTTGATTTGTGTACTTTTGGACCCTCTCTTCTGTTACATAGCTTGAATGGGGGCAGGGCTTATTTAGAATTCAAGGCTATACCCAGTATCTTATAAAGGAAAGATTTGTGTGCAAAATGAAGCATCATATTTTGATATTTTTGAGTTTGTATTCAAATAAAGTGGAAGCCCGAAGCAGGTACGATGCCAGACCTCAGATTTGGGGGAGCCCGAGCACACAGTGAGGGGCAAAAAAAGTTACCCCACCTCCACACCTGTACCACATACTTGAGCTGGCAGAGGTCCCCAAGTCCTGCCAGTGGAAGCCCTCCTTCTCATGATGCCAGGCAGCTGGCTGCACTTTTCCTGAGTCACAGTGCCAGCTCCCCCCCCCCCCCCCTCCCATGCACATGCTTGGCTTTTTGTGAAACTGAAAATATAAGAGGGAGGCTGCTCGTGCCTGCGAAAGAAAAACAAACTAATGTGGAGGAGGGGGCAATGTGGTGGCGGCCCAGGAAAAGTGTCACTAGCGCCTCAATCTAAAAGAGGTCTGAACTCAAATTGTGGGGGCCCATGCTCCTTAGGCCCCCCTCCCTATGTCTATGCCACTGGCCTGAAGGAATCTGGTCTTAGCCTTAGCCAATCTTACAACTGCCCTAGTGAGAAAGCAACTAAAGAGATATGAGTTCTCTTGTCTCTACGGCCAGAGGTACTGCCCTGGCAATAGCAACATTATAAATGGCGACAAGGATCATCGTAATATGCATACACAATTGCAAGGAAGAAGGGAGCCTTCCTTATACAGGCAAACTAGGATAGAGGGGAGGTGGATTTGCTAATTGGAGAAGTGAGCATCAAGCAGTATTCCAAGCCCCACACCTCAAAAGACAAGTTAGTCTGAGTTTATGTATTACCATGAACAGCTCTTAATGCTGGTGAGTAGACGTGCCAAGGCATTTAGGTATTCTTGTTATAAAACACAGAATACTTATATACAGTCCCTGGAAGGACTTCCATTCCATGCAAGTACATTTTTGTGTTTTGCAGAGTACACATATATGTTGTATATATTTTGCTGGTTAAACGTACAACTGGCCTTATTTTACACATAAACCAAAAAATAGGGTGGAACCCTGAAAAGGGTGCAATATAAACAAAGAAATAATGAGAGTTCCCTAATAGTCTGACTTACAGAACCAGTGGTTCCTACAGGAGGAAAAAGCCTCATGAAGCTCAAAAGTGCAATGAGCAACAAGAGCAGGGCTGCTTCATCATTGGCTTGAAAATCGGCATAAAAAAACCTCCTGATAGGCATATATATCAATTGCACAAACTGTAAAACTATATTCCACAACAGTATGAAAGAGTATTTAGCTTCAAATCGGTCTTCCTTGCACTCCTCTTTCTCAAAATGAAGGATCATGACCTATGATGGCCAACGTTTTGTTGCCTGCTTCAGGGTTCAACGGTCAAGAATTATGGAGAGAGCATTACATATCTCTTCTCAAAAAATATTTACTGTGCATTTAGTGCATGTACATGGCAAACCTAATGTAGAATACTTTAGGACCCCATTTACTAAGGTACGTTAGTGTTTTTAGCATGCTTACATTTAGGTGCCTATAGGGTTATTGTAGGCATGTACATGGTTAATGTGCATATGGTTAACGCGCATTAAAAATGTTAATGCGTCTATAATGCTGCTTAGTAAACAGAGCCCTTAGTGTGCCCTGTGTAAAACCATTTTTCTGTGTTAGGCACGCGTTATCACCTAATGTAGCTTATTAAAAGTGTTCCTTAAATTTTTCATGTATTCAGATTATTTTACTTGTTTGCTTTTCTCCTAGAATGCTTTTTAAAAAAACATTTTTATTTATACATTTTAGCAATCTTTACACGATAAACATGTATTGGAAATACATTGAAAAATATTGAATACAAATTAAAAAGTAACCAATTAAAGAAAAAGTTTTAAATCAATTTCTTCAATTTTTTAGACCACAATAGTGTAAGGGGAGTGTTTAAGATAATAGGAGATCAAAAAATAACTACTAAAACAAACATTTGCAAATGACCTGGCCTATGTTCCCATTATACTCTTTAATAATCAGTTGTCCTTGACACGCCCCAGAATGCTTTATCATTTCTCCAATATCTTTACTGAAATAATAAGAAACTATAAGAGATATAGCAAGTCAAATGCAAAGTTCTGATAAGGAAGACAAAGAAATACTTTGAAAAGAACATTGCATTAGAGGCAAAAACATATAGAAAAAACTTTTTTTTAGGTATATTAGAAACAAGAAGCCAGTAATAGAATCAGGCCACTAGATGACCAAGGGGTAAAGGGTACACTCAGGGAAGACAAGATCATAGTGGAGAGATTAAATGAATTCTTTGCTTCAGTCTTCACTGAGGAAGATGTGGGGGAGATACAAGTACAGACATGGTATTCAATGCTGATGAGTCAGAAAAACTGAAATAAGTCTCTGTAGACCTGGAAGATGTAATGGAGTAATTTAACATAATGAAGAGTAGCAAATCGCCTGGATCAGATGGTATGCATCCCAGAGTACTGATGATGAACTAAAAAATGAATGTGCGGAGCTATTGTTAGTAATATGTAATTTATCTTTAAAATCAAGCATGGTACCGGAAGATGGATGACCAATGTAACACCAGTTTTTAAAAAGGGTTCCAGAGGTGATTTGAGAAATTATAAACCAGTGAGCTTGACACTGGTGCCAGGCAAAATGGTACAAACTATTATAAAAAACTAAATTACAGAGCATATGCAAAGGCATGGATTAATGAGACAAAGCCTCCATGGATTTAGTCAAGAGAAATCTTGCCTCATTCTACTACATTTCTTTGAAGGGGTGAATAAACTTGTGGATAAAGGTGAGCTGGTTGATTGTGAATCTGGATTTTCAAAAGACATTTGACAAAGCACCTCATGAACAACTCCTGAGGAAATCAGAAATCCATGAGATAGGAGATAATGTTCTACTATGGATTAAAAACTAGTTAAAAGATAGAAAACAGTGAGTAGGGTTAAATGGTCAATATTCTCAACAGCAAAGAGTAGATAGTGGGGTTCCAAAGGGGTCTGTGCTAGGACTGCTGCTTTTTAATATACTTATAAATGTTCTAGAGAAACCGATAACACAAAGTTATTCAAAATTGTTAAATCTCAAGAAGATTGTGAAATATTGCAAGAGGACTATACGAGACTGGTCATCCAAATGGCAGGTGACGTTTAAGGTAATTAAAAGCTGATTTTCAAAGCACTTAGCCTCCCAAAGTTCCATAGAAACCTATGGAACTTAGCCTCCCAAAGTGCTTTGAAAATATGCCTCCAAGTGCAAAGCGATGCACATGGGAAAGAAGAACCCAAATTATAGCTACTTGATGCAAGGTATCACATCAGGAGTCACCCCCAGGAAAAGGATCTAGTAGGAGTCACCAACCAGAAAAAGAATCTAGGTGTCAACATTGATGATTCGTTGAAACTCTCTGCTCAATGTGCAGCAGCAGCTAAGAAAGCAAATAAAATGTTAGGAATTATTAGTAAAGGAATGGAAAACAAAAATGAGAATGTTGTAATGCCTTTGTATTGCTCCTTGGTGTGACCGCACCTCGAATATTGTGTGCAATTCTGGTCACCGCATCTCAAAAAAGATACAGTAGGATCTTTGATCCAAGATGGCGTTGTGAATGGACGCACCTGTGTTAGCTCCTGGAAGTTGCTCTGTTTGTAGGTCCTCTTCGGTGCCTCTGTCGCCTCATCAAGCATGGGGAAACGGAGGGGAAAAGTGAAGGAACATCCCTCAGCTCCTGTGACTTCTTCAGCGACAAGGCAGACAACTTTGCAATTTTTCAGACAGCAACCAGGTCCTCAGGGCTTTTCGACCCCCTCTGCAACTCTCGGCGCTTCGGCGTCGATTGAAAATGGAAACGGGGCTTCCCTGAGCCCCGTGGAATGAGTTGCTCCACCCCAGCCTGGAGGGGAGTTGCTGGCAGCTCTGACAGGGAAGGAAGCCGAAGGGGCTCAGCCCGACCTGTTTGAGGGAGTGTCTGCAGTAACGGAGGCTGAATCTCAACGCCGAGAACTATTGCTACAATCAGCTTCAAAGGTATTGCCCCAGGATATAATTTCTAAACTTGCTCGTGTTGAAGATCAACCTCACCCTTCTCCAGCCATTAGTGGTGTGAATAGACCAGCAACTGTGACATTAGAGTCACTATGGGATATGGTTTACAGCATTCACACTTCTATGCAAACTACTTTAAAAATGAATACTTCTGACATAAAGACTCTTTCTGAGGCTGCCCTGCTTCAGGCGCAAAAGACTGCACAGCAAACCTTAAATTTGGAGACTGTGAATATTAAAATTCAAGAAATGGGATCTGTAGAAACGGCTTTGGTTAAGGATAATAATTTCCTACATAAAAGATTGGAGTACCTGGAAAACCAGGCTAGAAGACTTAACCTCAGGTTTCTTAATTTTCCCAAATCGCCTTTAATTTCCCCTTTGGACATGGTTAAAAAATATATGATTGATATTCTTGGAATGGATAAGGACTCACTGCCTCCCCTTACTCGGGCTTATTACATCAGGAGTGGTGGAGTGGTGGAAGAAAATCCCCCGATAGCAGGGGAAGGAATGGATCTTACTTCTTTCCTTGAAAGTTCATTGGAGATAATTACTCAGAGGTTGACTCTGCTTGTTACTTTTGTGCTGGAGCCCGATAGGAATGCCGTATTAAGGCTTTCCTTGAGACACTTAGAAAATCTGTTTTTGGGCTCAAAAATTCGTATTTTTCCTGATCTCTCAAGGCCTACACAGATGAGACGGAGGGCCTTTTTGGAACTCCGCCCTAGGGTGGTGGCACTGGGAGCAACTTTTATATTACGTTTTCCTTGTTATTGTAATGTAATGCTTGAGGGTAAACAGTTTCAATTTGTAGACCCAAAACAGTTAAAACAATTTCTAGATGCTAGAGTGGAATTGAATGTTGTGTGCCCTCCCTAAATGCAGGCTGGGGTCTGAACCAGAGGTTGCAACCACTAGTCCGTAATTATTGCTATATGTTTTACTTTAAATTCTAAATTCTTGGATTCCTAATATCCTAAACTTGTGGACAGAAAGGCTGTTAATGATATTTCTTTTTATTTTTTATTTTTGCCTCTTGTATAAATGCCGATTGCATATTCACGTATTGTGATTGTATATTGAAATATATGAATAAAGAAATAAAAAAAAAAGATACAGTAGAATTAGAAAAGGTACAGAGAAGGGCTATGAAAATGAAACACTTAAATCCATAGCACTGGAGAAGATTAACTCAATCCTAATATAAATGTCTTTCCTGCTGGCTCCTGTTTTCGGTGCTTCTAAAAGTTCTCTCATTTATGTTGATTGCTTGTGCCTTTATTTACCTTTTTGCCATAAATAATTCAGAACAGTCTGTTTCTTTTCAATGGCTCCTTCTCAATACTGTGCATTCATCATTATTTTTCATCTTGGTTTGACCTTTTCTCTCTCATGATGTGTGCCATTGAATTTATGCCACTTCTTATAATTTTCATATAATGACATTTTGAATAGGCAGCAGAAAAATGTCAAAGTAGAATAAATATAAAGATACAAAAGGTAGCTAATAGCTGAATTATGAGAGAGTTGCAGTGATTGTAGGCTTGGTACTAATGCTAGATATTAAAGATCAAAATGGTGTGAATTGATATCTTAAGATATTGTATTTAGTCCTGAATCTTATTTCATGGCAGCTTGTTTGCTAGTCATAGGTCAGTAATGTCACAGATCAAACCAATTTTGTACATATAAGTGCCTGCACTTACATATGTAAACAGTTGACTTTAAATACTTTCAAACGTTAGTACTTGCGCTTAAGTAGAGAATTTTGCTAAACAAATTCTAAGGAAAGCCAATTAAAGACACAAGCTCCAAAATACTTTTTTTTTACTATTTGATTTTGAATAAATAGCAAATTAAAAACGACCTATGAATTAGCTAACTTCCGAGTTCTACTGAAGACTCATATCTTTAATAAGGCGTACAACAATGATCAACAAATATAAACCCCTATACGCACATCCAAAACTGCCTCTACTATGTCTACCTGCCAAAACACTACCATGTTTTCTCACTTTCATGGTACCCAAGATCCTTTAGCTACTACTAAATGAATATTTTCTTATATAACTCTTATATATTTCTTAAATATTTCTTAATATGTTTGCTTATTAATAGACTATCATGTTTTATCATTATCATGCTACCCAAAATCCTTCAGTTATCACTAAATGTATACTTTTTTATGTACTTCTGTTACTCATGATGTATTGTAAGCCACATTGAGCCTGCAAAGAGGTGGGAAAATGTGGGATACAAATGCTACAAATAAATACATAAAATAAAAGAGGTGAGCATTATTTCTTCCTCATTCAATTCTCTAAACCCAGCCAAACAGTTAGCTGCTAGGTTATGCTGCAATAGTATTTTTTAGAACTTTGGGCTAGATTCTATATAGAGAGCCTGAAAAATCCATGTGAAAAAAATTATACCTAGGCGTATTCTTTAAAGTACGCCTAAATTTTATAGAAGAGACTTAAATTTCCATGCAGACCAAGGGCCCTGTTTAGTAAGCCATGCTAAAGGTGCATTAGTGTGCGCTAATGCTCATAATATTCTTATGAATCTCCTTAGTTGGTCTACCAATCAGCAAAGGCAACTCCATATATAAGTATTATTCAACCCTGCTGTTCACTCATTAAGGTTGTTTATACCATCACTCAGGTTCAAGCTTCTTTCGTATTCCAACCATCGTGAACTTTATTCATATCAAATAATTTTCCAACTTGTATCAAAATGCTTTAAAACTCTTCTATTCCTTCTCACAATTACAGAAAGTGCAGTACACGGACACCTCCACCTACATGCGGCATGTTTTGCAATTCGCTGCCTCAGGGTGTGGTCCACAATTCAATAATTCTACCAAAGAATAAAACATCTAATCAACTTCCTTTGTATGCTTTTGTAGGTCAGAAAAACAGCATAAAGCAATTCTCTTACCTCAAATGTAAGATAATCTTTCCACATTACATCGGTGTCTGCCATCTTAACGTTTGTTCCACCCATGCGTAGTGTTACGTTTTAATAACGCTCCAAGGCCCCAAATTTGGTCACATCCATTTATGCCACATTTTACTTGGTGTAAATCCCGACACCTAAATTAGATGCAGATCAGATGTATTCAATAATAATGCACATAGATTTTAGAAATGACCACGCCCCAACCCATGGCCGCTCCCCCTTTTCAACTATGCAACTCAAAATTGAGACGCACTACATTATGGAATACTCAGTGAGTTGTGCGAGTAAATGTCAATGCCAATTAACAGCACTGATTAGCTAGTTAACCAATTAAGTTATGCGCATTATTATAGAATATACTTCAGTTTCCACATGGATTTTCAGATGCCATATACAGAATCCGGGGATATATTTGCAAAATAGGAGAATATGCATTTACCTCATGGGTCCTCCCACACGCCCTCAACATGCATTCTTAAAATGATATGTGCTGCAAGTATAGGTGTGTAAGTTATGGACTTGCTAAACTCTCACACATATATGACCATTCTCAGATATAAACCTGTTTATATACACTTACATGGCACCAACCTTTCAAAATCTGCCTTCTAAGTGTTGTTTGATGAGATTACAACATTTTTGTAGATAAAGTGAATGCATTAATAAAATGTCTTCATTCTAACCCCACTGTTTACTAAGCCACACTAGCAGCTTGCGTGCGCTAATGCTGACGTAGCCCATTCACTTAGTAACCAGAGAGGAAAACTTCTAGAATAACATTTTAAGTTTATTTAAAGTTCATTGTTCAAAAATAGAAACCAAAGTGCCATACATTGAAAAAGAAATATAAATGTACAACAACCCTCTCTTTTGTTCTCTATCACAATGACTTGAGCTATTAAAATTTACTTTATGACATAAATTAATTCTAAACTACAAAGTAGTCTGCTTGTTGGAGAATTTTCCTCCAATATCTAATGCTCACACATGTAATAGTTATCTTTCTATACCTGGATATTTGTTTTTAATTTTATTTCAAATTTCAAAAACATACATCAAACAAATAACATTTGAGTAAATATTGGGATACATGAATAGTAAAAGAAGAAAAAGAACACAATTTGACATGTTCATTCTATTTTTTACCCATATCACAAAAATAATTAAAGAAAAGGGGGATCCAAAAAAGGAAAAAGAGGAGTCAGAAATGTGGGAAAATAGAACAAAGGAAATTTACCTGTTCCTATGCATAATCTGTACAAGCAGTTAACTCAGAGGGTCTTTTACTAAGGTACGCTCACGTTTTTTAGCATGCACTAAAATTGTGGGTGAGCTAAACATTAGAGATGCCAATGCATTCCTATGGGCATCTCTAAAGCTTAGCGTGCCCACAATTTTAATGTGCGCTAAAAACGTAAGCGTGCCTTAGTAAAAGATGCCTTCAATGAGCTGCTTCACCTTCTGCTATATATCAAGATGCTTCAGGTACCCCAGCAGGCACTAGTGATTTCTTTTTATTATCAAAGAAAACCTGAAGTTCTGATGGTTCAAAGAACACATATTTCTGAGCATTTCAGGATAGCTGGCTATTTTTGATGGACTGGATAATCAGAACATTTTTGTTGTAGTTATGATAGAAAATGTGAACTGTACAAAATCCAAAAGAAGATAAATATGTTATTATTTGTTAGTAAATAACTTTTAGGAAGGTTTTCAGTCTTTGTGTTAATCATTGTAGAAATTAGCAGACCTGAAGAAACTGAGATTGAAATTGCAGGCCTATTATCACTAATCTGTAGCCTATAATTAAAATCAGCCACTGTACCTGAAGACTGGTGGGTTATCAGAGTAAAATCAGTTTTTTTAAAAGGGCTCCAGGGTGATTCAAGAAATTATAGACGAGCCTAACATCAGTGCTGGCCAAAATAATAAGTGATATTCTTGAACACCACATTGCAATCAGTTTTTCTTTTTCTTGCTAAGTGAAACTTAAATTATAAATGCAGAATTTTTATTCTTATTTATATGCACAATATTCACTTTCAAAAAGTTGTTTTTTGATGGCGGAAGGATACAAGGCTGAATATTTGCCCAAGGCAACTGATTCCCTGAGCAAATCATGGATGATATTACAATGATGAAGTAAGATGTGGGATTGATATGTTAGAATGAAATGTGTATGGATTTATTAGTTCTCTGTACTTCTGTGATTTCCATTTATGCAAAAATTAGGGGATGAAGTACTTTTTTGCACAAAATAAGAGGGGGACCTAGAGGTAATAGCAAAAACCAGAAGGATGCTGCTTGGGTGCATAGGGAGAGAATGGCCAGCAAGAAAAAGAAATGACACTGCCTCCTCTACAAGTTTCTAGTGAGACCACATTTGGAATACTATGCACAATCTTAGAGAGCACACCATGAAAAAGATATAAAGAGGATGGAGTCAGTCCAGAGGGCAGTTACTAAAATGGTCAGTGGTCTTCTTCATAAATCATGTGGGTATAGACTTACAGATCTCTTAGGGCAGTTATAGAAGCTGGTACCTAGAGGTAAGCACCACTTTGGCATGTCAGAGGCACCACTGATTGACAGATAGGTTCTGTTCTATAAGGTAGTGCCTAGCCAATTGATCTGCAAAGGGGCGTGGCCTTGGGAAGGGGATGGGTGAGTCACAGGCATTGTCTTAAAATGCATACAAGCGTTATATAGTGCAGATCCATGCCCAACTTGTGTACCAGAATTTACACCTGTTTTCAGTTGATGTAACTCCTCACTCCCAAAGTTGAGTGCGACTCCCAGTGCCATGATTTATTCTATACAGGGTGCTGATTCCATAATGCCCATTATAGAATATCGTTCAACACCGATTTTTTTTTTCAGGGCTGAATTTTGAGCATTGTTTACTGAATCCAGCTCTATGTTCATTATTACCTTATTGATAAATGGTTGATATGCCCCCAACAATTAATGCAGAGGCTTTGCAGTTGCTGTATACTAATTTTGAAACATAGAACAATATAGACAGATAAAGACCATATAGTCTATCCAGTTTGCCTATCCATGCCATCTACTCTCCCTATCACTCCCTTAGATATCTTATGTACTTGTCCAAAGCTCTCTTGAATTCAGGTACTGTTTTCATCTCCACCATTTCCACCGGGAGGCCGTTACACAAATTCACCACCCTTTCCTTGAAGAAGTATTTCCTTAAGGTACTTCTGAGTTTATCCCCTTGCACCTTCATCATATGCCACCCTCATTCCAGAGCTTCCTTTTAATTGAAAGAGACTTGCCTCCTGTGTATTTATGCTGCATAGGTATCTAAATTACTCAATCATATTTATTTTCTGCATTTGCATCCCACATTTTCCCACCTCTTTGCAGGCTCAATGTGGCTTACAATATACTGTAATGGCGAACGCCATTTCTGGAATGAGAAGTACAGAATATTATTGCAATTAATATACAGAAAGTATAAAATACATTAGAAGAAAATAGATATAATTCATTTCAGGTATTTGAGATCAAAGGTAATGAATAGCATTCAATAATGACAATATCCTTAAAGTAACCAAATGAAAATAGTTCAATGTTAACTTATGGGATAGGAGGAAATGTCCTATTGTGGATTAAAAACTGGTTGAAGGATAGGAAACAGAGAGTGGGATTAAATGGGCAGTATTCACAATGGAGTTATGCACGTTGTTACAGAATATGCTTGGATTTCGACATGGATCTCTAGGCGCGCTATACAGAATCCAGGGGTAAGTGTGTGGTATTTTTTGAGGGGGCGTGTCAGGGGCATGGAAGCATGTTGGCATTACTTGTGCACTATCTGGTTAGCATGTTCATTACACAGGAGCCCTTAGCGTCTCCTAAATAGGAGGTGGTAAGTGCTCCTGCATTAATTTCTTAATGCTAACATTGCACAGCCAGAAACTCAACAAATAGAAATATGCCTATTTTATGGCTGCACTAGAAATAGACTTAGTTTGGGCTACGTTAAGCCAATTTACTAGTAGCTTACTAAAAGGGCTTCTTTAAGAGGCAAATATCCTGAATAATTCTCTTCATGCAGGTTTGTAACTACCCTCCTAAGTGTCCTTTTACTAAGCTGTGGTAAGCACTAATGTGTGCTTACTACAGGTAAAATATGCCTACCACTGGGCATGCTGAGGCATCCCGTGGTAGTTTAGGGATCAGTGCATGATCAGTGCACAATTTCTCCCGTTGTAGGATCACCTTTATGCGATCCTACCACATGAACCTTATCCTACCACAACACCACCTTGTATTTGTCTACTCCAGAGGCTGCATACAGCTCTCCAGCACAATGTAAGCCACATTGAGCCTACAAATAGGTGGGAAAATGTGGGATACAAATGTAACAAATAAATAAATGATTCCCATGTGCTGAAAAATTGAAAATATTTTTTTAGCTCTGGGGGCGTGTTAGTGGGCACAGAGCAGGCATGCCCAGTTCTAATTGAGAGCCCTTACCGCCTAGTAAATAGGTGTTGGTAAAGGCTCCTTCACTAATGCCTACATGATAACTGGGAAAATTAGTGTGTGACCATTTTACAGTGAAGCTAAAAGTGGCCTCAGTGCAGGAAACTGAAGCGCTAGTAATAGTGCAGGCCGCTTATTAGCACAGCTTAGTGAAAGGGCCCCTAAATATTGAGAAACATTTAAATGAAGTCCAAACAGCAAAACTACTTGGTGTGTTAAAATAGTTTAAGAAACTGCAGTTGCCTCATACTCTTCATACTCTTGGAGTGTAGATGGTTAGAAGCAAATTTCTGACATTTGGACATCTTTCAATCTTCAAATGGATTAAAAAAATGAACTAGATAGATAGATGTAGATATATATTTTTTTTAATTTGTGAAAAAGAGCTTGAAGTATTTCCCTAGTCTTTCAGAAAAATACATTATTCTCAATGTTGGGACACCTTTCATTTCATCTAAAACATCACCCCCCCACACAGCTGCGCAGCAATGCTGACATAGCCCATTCAAAGTGAATGGGCTGTGTCGGCATTACCACAAGGCAGCTGCTACAGCAGCTTAGTAAACAGGGGGGGAAAGTCTATAACATCAATTATATAACACTTCATTATGCAACAATTTAGTATCTCTTGCCATTTTTTTTCATTAGACACTGCTGCTTCAAAAGTTTGTAATTATTTTTCAAAGAAATTAATTGTTGAATGGACCCCTGATACTTGCATGACCCCTATCTAACAAATCAAGGTCTAGATTTTTCTAAAACACAATACTGCTAGCTAATTTTTCCATTAGCCAGTAGCAAATTGCATTTGCAATTTGATAGGATAGCTTGACAGATGAAAAGAAATAATACTTCTTTGCAAATCGTTCTACTTATGTGGCAAGTGTGCACAATTCCATCCCTCCAAGGGCATTAGTTAAGTTTCCAAAAAATGAAAAAAAGGTAAAGCAAGTATTTAAATGCAAACAACCCTTTCTAAATTGCTTCAACCATATAACTTAGCTGTCAAAACTGCATTTAATAGCATGCTGTGGTAAGTGTTTATGCAAAGGGGAAAAGTACTATCAATAAATTATTGTGGTTTAATTATTTCTTATATCCAAAAAATACCAGAATCACACTTTAATTTTCAACCCAACATATTCATTATTTTTCAAGGTCAATTTTCTAGGGTCAGGACTACATTAAGGGGTCCTTTTACTAAGGTGCGCTGAAAAATAGCCTGCGATAGTGCAGACACGTGTTTTGGGCGCGTGCACAATTAGTCTTTAGGGCACCTACAAAAAATGCCTTTTTTGCCGAAAATGGACGTGCGGCAAAATGAAAATTGCTGCATGTCCATTTTGGGTCTGAGACCTTACCGCAAGCCATTGACCTAGCAATAAGGTCTCACGCGGTAACTAGGCGGTAAAGATCTACACTTGTCAACTTCCACTTGACACGCGTAGCTGCCACGTGTCAGAAAATAAAAAAAGATTTTTCAGATGCATGTAGCGGATGCACACCAAAATTGGCGTGTGTTGGGCGCACGCAGGTGCGTATGCAGCTTAGTAAAAGGGCCCCTAAATTCTTTGTTCTCTCAAAACAAAGATACACAGTATTTATGAAGCAAAATGAAACCCGTGACAAAAGCCAGACTTGTTTTAATAAGTACATAAGTATTGCTATACTGGGACAGACAAAAGGTCCATCAAGCCCAGCATCCTGTTTCCAACAGTGGTCAGTCAAGGTCACAAATACCTTGCAAGATCCCCAAGAAAGTACTAAACATTTTATAGTGCTTATCCCAGAAATAGTGGATTTTCCCCACGTCCAATTTAATAATGGTCTATGGACTTTTCCTTTAGGAAGCCGTCCTAACCTTTTTAAAATTCTGCTAAGCTAACCGCCTTTACCACATGTTGAGTGAAGAATTCTCCGATTAGTTTTAAATTTACTACTTTGTAGCTTCATCACATGCCCCCTAGTCCTAGTATTTTTGGAAAGCATAAACAGACGCTTCACATCTACCCTTTCAATTCCACTCATTATTTTATAGACCTCTATCATATCTTTCCCTCATCGCCTTTTCTCCAAGCTAAAGAACCCTAGCCACTTTAGCCTTTCCTCATAGGGAAGCCATCCCATCCCCTTTATCATTTTCGTCGCCCTTCTCTGCACCTTTTCTAATTCCACTATATCTTTTTTGAGATGCAGCGACCAGAATTAAACACAACATTCGAGGTGCGGTCGCACCATGGAGCGATATGAAGGCATTATAATATCCTCATTTTTGTTTTCCATTCCTTTCCTAATCATACCTAACATTCTCTTTGCTTTCTTAGCTGCAACAGCACACTGAGCAGAAGGTTTCAACACCTAGATCCCTTTCTTGGTCTGTGACTCCTAACGTGGAACCTTGCATGACATGGCTATAATTTGGTTTCTCTTTCCCACATGCATCACTTTGCACTTGCTCACATTAAACGCCATCTGTCATTTAGACGCCCAGTCTCCCAGTCTCGTAAGGTCCACTTGTAATTTTTCACAATCCTCCTGCGATTTAATGACTTTGAATAACTTTGTGTCATCAGCAAATTTAACTACCTCACTAGTTACTCCAATTTCTAGGTCATTTATAAATATGTTAAAAAGCAGCGGTCCCAGCACAGAGCCCTGGGGAACCCCACTAACTACCCTTCTCCATTGAGAATACTGACCATTTAACCATACTCTCTGTTTTCTATCTTTTAACCAGTTTTTAATCCACAATAGAACCCTACCTGCTATCCCATGACTCTCCAATTTCCTCTGGAGTCTTTCATGAGGTACTTTGTCAAACGCCTTCTGAAAATACAGACACACAATATCAACCGGCTCACCTTTGTCCACATGTTTGTTCACCCCTTCAAAGAAATGTAGTAGATTGGTGAAACAAAACAAAAACATATAATGAAATTTATGTTTTGCTTTATTTTGCTTTTAGCATACATTATTTGCAAATAGCACTTACTGATTTTTGTTACACTGATAAGTTACAAGAGGACTCAAAGAGGAAGACAGGCAAAAATACCTGAAAAAGCTAAGAGAAGCTGGAAAAGCTATCAGGAAAGTGAAGAGACAAATGGAAGAAAAGATAGCCGATATGGTAAAATTAGGGGTCAAGACAATTTTCAGATATATAAGTGATAGGATGACGTGCCAAAATAGCATTGTTAGGCTCAAAGTTGAGGGGAGGAAATATGTAGAAGCCGATAAGGATAAAGTTGAACTGCTTAACAATTACTTTTCTTCTGTGTTCAAGGATGAAAGGCTGGGTGTAGGACTGTAGAAAACAAATGCTAAGGGGATGGATGTGTGGTAGGCCGGGACCAATTTTCAGAAGACTGTTCGGGAGGAGTTGGCTAAACTAAAAGTAGACAAAGCAATGGGGCCTGATAGGATACATCTGAGAGTACTCAAGGAACTCATAGATGTTCTGGCGGCTCCGCTGTCTGGCCTTTTCATTGCCTCCTTAGAGTCTGGAGAGGTCCCAGAGGACTGGAGAAGGGCGGATGTGGTCCCTCTGCAGAAGAGCAGAAGTAAGGAGGAGGTTGGGAATTACAGACCTGTCTGTCTGACTTGGGGGTGAGTAAACTAATGGAAACGCTTCTAAAACAGAGGATCGTGAGGTTTCTCAATTCGAATGGACTGCAGGACCCAAGCCAGCATGGCTTCACTAGAGGCAGTACTGAATTATTATGCCACCAATTAATGTGGGGAAAAATAACCAACCAATAATAATACCAATATTTTCCCACTCAAAATTTAACAGAATACCGAAAACTTCAGTGGTGCACCTTGCCAATGATTTTACATTGATGCAAAGCTTTCTTGCACCCACCTTGTCATCGGTTCTCAAGTAGATCAATTCTCAGTTGATTGGAAATTTCTCTTAAATTTCTGCGGATGATCCCCTCACTTGTATAAGGAGCTAATCTCTCTCTCTCTCTCTCTCTCTCTCTCTCTTTCTCTCTCTCTGTCTCACTGAATCCTTGGAAAGCCTTGATCTCCTGCCACTGTTATTTCTACATATTAAACCATTATCTTACTTTTTTGAGAATCTAAAATAAACTACTTAAAATAAGTGATGTCTTATAAAAAAAAATGTTATAGACTCTTTTGGGATCTCATTAGTTCAAAATGATTAATGAATTGTCCAACTGACTCAGTAAATCTAAAATATTGTAAATATATACAATGATTAACAGGAAGCTAATAAAGCTGACAGAATTCCATTATATACCAAAGAATTGATTGATTATAATTTGCATTGATGTATTCTTGCCTGTCTGCTCTTAACTTACATATTTTGCAGCAAACTCTTTGAATATAAATTGGACACTTGGGAGCGGTTGAGTATCCTGGAAAGAAGATGGATAACCAAACCCTCAAGTGAACACAGGAATTCAGCCCAGCAGCCTAAGCCTTACTAAATCACAACACTTTTGAAATTTAAGTAAAAAAATAAAAAAGGTGCAGTGAAGCACTTAGTAAAGTGAATATAAGTTTCATTAAAATAATACCTCTTGAATTCAATTTTTTCACGTTGTAAAATTTCACTTATAAAATAGTACCTTAAAAAGTCCAACCAGATATGTTAGTGAGAAAACAGTCTGTTGATTCAATAGTTTGAATATTATAATCATCAACGTATGTTTAGTAGGGCTGAACATTTAATACGTTTTTAACATGATTAACATGTTAATAATTTTAACTTGCATTAATAATTTTAACTCATTAATCAGATTTAAGCTTCCTGCTCTTTTCCCCCTGCAACATATCTCTCTTTCTCCCTTTCCACCTCTCTCTAGTCTGGAATCTGTCAGCTTCCTCCTTCCTGCATCTCTTTCTCTCCTGCTGTCCCCTTTTCACATGCTCTGCAATCTCATTCTCCCTCTCCCTCCCCCTGATGAACCTCTGAACCTGCATTTACAGTTAGCAGTGTTGAACACATGCTGCTTCTCCTTAGCCTGGGGTCTAGTGTCTAGTCTCCTCCCTGAAAACAAAGCACAGAGCACAGACAGAGGAAGAAGATGATTATACAAATAAAATCACTAGACAACAAAAGTAAGAAAAAGGATTTTATTTTGTTTAGTAATTGAAATATGTCAGTTTTGAGAATTTACATCTACTTTCTATACTTTGCACTGTACAGGAGGAAATGTGAGGGGGATGCTTTATGTGATTAATAATTCCGATGAAAATTTTTAATTGTGACTAATTGCATGATTACAATTTTTAATCGATGTGCAGCCCTAATATTTAGTAATTAATTACAAATTATGTTGCAAATGTATAAGCATTAAAAACAGTAATAGTCAATGTACAGCACCATATATGGATGATCCATAATGGATTTTCCCATGGATAGTGTCCAAAAATATTAACAAAATATTAATAATTGTATCTGCAGTAGCAGCATTTGCAACATAAATAGTTTTATGTGAAAACCTAGGGCCCTGTGTACTAAGCCGCATCACTATGTAGATGCCCATAATATTCCTGTGGGCATCTACACAGTATGTACTAATTTTTATCACGCACTAAACAGGGCCCCTAGTGTGGTTATCATTATCAGCCAGGCTGATATTCAGCAAAACTCGCTTCAAAAGTGCCAAACCCCTCCGAGAAAAGTTGCATTGGCTCCCAATCAAAGAACGGATCATCTTCAAAATCTGCACCTTAATCCACAAAATCATATACGGTGTCTATGTAATCAGGCCCTTTAATGGGGGGGACAGGAGGGATGGGAGGGGGTCGGGTTCAGGAGGTCTAAGGGGGGGTGCTCTACAAGAAAAATTTAATAAAGTTAATGAAGTTTATAAAGGTTTAGTTGTTAAGCAAAGTTATGGAAGCGAATTGTACCATATGGTAATGTTATATGTATGGGTCTACATGTAATACTGTGTTGACAGTTTGTCTCAACAACGTGTTGTTAAGTTTGAAAGCTAAATAAAGACTTCTTACAAATAAAAAAAAAAATCATGTACGGCGTAGTCCCAGGATACATGACAGACCTTATAGACTTACCAATAACAAACAAAGTCAGATCGTCAAGATCCTACCTAAACCTACACTACCCAAATTGCAAAGGACTGAAATATAAAACAGCTTACGCAGCCAGCTTCTCTTACATAAGCGCCCAACTATGGAATGGGCTCCCAAAAGCTGTGAAAACAATCCACGACCACTTGAACTTCAGGAAATCACTAAAAACCTACCTCTTCAAAAAGGCCTACCCCACGTAACCCTCTTCACCTACCAAAACAGCATGACTATGATCGAACAGGACATCACGCAACCTTCATCCATTCCGACCCTCTACTTATACCTCATACGATCACTATACAACTTTGTATTTGTTATCCACCGACTGGGCAAACACCTTTGACGGTACTATGTAAGCCACATTGAGCCTGCAGATAGGTGGGAAAATGTGGGGTACAAATGCAACAAATAAATAAATTATTTATTTCAATGATAGGGTAGTATTTCATTCACATTATATCCTTTGGCATAGGTCAGCAATAGAATGCCCCAAAGTGGTATAAATTAGCAATAGGATACCTGTAGCAACAAAGTAAGTGCTCAGGAGTCCAAAAGCACTTTATGAATGACCCAAGTAATATACGAGCATTATTATAGTTCTGCTTTCCCCAGATAATAGGTGTCAAAATAGAGTTAATGACCAACAAAAGAGGTGCTATATACATTAGTATATAAGTGTTGCCATACTGGACAGACTGAAGGTCCATCAAGCCCAGTATCCTGTTTCGAACAGTGGACAATCCAGGTCACAAGCACCTGACAAGATCCCAAAACAGTACAATACATGTTATGCTGCTTATCCTAGAAATAAGCAGTGGATTTTCCCCAAGTTCATTTTAATAATGTCTTATGGACTTTTCTTTAGGAAGTTATCCAAACCTTTTTAAACCCCGCTAAGCTAACTGTTTTTACCACATTCTCTGACAACGAATTCCAGAGCTTAATTACACGTTGGGTGAAGAACTTTTTTCCCTGTTTTTTTTTTAATTTACTACTTTGTAGCTTCATTGCGTGCCCCTAGTCCTAGTATTTTTGGAAAGAGTAAACAAGCGATTCACGTTTACCTGTTCCACTCCACTCATTATTTTATATATCTCTATCATATCTCCTCTCAGCCGTCTTTTCTCCAAGCTGAAGAGCCCTAGCCATTTCAGCCTTTTCTCATAGGGAAGGCATCCCATCCCCTTTATCATTTTCGTTGCTCTTCTCTGTACCTTTTCTAATTCCACTATCTTTTTTGAGATGTGGTGACCAGAATTGCGCACAGTATTCAAGGTACGGTCGCATCAAGGAGGGATACAAAGGCATTATAACATCCTCGTTTTTATTTTCCATTCCTTTCCTAATAATACCTAACATTCTATTTGCTTTCTTTGTTGCCGCAGCACACCTTCAAAACACACACCACTTACAGTATTTACTATGTACTTACTTTAAACAAGGATACATTCTTTAGGCTTCTTTACATCGGAAATTTTGTTACATAGTATAAGTAGAGAGGTGTGGTAGCCATGTTAGTCCACTCTTAAGGTTATCAATAGAAATCAAACAAAATAAAACATGGAAAAGAAAATAAGATGATACCTTTTTTATTGGACATAACAATACATTTCTTGATTAGCTTTTGAAGGTTGCCCTTTTTTTTATCAGATCGGAAATAAGCAAATGTGGTAGCAGATAGTATATATAAGTGAAACAGCCAAGCATTACTTTGACAGTCTGACAGGGTGGGAGGGTGGGGGTGGGTAGGAGATATGCATGGGGACATCAAAGCATTTCATTGATATTCTAACAGGATGGGTGTGGGTAGGTGAGAGGAGGGTGATAAACAGAGAAATACAATTTTATGGTTTATAATGGGCTAGAAAATCCAGATCCTTGTCTGTCTGTTGGGTGTCAAAATATTCAATCATTCTGACTTCAAAGGTCTTACGTTCCTGTGTTGTTTTAAAGTTACCTTTCAGGATTCTAACTATGAAATCACTGGTGCAGTGTCCTGGTCTTGTAAAATGCTGGCCCACCGGGGTGGGAACCTGACTGGCACCGGATATCATCATGTGATGTCTGTGCAGATTGAATATTGTCTTAAGCATCTGGCCTGTTTCTCCAATATAGCATCCTTCGTTACATTTTTTACACTGAATGATATATACCACATTGGAAGATGAGCATGTGAAAGATTCCTTTATGTTGAATATCTTTCCTTTGTGGATGACTGTGGGGTCCTGTGAAATGTTACATAGTATAAAACAGCAGCATTTTGTGAGAAAACAGGGCAATTCTGTAAACTAGTACCTAGATGTATGCATCACTTACATGCAACAAAGGTGCCATTAATTAACTGTTAGGTGCCTATGAGCAGTAGGTTCTATTCTTTAAGGTAGCGCATAAGTGCCATATCACTTAAATGCAAGGGGGCATACACGTAGGTGCACCATGGGCATGTCTCCCAGTTACATGTGCAGTTTATAGAATACTTTAAATTACATGTGTCATTTGGCACACTTAGGTGTGCCAACTTATGCCTATGACAGACATGTCATAAGAGGATGTACCTAAACCTGGGCATGCCAATGCCAACTTATGCTAGTGTTCTATAACCGAATCTTAGCACTATGATGCTGTTACTGAACTGGTGCTAAGCACATGGTATTGGGGAGTCTAAACTGTAGTGCCAATTTATAGAATTGCTGTTCATGCATGCACATGTGCAGGGCAATTCTCTAACAGGGTATTTGTTAGGAGACTATTCTATAAAGGAATGAAGGCACCTACTTATAGAATTCTATCCTGACTGAATATCTACACGCTTAAGACCAGACTCTATATATGATGCCTAAAAAAATCCACGTGGAACTAAGTGTATTTTATAAGATTTAAGGGCAATGTATAGAATAGACTTAGTCGATACCATAGTGCCTAAATATACGTGCATCCATTTACGACAGTAAAAACCTGGTGTAAATCACTGCGTGTAGATTTAGGCACACTGACCTGTATTTTGTAATTATGTGCGGAAGTTTTAGAATACCTACAAAACACCCATAAACACACCCCTTTTAAGCTACGTGCATTTATTTTGAACTGTGCGCTTTGCCATTTAGGTGCAGTAGTACCAGTGGGATTTGAATCGGCCACCTCTGGATTACAAGACTGGTGCTCTAACCACTTGGCCACAGCTCCACATGCTTAGCAGTTTCCATGCATAAATTGTAATTATTGTCTATTAGTGCTCGTTATTGTTGTTGAGTGCTGTTAAAAACGCTGATTACCTTGTTATGCCAATTAATTTACACGTGTATCTCCGCGTGGAATCTAGGCACCATATGAGCAGTGATGTTCAGTCCCACTGCAGCAGAAATTTTGTGGTTAATGACAACCATAAAATAATTTAGCTATCAGTTTTTTGGTAGTTTGCCAAATGGTCACCAGATTTCAGATACATATTCCAAACATGTTGGAATACATACTATCTGTGCCTAATAGTTAGAATAGCAGGTTGAGAACCTGAAAAGCCAGGGTTCAAATCCCACTGTTACTTGGCCAAGTCACTTAACTCTCAATTGTCTCAGATACAAACTTACCCCGTTCACTAAGTCACACTAGCAGCTGCTGCGCAGCAATGCCAGCACAGCCCATTCAAATGGAATGGGCTATGCTGGCATTAGCGCACAGCAGCCGCTAGCATGGCTTAGTAAACGGGGGGGTGGGGGGTGTTAGACTGTAAGCCCTCCAGGTACAGGAATATACTATGCCTGAATGTAGCACACTGTGGGCTAAATTCAAAATTTAAATCCAGTACTAGTCATATTGTGATGTAATATAAAACCTTACAAATATATTATCCTGACCTGGGGAATGTGGTGTTGGTCTCTGAAAGCTAGTCAAAAAATGTATTTAGTTTAATAAAAAGGTATCATCTTACTTTCCATGTTTTATTTTTTATTTAATTTATTAACTTTAGAGTGACCTAAAATGAGTGGAGGAGTAGCCTAGTGGCTAGTGCAGCGGACTTTGATCCTGGGGAACTGGGTTTGATTGCCACTGCAGCTCCTTTTGACTGTGGGCAAGTCACTTAACCTTCCATTGCCCCAGGTACAAAATAAGTACCTGTATATATGTAAACTGCTTTGAATATAGTTGCAAAATACCACAGAAAGGCAGTATATCTAGTTCCCTTTCCTTTCCCTTCCCTTTAATCCAAAATAAGGGGGTCAAAATGCAAAGCCAGTGGGAAAGAGGGGCTTTTTCCCAGTTAACTGGCATTGTTTGAGCCCTGAGGGAATACTCAGCAGTGTTTACTCAGATAGTGCAGCTGAATTTCTCCTCTAGCCAGATAAACTCAAACCGGCTATTGTGTGGGTGGAACAGGGCAGAGTCGGGACTTATATGGGTACCAGCTGATTTTCAGCTATGATCTGATAGGTAAACTGGGCAAATAAGATTTAACAAAGCCTATCTAGGTCCCAACTGAATATTAACTGGGGCACAGAGAAAGAGTACTACCGCAAGAGGGTAGCCTTCCATATAAGGGCAAATTAGTCTTATATAGAAGGCTGCCCCTAGTGGTAATATTGCAGGACTACCACTAAGGAGTCATCATGGCCATTTTGAAACCAGAGCCAAGACAGGGTGGGAGCGATACAGGACCACTCCTGCCCCATCCCACTAGATTATCAGGAATCGCATCTTGGTAAGTCCTAGAGATGGAAGGGGAATGGGTGGTAGAGTGATGGAGGGATCTGTGTAGGAGATCCTCTTGTTTGATGGAGGAAGGGGAGGGAGGGATCTGTGCAGGTTGGTCTTCATGTTGGATCAGGAAGTTGAGAGGAAAAAGGAATCTGTACAAGTCAGCCTTTGTGTTGGATTAGGTGAGATTTGGGGAGAGGGAATCTGCACAGTGGGTTCTTTATGTCAGATTGAGAGGGGGAGGATATATGCATTGGGGGTCTTTATGTCATATTTGGGGGGAAGGGAAGGAGTATCTGTGCAGTTCAGTCATTATTTTGGATTGAGGAGAGGTCAGAGGACCTGTTACATGAGCAACTTTAAGGGTCCTGCCTAATGTTCAACTGGGCCAGGTAAGTGTCTTATCTGGTCCTGCTGAATATTGGTTGTAAACTAGATAAATGCTGGTGGCTAAGCATATTAGTCCAGATATTCAATGCCAGTGTTCAATTCAGCTCACAGCTGTCCGCATTAAAAACATACTGACTACTGCTAGCTGAATATTGACCAGAAGATTTTTTTTTGTCTGGCTCCTTAATTTTTCCTCTTGTAAAGGTCCTGGTCTGTGGTTTCTGCTTTTTTGTCTTCTCTTAACTCTCTTTCCAGGGTTTCATTTACATTTACTTTTGTCATTTTCTCTCTCCTCCTGTCTTCTTTACTTTCTTCACTATATCAGTCTCTGACACTGATCATTTCCTTTCAGTTTTCTTCTAATTTTCTGCCTGTCTATTCAGATTTCATTCATTCTGTCTTCAATCTTCCTTTTTTCACTGTGTCTACCGACAGCCTTCCATATCTTTCTCTCATCTATGCCCTTCCCATTTCTCTTGTCCTCCTGTCTTCTTTAACTTTTCCCTCTCTTCCTCTGCCATCCAACATTCTCTCTCTCTCATTCAGAATCCCTCCCTCTGCCATGCATCATCTCCTCTCTGTATCTTTCCCCTTCCACACCTAGCATCTCTCTTCTCTGTTTGTATTCCTCCTCCTCTCCCATCCTGCAAGGACCCATCTCTCTCTCTCTTTCTCTTTCCCCTTCTCATCCAGAATTGTGTTGTTTCTCTCTCTCTCTCTATCTCTTTCTTTCTTTCTATCTTTCCCCCCCATCCAGCATCAACCCATCTATCTCTCTCTTTCTCTAGCTAAGATAAGCTATATTCCTTTGTTCCTATTCACCTAGGCACTCTGTTTTAAAATTACCCTGAAAATATATTCTGTTTAATAGTTTGAAGTTATTGACATTTAATTAGAAAGTATTATAATACATGTTGCTATCTAGAAATAAAGAAGAAATCATTTGACTCAGAAAGACGCACAGGTGAAAAATATGCCTCAGGCAATAGCCTAAAATTACTATGACAACACAGAACTTGGCTAATTTCACAATCTGTTCAGATGCAAAGGTTTCACCCTATATGAAAAAGTTAGAGAAAGTGGAGGTTCAAGGGATCAGCTACAAGCAAATTAGCTGCTCTGCTCATCCCAGGACTCCTGGACAGACCTAAGCCACATTCAAAATGGCAACCCTAGTGGTAGTCTCATGTGACTGCCGCTAGGGGTCATATTTCCATATAAGGAAATATTTCCTTATATGAGAATATGACTCCTAGCAGTAGTCATGCCATTTCAAATGTGGAGCAGGACTGGCCAGAATAACTGGGAATCACTCATGTTTGAACACTCTCCCCAATGACCCCCCCCCCCCCCCCCAGACCACTAATGAGATATGGTAGCTCTCTAGGGTGTGTGTGAGGGAGGCTTGTTCTTGTGGGGGTGGGCAGGACTTGTGGTGGTGGGGGGTTAAGATGGGGAGATGGATACCTGGGGGGACCCGACACTGGCAGCCCAGCATTATTAAGCTGCGGCTTTGCAGTCCACAGGATTAACGCTGCTTGTGAGGTGGCTTGCAAGCAGCATTAATCTCGTAACACAGGATTCAGCAACCTTTGGTACCACAATTCCATGGAGCATCAAAGAGCGGTAAAGGGCATCTTTTACTTCATTTAATGAATTCTCCTCCCACCCCTACCCACCCTTAGAGTCCTTTTGGACTGGTGTTTAATACATGGAGGAAAGATAAGCATGCATGTTTCTCTTACTATTATACTTATAATTTTGTCTCTCTGTTCTATTGCAGGATCCCAACAAGAACTTGTTCACCTAGTAAAATGAATTCCAGTGGTTCAGATGAGTATTTCCAGTGTAAGAATCATGCGGAGCAAACCTTTCGCAAGATGGAAAACTACCTCCAGCAGAAGCAGCTGTGTGATGTCCTTCTCATTGCAGGGGATCACAAGATCCCGGCTCATAGGTATAATATTTCAAACATGGAGGAAAATGAGGCATTTGGAATGATGAGCACTGTTCTATGTCAGTGCTCATTGGATATGAAACGTTAATTCCTTTAAAATAAACTAACAGGAAAGAGAAGGCAATTTTCAGATTGGAATAATTCATTTTAATCAGCGTTATTCTCTAAGATGTTGATGCAATCAATCTAATGCTGGTTGAAAAAGCTAATGTGTGTAGTAAAGCACAGATGAGTGATTTATAATCATGGTAAAAATCTAATAGCAATATGATATTCCTGGCTATGATTTAATTTTTGAAAATGGTTTATTGGTACATGAGTCATATAGCCTTTTGCTTTAAATTTAAAATGGCTCAAGGAACAATTTCATACTTACAAGATAATCCAGATGTTTGCTATCTTACAGGAAATACATTTCTCATATATTTAATATGTATCTAAGGAAAACATTCCTAGTTGTGGCAATGAGTACTGTATGAAATTATGAAGAACTGTAAGGTTATTACAACTCAAAAAATATTCAGGACAATATACAGCGTGTGGGAGGCAGGCCAGCTAAGTCTCACGATCGGTGCTGAGCCCAGATATTCAATGCCCAGCTGTTTCTAGAGACCGGCATTGAATATCTGAGTTCTTTTTTTTTTTTTTTTCAGCCAGTTTAAACTCAACTGGCCAAGTTAATATTCAGTGCTGGCCAGTTAAATTTATAGAGGCCAAAGATAGGACTGCTATTTAGGTGGTCCTATTTGGCCGCTAAACTTAGCTGATGATGCCCTGAATATTCATGGCTAGCTGGTTATATCGTATGATATAGTTGGTTAGCCCATTGGTTCCCAAACCTGGTCCTGGAGGCACCCCAGCAAGTCAGGGTTTTAGGATATCCACGATGAATATTCATGAGAGAAGTTTGCATTCACTGCCTCCACTGCATGCAAATATCTCTCATGAATATTCATTGTAGATATCCTGAAAAACCTGACTGGCTGAGGTGCCTCCACAACCAGGTTTGGGAAACACTGGGTTAGCCGCTATGCTCTAAGCAGTAATATTCAGCAGAGAAAAATGGCTATCTCATGCTAATATTAGCGCTTAGCCAGCTTTAGGCAATTTAGGTAGCCAGAAGCCATTCCTGGCCAATTAAATAGTTTTAAATATCAGTTGGTAGTATATATAGTTGTGAGCTCTACCCATGCTTTACACAGCTCCACCCTCATAAATACCTACCACCACCCACTGACTTAGCGGTAAGGTCTCACAGTCACATGTTAACCGGGCGGTAATCGACAGAATGCGTACACTGCCAATTACTGCCCAGTTAGCGCCACACGTTGTAAAATAAAAAAATATTTTCCGGCACGTGTATCGGACACGTGTAAAAAATGAAATTAATGCCCGGGCCATGCGGTAGCCGGGTAGTAGTTCCAAACTGGTGTGTGTTGGATGTGCATAGGAGCCTACACAGCTTAGTAAAACAAACACTGCTCTTAAAATGTTTAAACCTTGTTTATTTCTGACAGCCCAGCTATATCTTTTTTGAGATGCAGTGACCAGAATTGCACACAGTAAACCTTACTGTAAACTACTACTACTACTACTATTTATCATTTCTATAGTGCTACAAGGCATACGCAGTGCTGTACATAAGTAATGCCACACTGGGAATAGACCAAGGGTCCATCGAGCCCTGCATCTTGTCCACGAAAGCGGCCAATCCAGGCCAAGGGCACCTGGCAAGCTTTCCAAACGTACTAACATTCTATACATGTTATTCCTGGAATTGTGGATTTTTCCCAAGTCCATTTAGTAGTGGTTTATGGACTTGTCCTTTAGGAAACCGTCTAACCCCTTTTTAAACTCTGCCAAGCTAACCGCCTTCACCATGTTCTCCGGCAATGAATTCCAGAGTTTAATTATGCGTTGGGTGAAGAAAAATTTTCTCTGATTTGTTTTAAATTTACTACACTGTAGTTTCATCGCATGCCCCCTAGTCCTAGTATTTTTGGAAAGCGTGAACAGACGCTTCACATCCACCTGTTCCACTCCACTCATTATTTTATACGCCTCTATCATGTCTCCCCTCAGCCGTCTCTTCTCCAAACTGAAAAGCCCTAGCCTCCTTAGTCTTTCTTCATAGGGAAGTCGTCCCATCCCTGCCATACACCATACACCATACTGTAAGCCTCTGTTATTGTAACTAGGGGTCTTTTACTAAGCTGTGTTAGATGGTAATGCACACCTAATGTAACACAAAAATCGTAACGTGAGACTTGCTAAAGCATCCCGTGTTAGTTGTGGCATTTGCGTGTGTTAACCATGTACTAATTATTTTGGGGGAATTTTTATGAGGAGGTGTGTTAGGGATAGAGAATGGGCATTCTTGTGGCAACCGGTTAGTGCATCAATATTACCACGCGCTAACTGTTTAGCACACGGTTCACATAAGAACTCTTACCACCACCTAAATAGGAGGTAGTAAGTACTTGCACAGTCATTTTTCAAAATGGACACATGCTAATGAAAATATTAGCACACGACCATCAATGAAAATAATAGAAAAAAAGCCTTTTTGCTGGCCATGGTAAAAATGGCATTAGCACGCAGGAAAGACTCATTTAAGGGATTCAGCTCTTAAAAGGAGCTTAGCAGCTTGAAACACTGGCTAAAAATAAAGAACAGTGTTTGTATTCTTAACCCACCACGACAGAGAAGCTAGTGAACAATATACATGGCATTATACTTACTTAGAAATACATATGCTAATTCTAGTGATATAAAACAACTCAATGGAATGCCAGAAGATGAGGTCCACCCATGTGGGAGGAGTCTCAGTACTCATGCCAAGGTAAATTCTTACTGCAGCTTTGTAAAAGGACCTGTAGGTCTCCTTGCATAAAATTGGACCTGTGCAATAGCATGAGTTTTTGGTAAAATAAAACATCTTAGCAGTAGACTATGTTGATAACTTTCCTCCAAATAAGGATTGAAAATTATCATTTTGCCCAATTTGTACATTGAAAAATATTTTCTGTAACTTCATTTATTTGGACAAGGGAATTTTGTTACCTATTTTGACAATAATAATTCAAATTGATCTTGTGTTGTCAACCAAATAGAGGCATAGTTAAGGCCTGATTTACTAAGGTTTATCCGGTCTAGTCTTAGAAAAGCAAACCCTTAAATATTAACTTGCTTTTCTATATTGCATTGTCTCATAATATTCAGTTCTTCTATCAATTTACTCTTCTTTTACATAAAAATTATGTTTAAACCTGAAGGGCCCTATGTAATCTCCGACATGCTACAATAACTAAGCTGTGCTAGCATCTGCCATACTCTAATGCTGACACAACCCATTCACTTTGAATAGGCTGCGTTGATATTGCTTCGCGGCAGCTGTTAGCCCAGCTTAGTAAACAGGGGGGCAAGTTTCCATTTTTTCTTCAAAATTATCATGTCTTCTCAAAATGTTATGAAGCACCATTTCCATGCCTCCAAACCAAACTATAACCTCATTCAGGATTTCTTAATGTTTATTTTTCCAGGTTGGTCCTAAGTGCCGTGTCTGATTATTTTGCTGCAATGTTTACGAGTGATGTGCGTGAGGCAAAAGAAGGGGAGATCAAAATGGAAGGAGTAGATCCTGATGCTCTTAAAGCACTGGTGCACTATGCTTATACCGGTAATTTCTAGTCTTTTCCAATTCTTAAAAGAAAAAACACAAATCTTTAAATGGAAAGTCCCTGTTCCATCTCTACTTTCACATTTATGATTCTAAGTCAGGTTTGTCCAACCTTTTTCTATCAGGGGCCACATTTTATATGTTGTAACATGTGGAGGGCCAAAACATGCACCATTGTATTTTGCCTCATATTTCATCAAATAGTGGCAAAATACAACAGTGCATTGTCCCCGTCCCAACCTTCACTTGGTCTCTCTGAGGTATCCCCTAGCCTTTGCCCACTCTTTCTCATGTACCCCCCTTCCCCAGTCTTCACCCAGTCTCTTTACCTCACCTGGCTTCAACTGCAGAAGAAACAGTGGGATTCCTGCTTCCCCACCGTGACACAGCTCCCTGCTACTTGGGCCTGTGGTGATAGAAGTTCGGGTTGGTCTCGTGAGACTTGAAACCGCAAGACCAACCTGAACTTCTGGCCCCAAGTGACTCAAGCTTACAGAGACCTGAGTTGTAGTGAGGAAGCAGAAATCTCACTATAAGCATCACAAGAATAGCAAAGCCTCCAAGGGTCAGAAGAAAGAACTTGGTGGGCCAGATTCTGGCCCTAGGGTCATAGGTCGGACAAGCCTGTTCTAAGTAGTGATTGCTTATATTATGAGCTTGGTCATCCCATTTTTTATTCTTTCCTCATCTACAGTAGTTACAAATTTTGATTTAACCATTTAATCCAATCCTGAATAATATTTTTGTACTAGCAACCATGGTAACATGACACTTTTGTGTTAAAGGTTGAGGGATACCCTGTGTAAAAACTCAGGACTGGTGAAAGCAAACACCTTTCTGCAAACCTAGCACGTATGTTTAATTCATGCATAGTTTCCATAGAGAGCATTTTAGTCCATCGATGCATTTTTACTTTACAGTCCATCATGACCAGAGAAGCCCTGGACTATATTTAGATTTGTGAGAATGAACTGAGTGTTATTAATTTTTGGATTGATGTTTCATAAAGGAAAAAAATAATACCATTAGTCCTACTTCATATTTTCTTATTCAGATGTATTGATGTACACCATATTTAAAATGAAACAATATATAACTTGTAAGAATGAACTGTACATGCTTGTGTGAATTAATAAGAATTACTATCCAATTGAGAATGAAATAATAGGACCATCTCATCCTATCCTATTCAGAAGGTTTTATATAGTTTCATGAGCTGAATCCTATTTTTCCTAACTAGCTCTGAGGAAGCATCTGCCTACAAGAACCAAAAATCCCACTCTGTACACATTGGTCAGTAGTCAAAGAACAGCAATTCAGACCACAGTAAAGTGGTTGTGAGCTTGTCATGATTAAGTTTAAGCATATTTTTCTTTCATTTTTAATTGGAACCCTGGCCAATTCAGCTATTGAAAAATAATTATTCTGCAATAATATACATCTTAAATACGAATAAAATGAAGCTATGATCCCTTCAGATACGTAGACCAGGCACATAGCCAGACCTTGAATTATAGGTGGGCCTGAGCCCAAAGTGGGGGGAAGGCACAAACGTTTGCTCTGCCCTGCCCTCTGAAACCTCATAAACCTGAGCTGATGGGGATCCCCAAGCCCCACCAGCAGAAGTACTTCACCATGCAAAGCCTGGCAGCACTTTTCCTGTGCCATGCTGGCCATCCCCACACATGGACTAATGGGACAAAGTCAACATGGATTAAGTGAAGGGAAGTCTTGCCTCACCAATCTGCTGCATTTCTTTGAAGGAATAAACAAACATGTGGACAAAGGTGAGCCGGTTGATATTGTGTTGTCTAGATTTTCAGAAGGCGTTTGATAAAGTCCCTCATGAAAGACTACAGAGGAAATTAGAGGGACATGGGATCAGAGGTAGTGTCTTACTGTGGATTAAAAACTGGTTGAAAGATAGGAAACAGAGAGAGTAGGATTAAAAGGTCAAAATTCGCAATGGAGAAGGGTAGTTAGTGGGGTCCCTCAGGGATCTGTGCTGGGACCTCTGCTTTTTAACATATTCATAAATGACCTTGAGATGGGGATAACTAGTGAGGTAATCAAATTTGCTGATGCCACAAAGTTATTCAAAATCGTCAAGTCGCAGGAAGATTGTAAAAAACTACAAGAGGACCTTACGAGACTGGGAGACTGGGCATCTAAATGGCAGATGACATTTAATGTGAACAAGTGCAAAGTGATGCATGTGGGAAAGAGGAACCCAAACTATAACTATGTCATGCAAGGTTCAGCGTTGGAAGTCACGGACCAAGAAAGGGATCTAGGTGTCGTCATTGAAGATACATTGAAAACTTCTGCTCAATGTGCTGCTGCGGCTAGGAAAGCAAATATAATGTTGGGTATCATTTGGAAAGGGATTGAAAACAAAAATAAGGATATTATTCTGCCATTGTATCGCTCCATGGTGCGACCGCACCTCGAGTATTGTGTTCAATTCTGGTCACCGCACCTCAAAAAAGATATTGTGGAATAAAATGGGCCCTGCTGCAGATAACTCGAGCTAAGCTTGTAAACAGGGGGGTAAATGGGAGTTGAGGAGAGACAAAATGAAATGGCAGTTTATGTGATGTTATTAGTCTTTACTTGACAAAATATTAAACAGGTATTTTTTTAATAGAGTCAGACAGCGAAGAGAACTTCTCAGACTTGTGAAGAAACTAATGGGTTGTAGAAAAGGTTCTTTTTTACTCTAGTGATAAATAAGATCCACCATCTCCAGATATCTCTGAGGTCATCCCTGGATATTGTGTGTATGTGTGTGTGGGGTGGGGGGGGGGGGGGGAGAGGGTAGAAGGATTCCTAACCACAGTTCCAGTAGTTGACATCTTTCCAGATGGTTTCTGCTTGCCTCCCTAGACCCTTATCCTTTGGGTGCCATTAGGATGGGTAAATCTTCTTTTCAAATATTATGTACATTAATTAATTGTCTTTGGAGGCAGGAATGATGCCCCAAAATCTGAAGAGGTCCATTACATGTGCTGTATTAAAATCTGCTTTGGACTTTAAATCAACATCCTCCCATCATTGGTATCCAATCTGTCTTTTATCAAGACTATTGACTCTATTGTGCTTAACAGATTACGGGAATATGTTAAGGATACCAGAACATTGGATGAAGGACAGTCAGGAATCAAGAAGATGTATAGTACTGAGATGCTTTTGGTCTCCATGCTGGATATGTTTTATCAGGGACTAGATCCAGAGAAATATGGACATATATGAAGGGGCATTTTTAAAATGACATCTACATTAGTACATAAGTAATACCATACTGGGAAAGACCAAAGGTCCATCGAGCCCAGCATCCTGTTTCCAACAGTGGCCAATCCAGGTCACAAATACCCGGCAAGATCCCAAAAATGTACAAAACATTTTATACTGCTTATCCCAGAAATAGTGGATTTTCCCCAAGTTCATTTAATAACGGTCTATGGACTTTTCCTTTAGGAAGCTGTCCAAACTTTTTTAAACTCCGCTAAGCTAACCGCCTTTACCACATTCTCTGGCAACGAATTCCAGAGTTTAATTACACGTTGAGTGAAGAAACATTTTCTCCGATTCGTTTTAAATTTACTACATTGTAGCTTCATCACATGCCCCTTAGTCCTAGTATTTTTGGAAAGTGTGAACAGACGCTTCACATCTACCCGTTCAACTCCACTCATTATTTTATAGACCTCTATCATATCTGCCCTCAGCTGCCTTTTCTCCAAGCTGAAGAGCCCTAGCCACTTTAGCCTTTCCTCATATGAAAGTCATCCCATCCCCTTTATTATTTTCACCGCTGTTCTCTGCACCTTTTCTAATTACACTCACATCTTTTATGAGATGCGGCGACCAGAATTGAACACAATACTCGAGGTGCAGTCGCATCATGGAGCGATACAAAGGCATTATAACATCCTCATTTTTGTATTCCATTCCTTTCCTAATAACACCTAACATTCTATGTGCTTTCTTAGCCGCAGCAGCACACTGAGCAGAAGGTTTCAACGTATCATCAACGATGACACCTAGATCCCTTTCTTGGTCTGTGACTCCTAACATGGAACCTTGCAAGATGTAGCTATAATTCAGACTCCTCTTTCCAACATGCATCACTTTGCACTTGCTCACATTGAACGTCATCTGCCATTTAGACGCTCAGTCTCCCAGTCTCGTAAGGTCCTCTGTTAATTTTTCATAATCCTCCCACGATTTAATGACTGAATAACTTTGTGTCATCAGCACAAATTTTTAGACGTTTTGCTAAAAATGTCCAAAAATCAAGTGGTGAACATGGCCATTTTCGAATTTGTTTCAAAAATTGTCAATGCCTATACATTTTGTAGACATTTTGTGTTCAGTGCATTTTACTTTTGTGACCATTTTTTTGAAAAACAAAAAGGTCCAAGGGAAAAACGCATAAAAATAAGCCATTGGGATGTCTGGGAGTCCAGCATTCTTAGTAGACTAGCACCATAGACATCCCTTCAGAACAGTGGAGCACCCTATGGGGGCACTGCAGTGAACTTCATATAAAAGGCCCCAGGTATATATCATACCATTACCCCACTTATATTGTATGATGAGCCCTCCAAAACCTACCAAAAACCTACAGTACCCAACTGTACACCACTATAATAGCCCTTATGGCTGCAGGTGTTACCTATACATGGGTACAATAGATTTTTGGTAGGTTTGGAGGGCTCACACTTTCCACCACAAGTGGGATATGGTCCTGGGTTCCCTTCTCTACACTGCACTTTACTACCCACTAGCATTGGAGCCGACTCTGTGGGTGCTGTGGGTGCTTGAGCACCCCCAATATTGAGAAAATTCCATGTATGTGTCCAGGGAGGGGTCATTTCCATTGGGCTTAGCACCCCCAATAATTTTGAAAAGTTGGCTCCTATGCCCACTAGGCTACTCCAGGGACCTGCTTGCTACTCTGAAGCTGTTTTTTTCACATCTTTATTTTTATTTATTTATTGCATTTGTATCCCACATTTTCCCACCTTTTTGCAGGCTCAATGTGGCTTACAATACATCATGAGTGATGGAATTGTATAAGAAATTAGACATTTGGTATTACAGAAGGATCTTGGGTAACATGGTAATGATAAAGCATGATATTAGTGTGGCAAGTAAATATTGCAAGACAGTTCTGAATATGTGTGTAGAGTTGGGGGGTCAGAGGGGAGTAAGGGGGGTCACACCTTAATCCCTTCAGGGGTCATCTGGTCATTTAGGGCAACTTTTTGTGACTTAGACATGGTTGAAACAGGTCTATACCACAATGTCTAACTTTTAGCCTTGGATGTTTTTGCTTTATTCCACGCCCAGCACACCCCAACACGTCCCCTTGTGATTTGGATGCACTGTAGATGAACTGAATAGGAAAATTTCTTTTAAAATGGGTTTCAAGAATAGTGATTTGGACATTTAGGTAAAAAGAAAAGTCCATCTGCCACTTTGTGCCGCTTTTTGGATGTTTTTCAGTTTCAAAAATGAGTTTATTTCTTTATAGTAATGTTTATACACAACGTTTTCCCCTAGCGTAACCCTAGTAGCGCTCTAGAAACGTTAAGTAGTAGTAGTAGTACCCCTCCAATGACAGTTTACAAACCAGGCCCCAGCACAACAAGCCCTTCCCCTTTCCTAAACTTCACCTTTCTGAAATAAAATCCTACGCCCTCCACAACCTACCCCTCATCTCCCACCCTTGGATCCTTCCTCTTGGGATTTACCCACGGTCATCACTAGTGAGACAGTGGGTCCCCACCTGTATCAGCGCCTTAATCTAAAATTGTACTGACTACCCCTGGTGGTAGTCTTGTGGTACTATCGCTAGGAGTCATCCTTCCATATACATATGATTTTTCCAAAGGCTTATTTTTTGGCACAGTAGATAGTAGAGCAAGCTCACACCACTGTCTATTGCACTGAAAACCCCACATTAGCTGCTTAACATAGCTTAGTAAAAGGACCCCATAAATACAATGAATTAAATTATATAAAGCCACTTATTATTTCTGTATTTCATGAAAATCAGCCCATAAAACATTTTGGGGTTTGTTTACTAAGCCACGCTAGCTGCTGTCTCAGCGCTAACGCCAGCAGAGCCCATTCACTTTGAATGGGCACTGCCGGCATTAGCACCAGGACAGTGGCTGGTACGGCTTAGTAAACAGGAGCATTTGGTTCATGTAGAATTTAACTTTAATAAGAAATTGCTTCATTAATCATTTCAAAATTAAGATAAATGCTTTCAAAAAGCTTGCTGAGATTGCAAAAAAGAAAAAAAGAAGAAAATATATTTAAAAAAATAAAAGTTACAGTGGATTGAAAAGAATTTAAGTTACTCTTGGGCCCTTTTAAATTTGGTCTTCTATTAGTATTCATGTAGGGTGTTTGCAGGAGAAAATCTCCTTTCGTTTGATTAATTAACACTGGTTAGCTTCATAGTATAGTTTTTCGAGATAATTGCCACATATAAAAGAACAGGAAACAGCATAATAGTATTCCTAGCAAAATTATTAGCAGAAGTAACAGCAATTTACTCAACATCAGTGTTTTTAAAATGGAATCAGACTGAGGGGGTCATTATCAAGGTACAGTAAAAGGTAGATTTTTACTACACTTTGATTTATCATGGAAGCCTTTCAAAAGGCTCTTAAAACTTAGGGGTCTGTTTACTATGCCGCGTTAGCAGCTGTCCCTGAGCTAATGTCAGCAGAGCCCATTCACTTTGAATGGGCTCTGTTGGCATTAGCGCCAGGACAGCAACTAGCGCAGCTTAGTAAACAGGAGCATTACTTTTTCAAAGAAACATTTTTGTGGGACTATTTGTAAATGGTATATAACTGTTTTAGAGGGTCCTTTTACTAAGCCACAGTAAAAAGTGACCTGCGGTAGTGTGGGTGCATGTTTTGGGCGCACGCTGAGCCATTTTTCAACTGAAGCTGGGGAAAAGGTCACTTTTAATGGGCCGGAAAATTAGCATACACTGAAATTAAAACTAGCACATGCCTATTTACGACCTGAGCCCTTACCACCACCTATTGACCTAGTGATAAGGGCTCATGCATTACCTGCGTGCTAATCATGCAGTGCATGTCAACTGCTGATTACCGCCGGGAATGCCCTCTGTGGCAGAAAATAATTTTATACCGCAGGAGTTCGGCATGTGCCAAACTCAGAATTACTGCCAGGCACATGCGCTAGCCCAGCGATAGTACCGATTTGACAAGTGCGACCCACATGTTAGCCCTCCTGCGCCTTTGTAAAAGGGCCCCTTAATTCTTTATGTAAGTGATGGAGTACTGTACTTCTCCTAGAGTGTAGGATATGTATTACTGTGATCCATTTAGAATCCATTTGGAATGCAGCAGAATAAAAGAATTGTTTAATATAACATAACATAACCTGCAGGATCTCAGTGTCACAAGTTGCTAATGCCTTGCTGTTTCTGTTACAAGAGTTTTTTCTTGGATTGTAAATGTGAAATTGTTATATATTAAAAAAATGTTGCTGACTCCCAAGGAATAAGACTAATGCTGCTCATGAGCCACCTTGCCAGCAGAATTATTCCATTGGCCTGAAAGCATAGGGTCCCCAAGACATGGGGTTATTTTACCAGCTATATCATGACTTGTGGTGTGAACCTGAATCATTTGCATGTTTTGCATCTCATTACTATGTAACATGGAGTGACTTAATTATCTCTGCTTTATGACACTGCACCTGGCATTAGGGCCCTTTAACACACGTTAGAGGGCAAATATTGTGGGTTAGTCCCTAATACAGCTTGATAGCTTCCCCACCACCACCACCACCACCGTGAACTTGATTTATATAAAATATTTTTGGCTTCTAGAGGGCACAAAGAACAGTTATGGTCTGACCTTAAGCGGGTTATCAAATAAATCAAACTTTGAAACCTTGAATATCCAAGTAGTATACTTTTATGATCGCTATTAGAGAGCACATAAATAATTATTGCAATTATTAACTTCATGAGTGGCATATTTATTTGTGACATTTATAGCCCACATTTTCCCTGCATTTCGAGTTCAATGTGGCTAACAGGCAAAGAGAAATCAAAACACATATAATACATAATTCATAAACATTGCTATTCATGATGAAGAAAGAAGATTGAAAACCACAGATACACAATCTCAGAAAAATTAGGACAGGCAATGGGGAAGGGAAGCAAGGAGGAAACACAAAGAAAGTCATCAAGCTGGAGAAAATTATGACTTATAATCTATTAGCAGAAATTGTTTGAAGAGAAAGGACTTCATAAATTTGCGGAAAAGTAAGATATTGTGCTGAGATCGTACCATTTCCGATGAGGAATTCCACCACTTAACACCCTGATAAGTAAAATTAGCAGAATGGATTGACTAGTACACTACTTTCTTACAGCTCGGAAAATGGAGAAGTAAGTAACCTCTAGCTCCAAAGACTGCATTGCATGATGGGTGATTAATAAGGGGCTACATGTAGTCTGGGGCAGTATCATATAATATCTGAAATATAAGAGCACAGAGTTTGAAAATAATCCTGGTCTTAATGGGAAGTCAGTGTAATTGAATCAGCAGTGGAGTGGCTCTGAGAAAACACGGCACATGCAGAACAAATCTGGCCACAGTATTTTGGGCAACTTGCAATTTCTTTAACAAACATTCATTGCAGCCTGCATAAATGGATTTACAATAGTCAAACTCAGACAGGACAAGAGATTGTACAAGGAATCAGAAAATGTCAACAGGGATGAAAGACAGAACCTGTCTCAGTTTCCAAAGGAACTAAAAGATTTGGTGATAACAAAGGAAACCTGAGGTTCAAAGGTGAGGTGACGATCTATAACAGTGATGGCAAACCTTTCAGAGACTTAGAGGCTCATTTTCAAAGCACTTAGCCTCCCAAAGTTCCATAGAAACCTATGGAACTTAGCCTCCCAAAGTGCTTTGAAAATATGCCTCCAAGTGCACAAACAGCATCCAAAATCTAATTATTTATCGCTAAGTGCCAACAGGGCAATTTAACCTGAATAACAGGTGTCGGTACTCATTATGGGAGGGGTCACATTTGACTCCACCCCTATGATAGCCACACCCCTTACACCAGCCATGGCGCATATAAACAGACATCATTGAAAATATTATACTAGTATAGGAGAAAAAAATAACATAATTTCATTATAAATGATTTGATTTCATTATAAATCATTTCTGTAAGCTGTTACAGCTCCAGTATACCCAGTGCAAAATAAGAAGCAGATGTAAATTCTCAAATTGGACATATTCCAAACACATAAATTGAAAATAAAATGATTTTTTTCTGCCTTTGTTGTCTGGTGATTTTGTTTTTCTATCCATATTGGTCCGAGTCTCTGATTCTGCTGCTCTCTATCTGTTCTCTTAACTCCGTTTCCAGGGCTTCCTTTCCATTTATTTCTTTACTTTCCTCCTTTCTTCTTCATTTCGTGCCCTCCATCCATAAGTAAAAGCTAGGTCCTCCTCTGTGGAATTGACTGGAGCAGGTATAATGTGGATCCAGCTTTTGCCTATTTTCTCCATCCATGTGCAGTTTTTCTCCTCCCTGCCCTCCCCTCCATCCACCCATGTCCAGCCACCCTCCTCTCCCCCCTGCCCTCCCCTCCAGCCACCCTCCTCTCCCCCTCCCTCCCAGCACCAGGCATCCCACCCAGCACCCCTCCCACCCAGCATCAAGCACCAGGCACACCTCCCTCCCACCCAGCACCAGGCACCAAACATCCCTCCCTCACTCCCACCCAGCATCAAGCACCAGGCATCCCTCCTCCCTCCCTCCCACCCAGTACCAGGCATCCCATCCAGCACCAGGCACCAAGCACCCCTCCCTCCCTCCCACCCAGCATCAAGCACCAGGCATCCCTCCCTCCCACCCAGCATCAGGCATCAGGCCTTCCTCCCTCCCTCCCACCCAGAATCAGGCTTTCTTCCCTCCCTCCCTCTGAGCACCAGGTCGCCCGCCCGCCCCCCTCCGAAATTTAAAACTCATACCTGCGCGGGGATAAGGCGGTGTTGGCAGCGACAGCAGCAGTGAAAAGTGTGCTAGCTCGGCACGCCTTCAGCCTTCCCTTCTGTCTCTCAAGCTCTGGTCCCGCCCTTGCAGAAACAGGAAATGAGGGCGGGACCAGATCTTGAGAGACAGAAGGGAAGGCTGAAGGTGCACCGAGCCAGCCCAGCACGCTTTTCACTGCTGCTGTCGCTGCCGACACCGCCTTAACCCCGAGCAGGTATGAGTTTTAAATTTCGGAGGGGGGGGGGCGGGGGCGGGAACTGGCTGAGGCGACAGCGCGTGTGCCAGCAGAGCGGGCTCTGCATGCCCTTTCTGGCACGCGTGCCATAGGTTCGCCATCACTGATCTATAATAACCCCTAGTATTCTGAGAGTGGTATCCAAGGAATATGAAGTGCGGTCAATGGTAAAACTACTATAAAAATAATGATCAAATGGATTCATGATAACTAAGAATTTAGCTTTCTCCTGATTTAATTTTAGCCTAAATTCTGAACCCACGACTGCACTGAATCCAGGCCACGTTTCATTTTATTAAGGATCTCATGAATGCCACTCTTAAAAGGGATATAAATAGTGACATTGTCTGCATAAATAAAAGGATGAAAGCCCAAGGATTCAAGCCTCCATCCTAAAGGAGCCACCATAGCATTAAACAGAATTGGGGACAAAGGAGAACCCTATGGCACTCCACAATCAGGAGACCAAAGTAAAGAAAAGGAACCCAACATTTTCATCCTGTAAGATCAAAATTTTAGGAAGCCCTAGAACCACATCAGGACTTTTCCGCAAAGCCAAAACTGGTCCAGTAAATTTAAAGGCAGATCATGATTTACTAGATCAAATGCACTGGACATATCAAATTGCATCACAAGAATCTTATTAACTATATTAACCTCTCTCCTGAAGATAGAAATTAAGATAGTAAGGACAGTCTCTGTGCTATAACATGGTCTGAAACCAGATTGAGGTCTGTGAAATAGGTGAAAAGTGAACAGATAATCAGTAAGCTGGGTCACTACAATTCCTTTCATCACCTTGACAAGCAGCAGAATGGAAGCGACTGGTCTACAATTAATAATATCACTTAGGGCCTCTTTTACCAAACTGCAGCAAAACGGGGCCTGTGTTGGCGTTAGTGCGCGTTTTTGATTTGCGCTGAGGCCTCTTTTTACCGCATTGGTTAAAAGGTAGGTCTTTCTTTTTTTGAGGAAATGGCCGTAAGGTCTCCAGTGCTAACCCAGCGGTAACCGGGCAGTGCGTGGCACTGCCCAATTACTGCCAGGTACACACCGGTGCTACAAAAATAAATATATTTTTATAACGCCAGATATGACGGCACGCTGGGGGTAGGAGCTACCGTTAGACTGCTGTGGTAGCCCAGCCGTACATTTTAGTGAGCAGTAAGCCTGCGTTGGGCGTACCGCTGCTTTGTAAAAGGGGCCCTTAATGAGCCCAAGGTTTTCTTAGGTATAGCCAATGTTGACTATTTTTTAACTCCAGTGGAGGAGTAGCCTAATGGTTAGAGAGTAGGTTGGGAACCAATGAAGCCCAATTCAAATTCCACTGCAGGCCCTTGTGACCTTGGGTAAGTCATATAATCGTCCACTGCCTGAGGTACAAACTTAGAATATGAGCTCTCTGAGAATAAAAAAAAATACTTACCATCAAGGCCAACCTTAAGCAAGTGCAACAACGGTGTCTGCAAAGGGCCCTGTGCTTAACTGAGTCAGCTTTGCCACTGGCAGCTGACCAAAAGTTAAAGCCGTGTCCTTCTCTCTCCCTCTCATCCTCCTTGGAAATTGTGCTCCTCAGCACTGATGCTCTATACTCCTCCCACCACACTGCCAGCAAGATTAAAGAATTCTGTTTAAATAAATAAATAAATAAATCCCTGGGTGGGTGAGTGGGCACCAAACTGGTCTGCATAGGGCTCTGCAATTGCTAAGGCCAGTCCTGCCTACTGTACCTGAATGTAACTTGCCTTGAGCTACAACTGAAAAAGGCATGAGCCAAATCCTAATAATAATTGATTTAGATTCTACCTAAGGACTTGGGACTCACTGAGATATCTACTCAACTATATATGCTAATGCAAGTGAGGTCGAGTTTTGCAAAAATAATGGGATTATTGTCTTTTAAACTTAAAAATTTTCAATATGTAAAGCTATTTATCTGGATAGTGCATGCTGCTCTCCAGATAAACAGGGATGACCGAGGCCAATTGGTTCATTTTGGCTGCTGAAAATTATCACTGGTTGCCCTGTGGCTGTCCAGATAGTGCCAGGACAGTCCAGAGGCAGAACTGAGGCTGAGCTGTGAGTTACCAGATTAGTGGCAAAATGTAGTCCACAATAGCTGTGTTTAGCATGCTGTCAATAGTTTTAATCCTTCAAACACTGTTGTGATTAGATTCTCTTGGTGGAGAAATGGGCATCTAAGACCAGCCATTTAAAGCTATGCTAGTATTCTGTAAAAAGCTTGGTGAACATGAAGCCTTTTGTAATATATATATGAACACTGCTGAAAATGCTTCTACATTTGGCTCCATGTACAAAAGAAAAGCCCATTTTATAAAGAAGACTTAAAAAAAAAAAAAAAGCAACATCACTAATGGGTATTCCTTGGGATTCTGTACATCGTGCTGAGATTTCTGAGCGGAAATCAAAGCGTATTCCATAACAATGCGTATAATTTAGGGCCCTGTTTACTAATCCGTGCTAAGGATGCACTAGTATTTTTAGCACGTGCTAAATGTTGTCACACATAGGAACATATGGGCGACTCTAGTGTTTAGCTTGCACTAAAAATGCTAGTGCACTTTAGTAAACAAGGCCCTTAATTAGTTAACAAGCTAATCAGCGCTAATAATTGGATGTTAAGCAATTATTATCACTAATTGACATTAATTAGAACTTATGCGCACTACTGTCTAAGCGCATTTTGTAATATGATGCACATAAATGTCACATAGTTGAAAAGTGGGTGCGGTTATGGATGTGGAATGGGTGGGTCATGGTCATTTCTAAAATTTATGGGGGTCATTTACAAAGGTTTGGTAGCATTTTTAATATGCGCTAAAAGCTAGAGATGCCCATAGGCATCTCTATCATTTAGGGTGTTGTTATGGGAGCCACTGTAGTTCCCATGATAGCATGTTTATATATGAACCAGTTAGAAGAACAATTGATATATAAGTCTAAATATTTTGAGGGAGTGGTGACCTGGTTGAGATATATCAACGACATATTAATGATCTGGAATGGTTCTGAGATTGAATTACAAGAGTTTCTGATGTATCTTAATACGATTAGCACACATATTAAATTTGTGCATTGTAAGGGTGATCAGAATATTAACTTCTTGGATGTTAACATCAGTTTAGATAGGGGTCAATTTATTACAAAAGCATAACGTAAAAATACAGATAGAAATACTATACTACACTATCGTAGTCATCACCCGCAAGCGTTGAAAAATAGCATCCCTGCTAGTCAATTGCTACGTATCAGACGTTTATGCAGTTCCCGTGAGGAGTTTAAATGTCAGGCTGTACAGATGGTAGATAGATTTACCCAGTGGGGTTATCCCCGTAAGGTGCTAAGGAAAGCCACTAAAAGTTACCGGCCGACTACCACATGGCTCTTGCAGTAATTTCATTTTTGGCATGTATCTGATACGCATGTCTGAAATTTTTTTCCGGACGCGTGTAACAGACGCGCGCAGATCATCACCATCCGGATTCTTTACCACTAGGTCAATGGCTGGTGGTAAGGTCTCAGACCCAAAATGGGTGCGCGGCAATTTTGATTTTGCACACGTCCATTTTTGGCCTCCCCACAAAAAAAGGCCTTTTTCACAGGTGCACTGAAAAATGGATTGGCGCACACCCAAAACCCCGCACCTACACTACCGCAAGCCATTTTTTCAGCGTGCCTTTGTAAAAGGACCCCTTAATCAAAAGTTCTGTCAAGCCTCTACTTAAAGAATATACTCCAAGCAGGAATACTGGGAAAGAAATTTAGGTCTCCATTTACAAAGCGGTACTACCAATCAGCGAATGCTGAATGCAAAGAAGCCCATGGGAATTGAATGGGCTTTTCCACATTCAGCGCACATTAATCGGTAGCACCGCTTTATAAAAGAAGCCCTTAATCTCTGAATTAAGTGATGAAAAATAGCAGGTACTAGATTGCTGTAAAAAATAACAAAATATAAGTACACTTTTTTTTCATAAAGCGTATACCTGGAGTGTGAAAATTAAATACAGATTTCCAGCTGAGAAAATCTTAGTGGGCGGCTACTCTGAATGGTAGAAAACTGCTGACCATAAAAAAAGAAAATCCATCCATCACTGCTAAGGTATTATTAGAGAATCAGTGAAAAGAATTTATTGAAAAGCAAACCCATTGCTGTAACATGAGCAAGCTGGAAAATAAACTTTTTAAGCTCTGATGTTCACTTTAACTTTCTTCCTGTATTTTGTAAACTCATAGGTGTCTTAGAATTAAAAGAGGATACTATAGAAAGTTTGCTGGCTGCAGCTTGTCTACTCCAGCTTTCTCAAGTTATCGAGGTGTGTTGCAACTTTCTTATGAAGCAGCTGCACCCCTCCAACTGCCTAGGAATTCGATCCTTCGGAGACGCTCAGGGTTGTACGGATCTTCTGAGAGTGGCACATAGTTATACCATGGTAAGATCATTGATTCAGCTTAATTTTATTGTAATAAGATTTTTTTGTTAATGTACCTACCTTTTCTTTCTTAGATAAAGCACCCTGTACTATTATTTCATCAGTTGACAATTAGCAACCTCAGTTCACTACACAAATTGCTACTGGATTTTTGCATTCGGAGGTTCAAAGCTATATTTTCTAGTTGAGAGAACATCAACAGGAAATTTTTCAAAGGGCATCTTCACAAATCCTCACTAAGGGGCCCTTTTTTAAAGCTCCAGAAAAAAAGTGACTTTAGCACGCTCTTATGTGGGTCTTTCCTGCTCTTTAAGGGGTCCTTTTACTAAGCTGAATTAAAAAGGCCCTGCAGTAGCAGTGGGGGGCACTTTTTACCGCAGCCAGTAAAATGCACCCCAAAAATGGCCACACAGTAAGATAATTCTTAACTTGTAGTCATGTGGCATGGAGCACTTACCACCACCTATTGAGGTGGTGGTAAGGGCTCTTGGGATAACCAGGAGCATGCGGTGATGCCCAATTACTGCCAGTTTACCATCGTGCTAGAAAAAAATTAAAAATTTCCGGATCACCAGAAATGGCACACGCTCGACTCAGAACTACTGCCAAGTGGCCACGTTCGGCCAGTAGTAGTTCAGATTCAGTATGTGGTAAGCCCACGTTGGGCTTACCACCACTTTGTAAAAGACCCCCTGAGACTAATTTTTGCCATGGCCAGAAAATGGTTGATTTTCCATTTTCCGATTTAATGGCCATGTCATGTGTTAATGTTGCCATTAGTGTGTAAGCCCTGACCACCACCTAATTTGTAGGCAGTAAGGGCTCACATGCTAATCCCGCACTAATCAGCCCACGGACACACACTTTTGGTTAAAAAAATACAAAACTAATTTTAGCATATGGGTAGCACGTGCACATTTGCAACTTAATGTGGGAAGCCTCAGCAATCCCCATGGTACACCGTTTTAAACTACGGTGAACTTGCGATAGTGCTTACCACAGCATGGTAAAAGGGCCCCTGTGCTCTCCAAATGACCAAGATAAAGTGCAGGTTTGGAAACACAGAGGCAAATTTGAGGGTGGGACAAAATTAAGTCAAAACCAAAACTGTAAAAAGACTGACAGTTATTGAGCTTATACAGTTTTAAAAACAGATGTTTTAAAAACAGACTCCGCCCAATATATAAAATCATTTAACTGGCCAGGAACAGCTCCAGGCCTGTTAAACGGCACTTCATCGGCTATCCGTCAAAATTCAGTGGGAGCTAATCGGTTACCTCCCACTGAATATTGATGGTTAATTCTTAGCGGATAGCCAGTTGTATCGTGCGATAGAACCGACTATCTGCTGATAGTGGAGTGGAGGAGTGGCCTAGTGGTTAGGGTGGTGGACTTTGTTCCTGGGGAACTGAGGAACTGAGTTCAATTCCCGGCACAGGCAGCTTCTTGTGACTCTGGGCAAATCACTTAACCCTTCATTGCCTACCGCATTGAGCCTGCCATGAGTGGGAAAGTGTGGGGTACAAATGTAACAAAAAAAAAAAATATTCAGTGCATCGCTGGCTAAGTTTGGCAGTCAAATTTGGCTGCCAAAATAGCAGGAATATCGTTGGCCTGTTTAATCTTAACCGAACGGTGCTGAATTAAGCTTGACTGCATAAATTTAAATCAGCTAAAAAGAACCCCGGATATTCAATGCCGGTCACTGGAAAAGACCCGACATTGAATATCCAGGCTCAGTGCCAACCGTGGGAGACAGCCCAGCTACCTGTCATGGTCTGAATATCAAACCTACTTAATTTTGCTTTAGTCAAAAGAAATACCACATGGAGTTGCAATTCCACGAGAGCCAGCAGTAAAAATGCCAGTATGACAACCAGGATAACATTTATTAGCACATCATCCGAATGTAGCCACATTTTGGAATCCTCCTGCATCAAGGGTAGAAAATTTTGGACAAAATGGCAGTGCTGTGCTGACTATATAGGACTTGCTGACTGACAATCTTCTAATGTCAAGTAGTACACAGCATGACTTCACAGAGTTAAAAAGACAAAATCTGTCTGTAATCTCAGAAAGATGTTTTAAAAGTGGAAATGCTACTGGAAGGGATGAAATTTGTTTGAAAGGCCTATGCTTAGGACAACCAGTAAAACTGTGAAATGCTGTCTTTTAAAATATATTCTTGGGTTTTTTTTTCCATATGTAGCTCCATTCTCTAAGGGGCCCTTCTATAAAGGTGCGCTGAAAAATTGACTGTGGCAGCGTAGACGCATATTTTGAGCAAGTGCAGAATAATTTTTCAGCGCACCTGTAAAAAATGCCTTTTAAATTTTTTTTTCCGAAAATGGACATGCAACAAAATGAAAATTGCTGCGTGTCCATTGTGGGCCTGAGACCTTACTACCAGCCATTGACCTAATGGTAAAATCTCACGTGGTAACCGGGCGGTAATGACCTACACATGTCAAATGCCAATTGGCGTGCTCCCAATATGAGCGTCCAAAAATAAAAATTATTTTTCGGACACGCATATTGGACGCGCGCTAAAAATTAAATTAGCGCCAGAGCCACATGCTAGCCGGACGGTAACTCTATTTTGGCATGTGTTGGGTGCTTACGCATTGATGCTTACACACTGCAGGCCAATTTTTGACTCATCTTAGTAAAGGGACCCCTAAGTTTGGCGGTTAAATTAGGCCCAACAAACAATTATTCCAGGGGAATATTGCCTAAGATTAGAGTAACTTTGTGAATGAGCACCCTTGATGTTGCAAAGGCATGTACATTTGAACTAGCAGTGTGTTATTTGGTTAAATTAGGCCGCCAAAATACCTGGAATATCTTTGGTAGGTTTAATTTATCTGGCCAGTGCTGAATATCAACTTGGCCGGTTAAATTTAAACTGGCCAAAAAACACCTGGATATTCAATGTCGGTCACCGGAAATGCCTGGCTTTGAATATCTGGGCTCAGCACTGACTGCGGGAGTCAGCGAGTTGAATATCAGGCCAGTCCCATTGTCAAACCACTAACCAATGTAGTGAACGTTTTACAAGTATCATGGGCCTATTGCTGCCATCTTTGGAAGTAATAATGTCATAGGAAACAGTGCAAGAGCTTGAGTATCTAATAAAACCAACTGAGAAAATGCAGGCAAATGTTCAATAGATGCTAAGATAGTTGGTTATGTGAGTGTTCTTTCAACAAACCTAGTATAAATTATATATCACTTCAGTTTGAGAAACAGTATAACTTAATTTTCATATTAAATTACCACATATTAGCAATGCATAGCTTGTATTTGCATCAAGCAATATTAAAAGCACAACCTGCGCTAAGTTAAAGCACTGTGAACCAAAACAGCTAAACAGTATGTTTACTTAACTTGTCAGCAAAATTGCAAACACAATCATGCTGAATAAAAACATTGCAAACACAAGTGGTCAGCTTATAAGGAAACACCTGTATCTGGTGTCTAGACAGCTCAAATAAAAACAGACCAAGCTGAACATGCATGATGGAAAATGGTAAAGGACAGAACCAGTGGTTCTATCAATGAAATAGTACATATTAAAACTATTCACCCAAAAATTATGAACAAAAAAATGTGTGTTACTCCCCCAAATTAAGGTAGTCAATAGTATTCCTAAACTGTGGAAAAATCCATTTTTAAATCCGATGCTGACCTGGGAGCCAGCAAAGGAGAATCACTGTTGTTTGGGCCCACTAAAGCTACAAATTATGACCTCTAGTGTGAGTCCTGGGGGGGGGTGGGGGTGGAGACAGGGGTAGAGTTTTTATGTCAGAGGGTGGGCCTATCCAAGAGGGAGTATGGTTATTAAGTTGAGGGCCCTGGCTGGTGGGAGGGGAGGGATGATAGTTTTGATATGGGTGTGGAAGGTTACTACATCTGGTGATTGGGGTGTGGAGGCAGTGTATTTTGGTGACTGGGGTGCGGGGAGCACTGTATTTGGTGGTTGAGATGCGGGGTGGTCATTGAGTAGTGTCAGGGGCTGTGGAATATACAGTGCTAACAGGTTTTACCAAACGTCACTCATGGGTGGGGGAGGGATGTGGAAGGGGGAAGAGAATGCAGCATGCTGCGCTACTGAACTGCCTGGTAATAAATACATATGCACTTATCAGCTCCTCTTGAGGTGGCAGTAAGTTTGGCTGCACTACTGGCAATCCTGATAGCCAACACACGGCCTACTCTGGTGTTAGGTGGTTAATGTGGGATTTTTACTGTAACAGCTGCCTTTTTAGCGTAGAAGACAGTAGTGTGGGTCCAGTATACCATTTACTGCACAGCAAATCCCGTGTTAGCTGTTCATGTAGCTGTGATATTTGTTTTATAAGATAAAGGAATTGAGTTTTTGTAAACCTCCCTGAACTCAGGTGGTCAGGAGGGTATACATCACATAAATAAAGTAAATATGTTGTGCTATTTCTCTTTTGTGTGGTTTCAATGCTACCTACGAACTATATTGTAGAACAAACTTTACTGCAGATTACAGCTAACATTTATCGGCTCATTTTGAAAACACACAGACTTGCAAAGTTACATAGATTACTGCAGCATTTTTGAAAGAGAAAAACATATAGGTGACACCTGCAGCTATAAGAGCTATTGTAGTGGTGTACAGTTGGGTACAGTAGGTTTTTGTTGGGTTTTGGAGGGCTCACTATACACGGTGAGATGTGCATCTGGGAGCTAGTAGGTGAAGTCCACTGCAGTGCTCCCTAGGTTCCCCACTGCTCTGCTGGGATTGCTGTGTGGCCTGTCTACTAAGAATACTGGATCTTCCAACATCCCAATGACTTGATTTTGTGTATTTATCACTTGAATGTTTTGGTTTTTTTTTTCGAAAATGGACCAAAAAGATAAACACACAGGGCACAAAAACATCTAGCAAGTAGCCATTAAAAAAAAAAAGATGTTATGCTGTTTCAAAAATTGCTATATTCACTAGTCAGATTCTGGAAATTTTGAGCAAAACAGACATAGACATCATATCGAAAATGCCCCTCCCAGTAACTTTGTGAATGAGCACCCTTGATGTTGCAAAGGCATGTACATTTGAACTAGCAGTGTGTAATTGGCATTCAATCCCATCTGATTACTTTGTTGTGGATTTTGCATGTCGCCCAATGAAAAGGAATTTATAATTGACTGGCATTCACTGTAAATTATTATTATTATTAGCATTTGTATAGCGCTACCAGATGCACGCAGTGCTGAACACCTGACATAGAGAGAGACAGTCCCTGCTCAATAGAGCTTACAATCTAAAGTAATACAGACAGACAAGACAATAAGGGCAAGTACTGGGTGAGAAGGAACAAGGGGAGGCAAATGAGTAGTGGCTAGGAGCCAAAAGCAGCAGTGAAAAGGTGGGTTTTCAGCATAGATTTGAAAATAGGTAGAGATGGAGCAAGACATACAGGCTCAGGAAATTTATTCCAGGCATTAGGTGCCGCGAGAGAAAAGGAACGAAGCCTGGAGTTAGCAGTGGAGGAGAAGGGGGACAACAAGAGAGACTTGTCCAGTGAGTGGAGATCACAGGGAGGAATGCAGGGAGAGATGAGAGTGGAGAGGTAGTGGGGGTCTGCAGAATGGATTCATTTAAAGGTCAGTAAGAGACATTTGAACTGTATACGGAAGCGGACAGGGAGCCAGTGAAGCAACTTGAGGAGTGGGCTAGTGTGGGTATAACGATTTTGGCGGAAAATAAGCCGTGCTGCAGAATTTTGGACAGATTGGAGAGGAGAGAGATGACTGAGCGGAAGACCAGTAAGAAGTAAATTGCAATAATCCAAGCGAGAGGTGACAAGGGTGTGGATAAGGGTTTTGTCAGAGTATTCAGAAAGGAAGGGGCAAATTTTGTTAATGTTGTAGATAAAGAAACGACAGGTTTTGGTGATCTGTTGAATATGTGCAGAGAAGGAGAGAGAGGAATCAAAGATGACACCAAGATTACGAGCCGAGGAGACAGGGAGGATGTGAGAGCCATTAACAGAGACAGAGAATGGGGGAAGAGGGGAGGTGGGCCTAGAGGGAAAAATGAGAAGTTCAGTTTTAGTCATGTTTAGCTTCAGATGGCGAAGAGACATCCAAGTAGCAATGTCAGACAAGCAGGATGAAATTTTGTCCTAGATTAAGGTTGAGATTTCAGGGGTGGAGATGTAGATCTGAGAATCATCCACGTAAAGATGGTACTGAAAGCCGTGGGATGAAATCAGGGTACCAAGGGAAGAGGTATAGATGGAGAAGAGGAGGGGTCTAAGGACAGAACCCTGAGGCACACCAACTGTAAGCGGGATGGAAGTTGAAGAGGAACCGCCAGAGTGAACACTGAAAAAGCGACGTGAGAGGTAGGAGGAGAACCAGGAAAGAACAGGACCCTGGAATCCAATCGAGGATAGCGTATCTAGGAGTATGGTGTGGTCAACAGTGTCGAAAGCAGCAGATAGGTCAAGAAGGATAAGGGTAGAGTAGAGACCTCTGGATTTAGCCAGCAGCAGGTTATTAGAGACTTTGATAAATGCAGTTTCAGTAGAATGAAGTGGGCGGAAACCAGATTGGAGTGGGTCAAGAATAGGATGAAAAGAAAGAAAGTCAAGACAACGGCGGTGAGCGACGCATTCAAGTAATTTGGAGAGGAAAGGGAGAAGGGAGATGTGGCGATAGTTGGAGGGACAGGTAGGGTCAAGTGAGAGTTTTTTTAAGGAGTGGAGTGACAACAGCATGTTTGAAGGCCGTAGGAACAGTTGCAGTGGAGAGTGAAAGATTAGGGATGTGGCGGATGACAGGAATCATTTCTCGCTGATTGTCGTGGGCATCCATGACAGCATAACAAATCAAGCTTGCCTCAGTCATATTATCACGTGCTATAGTTCTTCTTTAGTGTCCATTCTGTAAGGATCACAATGAGATGTTTAATAAAAACAGATTGCTTTTGTGTAGTAATTCATGAATAATGTATTGAATATTGATAGCATCAGAGATGAGGTGCATGGTGCTTGAAACAGGATCAAATGTATTCTGCTTATAAACCACAAATACATTTCCAAGTCTGCTTTCTAACACACAAATGAATATGTATATGCTAATAATGCACAAGTTTGCAAATAAGTTTAAGGTGATTCAAATTTAAAGAATTTGCTTTTTCAAGAAGAGATGAGGAAAGGGGAAGAGATTTGATTTATGTCTTTCTCACTATGAGAGATGATTCAAGGTGCATTCTAAGAGCCATGCAAAATGGAAAACGTAAGCTCATTTTTTTTAGCTCTAGTTTGATAAGAGAAGAAACTTATCAGATGGTGTTGATGACTATCCCATGTATTGTGATTTCTACAATCATCACCAAAAAATAACATGTTAAGCGCTATTCTATCAACAGCACTGAAAGTTAGGCGCCATTCATAGAATATGGTTAAGGGGGAATTCTATACATGGTGCCTACAAAATCAGTGCCAAATCCCCCTTCCATACCCACTTAAGCACTATTCTGTAAGCCATGCTTAAAGTTAGGGACAGTTTATAGAATAGCATTTAAGTGCAGGGGTCACATGTAAATTTAGGCGCATCTATTTGTATCAATAAAAATGTGGCACAAATGCCCGCGCCTACATTTATACACGTAACCCCATTATACTATAATTACGCATGTAAATATAATCCATGGCCATGTTATGCCCGAAACACCTATGACCCTACCATTTCTATGCCCCCTTTTCTAGGACATGCATAAAATTTAGGCGTGGATCACATGCCTAAATTTATGTGTGTACATGTTAATTGATTTCAATTAGTGCCAATAATTGCTTGTTATTCAATTAAATTGCACATGCAATTAGGGTACATGCCCAAATTTGAACACACAATTTTTAGCAGTTTTTATAGAATTAGAGGATTACCCCCCCCCCCCACCCAATTCTATATAGCGTGACTGAAATTGCACATTCAAATCCAGTCATATTCTGGATTTGCATGCAATTTAATTACTTAAAAAAATCTGTGCTGATAATTGTCCCTTAACAAGCAATTATTGATACTAACTGGAATTAATTAGAATTTATGTGCACAACTTGCTAGGCGTAATCTGTAAAGTGGTGTGTGTAACTTCAAATGCGTGCTGCCAAAGGGTGTGTGGCTGAGGGAGTGGAATAAGCAGACCATGTGCATCCTGAAAATCTATATGCACTGTTATATAATGCACCTGATCGGCACCTAACTTAGGCGTTGGTATTTCCACCAAGTTTTACGTGGCATAAATGATCGTGCCTAGAGTTAGGCGCTAGCATGGCCACTAGGCATATTCTATAAACTGGCTAGGCATATTCTACAAACCGTACCTAAATCTAGGTGCAATTTACAGAATATGGCTAGCAAGAAATATTTTTGGTGCTGATTTTTCATGCACCATATATAGAATCTAGTCCTTAGCGAGTGAGGATTTATACCAAGTAAACCTGGTGTAAAATCCTCGCATCTAAATTGGGTGTGAATCTCCCTTACTCTATAACAGCACACATAAATTCTAGGAATGCCCCTGATCCGTCCATGGCCCTCCCATGGCCACACCCTCTTTTTGGAACTGCATAGGTCTGCGCTACTAAAAATGCAGTATAAATTTCAATTAAGGCTAATTAGTGCTGATAAATGATTATTAGCTCCCAATAATCAATGCTAAGTAGCTCATTAATCAATTAAATTGCATGTGCAAATTGGGTGCATGCCTACATTTGCACATGCAAATTTAAGCACCATTTATAGAATTTCAGAGTATGTGAAGGGTATTTTTTGGTCATATGAGGGTTGAAAATTGTCCATATTTTCTTAAGTTGATTGATCCAATTCAGAATTTACTCTACTGCATGCAGGGAAATGTAGATCTGATATTCAAAATAGAAAGAAAGAATGCAGGGCTATACTACTATACATATGAAGGGTAAATGTATAACTGGAGGCTCAGGTAGGAAGGGCACATAAGTGCATATGTTTTCCTATTTTAGGGGGTCTTTTACTAAAGCTTAGCTTCAGTTATCTGCAGCAGGGCCCATTTTATTCCTATGGACCTTCTGCAGATAACTCAAATTAAGCTTTAGTAAAAGACCCCCTTAGAAAGGCAACATATACGTTTTTAAAGTTTAATATTTATTAGGTTGATATACCACATTTTATCAAAGACAACAAAGCAGTTTATAAAGAATCAGTTGTAATATGTACAGGGATACGTGATGGACAAGGAGACAGAGACCTAGCAATAGTGCAGCATGGGAAGCACTCTATTGCATTGTACACAAAATCTTATTTAATAACTAACATACAAATTAATAAATATGTAGGTTTCCACCTCCAACCCTAGTTTTATTTGGCAAAAATGCATGTAAATTGCTGTATTTTAATCATTTACTTGTGTATATGGGAGCTTACACACACAAATATCTCCTTAAAGAAAACCAACTAGTGGAAAAGCATTATATTTTAATATTTTAAGTATGATATTTTAATAGTATGTCCGTTGCTGGAAGGCATGCGTACGGGCATAGTTTGGGTAGAATGTGAGTGGAGTACACAAGTATGCACAAAAATTATAAAATACTATAATGTATGCATGTTCTTACATATATCTAGGTATAGACTTATATCCCAGCTATAGATCTGTTTAAGTGGTCGTGCCTAAATATGTATGCATTCTCTGCACTTAAGCATGTGTATGGGCATAGGGCCAGATTCTATATATGGTGCCTGAAAAATCCACACGGTGCCTAGTTTTAGGTGTGGTATATAGAATACACCTAGTTGAGATCACAGTGCTTAAAAGTATTTTATTTATTTATTGCATTTGTATCCCACATTTTCCCACCTCTTTGCGGGCTCAGTGTGGCTTACAATAAGATATGAATAGTAGAAATACATTTGTAACAACTTGAGTATGGAATACGTTGTGCAGAGTTGTGTGAGACATTCGATTATCATTAGGAATGAAACAATGGGACATCAACATAGAGACATTAGGAGGAGACAGTGGGACAGTTGATTACAGGATGAGGGATCTGAAGTGGTTGTATGTTGCATTGATGAACAGTGAGTATGGACTCTATGTGTTTTGGTTCTTTCCGTAAGTTTGTTCAAACAGGTGCGTCTTCAGTAGTTTTCGGAAGGAAGCTTGTTCGTTAATCATTCTTAGGTTGCGCGGTAGTGTATTCCAGGCCTGCGTGCTCATGTGGGAAAAGGTTGACGCGTGTAGCGTCTTGTATTTCAAGCCCTTGCAAGTGGGGAAGTGGAGGTTGAGGTATGTTCGGGATGACCTTTTAGCGTTTCTGGGTGGTAGGTCTATTAGATCAGACATGTACGCTGGGGCTTCGCCGTAGATGATCTTATGGACTAGTGTGCAAACTTTGAAAGTAACGCGTTCCTTAAGTGGAAGCCAATGTAATTTCTCTCGTAGTGGTTTCGCCCTTTCATATCTTGGTTTTCCGAGGATGAGCCTGGCTGCTGTGTTCTGGGCTGTTTGAAGTTTCCTCATTATTTGCTCTCTGCAGCCCGCGTATAGTGAGTTGCAGTAATCCAGGTGGCTGAGGACGAGGGATTGCACTAGGCTGCGGAAGACGAATCTTGGGAAGAATGGTCTTATCCTTTTCAATTTCCACATGCCATAGAACATCTTCTTGGTTGTATTGTTTGCGTGGGTTTCGAGTGTTAGGTGGCGGTCGATGGTGACTCCAAGGATTTTTAGTGTTTCTGAGACTGGGAGGTTTAGGGTTGGTGTGTTTATAGCGCTGAATTCATTTGTGTTGTATTGGGAGGTGAGTATCAGGCATCGGGTTTTTTCTGCGTTTAATTTCAGGCGGAATGCGTCTGCCCATGTGTTCATGACGTGTATACTTTGATTGATTTCGTTGGAGATTTCTTTGGTGTCTTGTTTGAATGGGATGTATATTGTTACATCATCGGCGTATATATACGGGTTGAGCTTATGGTTTGATAAGAGTTTTGCTAAAGGGATCATCATTAGGTTGAAAATGGTTGGTGAAAGAGGTGATCCTTGTGGGACTCCACATATAGGTGTCCATGCCTTGGACGTGGTTGAATTAGATGTGACTTGATACGAACGTAGGGTTAGGAACCCCTTGAACCAGTTCAGGACATTTCCTCCTATGCCAAAATGTTCGAGTATGTGTAGCAGGATTCCATGATCTACCATGTCGAAGGCGCTTGACATGTCAAATTGTAGGAGGAGTATATTGTTGCCAGTTGCGATGATTTGTTTGAATTTGGTCATAAGGGTGATTAATACTGTTTCTGTACTATGATTCGATCGGAATCCTGATTGGGCGTCATGCAGTATTGAGTGTTTATCTAGGTAGTTTGTGAGTTGTTTAGTTACCATACCTTCAGTTAACTTGGTTATTAGTGGTATAGATGCTATTGGCCTGTAGTTGGTTATTTAGCTCGTGTTTTTCTTTGTATCTTTAGGAATAGGGGTGAGCAGGATTTTTCCTTTTTCTTTTGGGAAGAGTCCATTTTGTAGCATGTAGTTTATGTGGTTTGTTAGGTCTATTATGAATTTCTGGGGAGCGGATTTCATGAGGCTGTTTGGACATATGTCTAGTTTGCAGTTGGATTTAGCATATCTTTTAAGAGTTTTAGAGATGAGGTCTTCTGGCAGTTGTTCAAATTCGGTCCAGGTTCTGTCTGCTGGGAATATTCCTTCTTCTGGATCTAGGCAGTCTAGAAGAGTGGTGTATTCTGTAGGGCTAGTGGGTATCTTGTGCCGTAGTAGTATAATTTTCTCCTTGAAGTATGTCGCTAGGTTGTCGACACTTGGTGTATCTTTGTCGTTGGTTGTAACTGGTGAGGTGTCTAATAGTTTGTTCACGAGGTTGAAGAGTTTATGTGTGTCTTTGTAGTTTGGTCCTATTAATGTTTTGTAGTGAAGTCTTTTTGTCTGTTTTATGGTATATTTGTATTTTCTCCGAAGTAGTTTCCAGTCATTTAGTGTTTGTTCATCTCTCTTTTTGTTCCAGGCTCGTTCTAGTCTCCTGACTTGTGTTTTTAGTTTTTTCAGCTCTTCGGTGAACCATGGATTTGCGTTTTTCCTGTGTGTAGTTCTGGTTTGGACTGGGGCGATTTTGTCTAATGTTATTGTGCTTATGTCATCCCATTCTTGGAGGAATTGGATGGTGTCAGCGTTTGTAGTCCATTCGTTCTGGTAGATCTGTTGCCAGAATGTTGAGGGGTCTATTTTCCCTCTCGTTGTGTAGGTTGTTCGCTCATGTTTATTATTCGTGTTTAGTTGTGTTTTTTGCCAGCAGAGAGTGACATTTGCTCTATGGTGGTCTGACCATGGTGTTGGTGTCCATCTTGTATTAGCGAGTATGATAGTTGAGTCTATTGGTATGAAAATATTACTGATGCAGTTCGACATGTCCAGCGCGTTTGATATGGTAGACCACAACATCTTACTACATCTACTGGTCACCCGAGGCATCGGTGGGAGCGTGTTACTCTGGTTTAATGGTTTCCTGTCAACGAGAACATACCAGGTCAAAGGCACCCCAGTTCATTCAGCACCTTGGAAAGCCTCTTGTGGGGTTCCACAAGGTTCACCCCTTTCTCCAACGCTATTCAACATCATGCTGTTTCCTCTTGCAACTGCACTAGCAAACAAAGGCCTGAAACCATTTATCTATGCAGATGACATAACCATCTCCATCCCCTTCCATTCCTCATTAGATGAAATCACAGATTTGATCGAAGCGAGTTTTTCCATCTTGGAACGTTGGACTGAGGTATTTCGGTTTAAGTTAAACAAAAACAAAACTCAGTGTCTTGTACTCTCGTCCGTCCATGCCAGATTTTCCTCTAGCTCCCTATTTCACAGAGCCTACGATTACTGGGTGTTGAGCTGGATCCTCACCTGCACCTGGATCTGCAAGTGCGAGCGGTCACCAAGCGGATGTTCTATGCAATGTGGAGGCTGCAGCGCGTTAAGTTTTGTCTCACCAGAGAGCTCTTCTGCACACTCGTTCACTGGTTGGTTCGGTCTCACCTGAACTACTGCAGTGGGATTTATACAGGCTGCCAGGAGCATCTACCGAGGAAATTCCAGACCGCCCAGAATACTGCTGCAAGACTCATCTTGGGCAAATTGCGCATGGTTCCTACGCATTCAAGATCTGCACTTTGACGCATAAAATAATATACGGATTAGCTCCGGAATACATGACCCCTTTAATAGATCTCCCACCTAGAAATGCCATCACAACAGCACGCAACTTTCTACAACTACATTATCCATCTTGCAGGGGTGTAAAATATAAACTTCTTTTTGCCTCTACTTTCCACTACTCCAGCCCGAAGACTTGGAATGCTCTTCCCCTGTACCTAAAATTGCAAGCTGACCACCATCTTTTCAAGAAGCTGCTGAAAACGTACCTTTTTGAAAAAGTGTATTCCATCAGTAACTCTGCTGTTTAGCCACCCTAATTGCTGCTAGTGTTTTATCCTTATTCTACTGTAACATTCTTGTGTTGTATCTCTTGACTTTTGTAATTCATGGAAGCCACATTGTGCCTGCATATGTGGGAAAATGTGGGGTAGAAATGAACCATAAATAAATAAATAAATAAACAAACACACCAATGGAAACATGGCATAAATGCCAAACACATAGATTTAGATGCACTGGGCCATATTCTATAACAGTGTGCATAAATTTTGGAAAGCCCATGAAACACCCATTTCCCCACCCATAACCAAGCCCCTTTTTGGCAGCGCATTAGAATTTAGGCAAAGTGTGTTACACTTAGGGCCCTGTTTGCTAAGCTGCACTGTAGGCATGCTAATTTTTTAGTGTGCGCTAAAAATTAGCGTGTGCAACGATAGAGACACCTATTGGGTATCTCTAGCATTAGAATGTGCTAAATTGTAGTGCACGCTAAAAGGTTTGAGTGCTTAGAGCTCAGCTTAATAAACAGGGCCCTTAGCAAGTTATGGGGTCCTTTTACTAAAGTGCGCTGAAAAATGGCCTGTGGTAGTGTAGGTGCAGGTTTTGAGTGCACACAGATCCATTTTTCAGCGCACCTATAAAAAAAGGCCTTTTTAAAATTTTTGCCAAAAATGAACATGCAGCAAATTGAAAATTGCCATGTATCCATTTTGGGTCTGAGACCTTACTGCCAGCCATTGACTTAGTGGTAAGGTCTAATGCGGTAACCGGGCGGTAATGACCTATGCGCATTAAATGCCACTGACGTGCGTATTTCTGTGCCGATCTGCCATTTTTAACCCCATTTTGGCGCATTGCATCCATTGGAGCATATTTCCAAGTTGGGCATGGAATTAGCACCTAACTTTAGGCCTAATTTGGGGGTCCTTTTACTAAGCGGTGGTAAGCCCACCGTGGGCTTACCATGCGCCAACCTGGAGCTACCAGCATCCCAACGCAGGCACCTGCAGTGGTTCCACCCCAAGTGTGCGGCATTTCTGGCACTAGCAAAAATATTCAAAAAATATTTCCACAGGGAGTTACCAGGCAGAAATCAGGATGCACCGCATGCTACCCAGGTTAGCTTGTAGCCCTTACTACCACCTCCGTGGGTAGTGGTAAGTAACTCCCCCCCTCCGGATGGCAATATGGTAAAAGCAATCTTACTGCATGGCCATGTCTTTTTTCAGCTTTTTTACTCGCTGAGATAAAAATGGCCTCAGCACGCAGCAAAAGCATTTAGAAAATTTAGGAGATTTTTAGTGAAATGCATCTAGGAGTCTGACTAGTCTTGCTGAACTAAACATGTATACTCTGGAGGAAAGGAGAAACAGGGGTGATATGATACAGACGTTCAAATATTTGAAAGGTATTAATCCGCAAACGAACCTTTTCCGGAGATGGGAAGGTGGTAGAACGAGAGGACATGAAATGAGATTGAAGGGGGGCAGACTCAAGAAAAATGTCAGGAAGTATTTTTTCACGGAGAGAGTAGTGGATGCTTGGAATGCCCTCCCGCGGGAGGTGGTGGAAATGAAAACGGTAACGGAATTCAAACATGTGTGGGATAAGCATAAAGGAATCCTGTGCCGAAGGAATGGATCCTCAGGAGCTTAGTCAAGATCGGGAGGCGGGGCTGATGGTTGGGAGGCAGGGATAGGGCTGGGCAGACTTATACGGTCTGTGCCAGAGCCGGTGGTGGGAAGCGGGACTGGTGGTTGGGAGGCGGGGATAGTGCTGGACAGACTTGTACGGTCTGTGCCAGAGCCGGTGGTTGGGAGGCAGGGCTGGTGGTGGGGAGGTGAGGATAGTGCTGGGCAGACTTATACGGTCTGTGCCTGTGCCAGAGCCGGTGGTTGGGAGGTGGGGCTGGTGGTTGGGAGGTGGGGATAGTGCGGGGCAGACTTATACGGTCTGTGCCCTGAAGAGCACAGGTACAAATCAAAGTAGGGTATACACAAAAAGCAGCAAATATGAGTTATCTTGTTGGGCAGACTGGATGGACCATCCAGGTCTTTTTCTGCTGTCATCTACTATGTTACTATGTTACTATGACTCAAAAAAACAGAGGAAAAAGGCCTCGAGAAGCCCTCAGCAAGTCTAAAGACCACGAGGGCTGGACTTCTTCATCATTGGCCAAAAAACCTCCGCATAAAAACCTCTCTCTTTAATTTCATAGGGTTTTATCTTTTTTTCGTTTTTATCTTATTTTTTATGTTTATATTTTTTGTCTTCTTTCTTTGTAAAATACTTTAATACATTAGAATCAGCATCAGATTTACTTAGCTTTATCTGACGTTACAGCATACGGGTCAATTCAGCATATGGATCAGTTTTAAATGCAGACCAAGACCAACGATGACCGTCGTTTCGATGACCTGCCTCAGGTTACAATGGTCCGTGATCCTGATCTCCGTAGTGCTTGATTTTTTAGAAATTTAAGCATTAACAGTGGCGGGAAAAGAATAGCTTTACAGTGGAGAATGGGGGTGGACTACTTATTGCCATTGGCACACATTACCCACTATGAGCTAGATTCAATATATGGTGCCAAAAAGGCACTATTCTATAAGCCACACTTAAAAGTTAGGCACTGTTTATAGAATACTGCTTATGCCCGGGAATAGTGCCGGTTACATAAGTAAATAATAATTCATAAGTGCTGGGCATATTTTTGATCCACCCATGCTTCGCCCCCCCCCCCCCCCCCCCCCCCACACACACCCATATCTTTCCTAGCAGTTGTGTGCTAAAAGAATTATACACTAATAGAGGTTTATAAAATACTGAGTGGAGTGTAACAGGTAGATGTGAATTGCTTGTTTATGCTTTTCAAAAATACCAGGACTAGGGAGCATACAAAGAAGCTACCAAGTAGTAAATTTAAAATGAATCAGAGAAAATATTTCTTCGCTCAAAGAGTCATTAAGCTTTGGAATTTGTTGCCAGATAATGTGATAGACAGTTAGCTCAGCAGGGTTTAATAAAGGTTTGGATAATTTCCTAAAAGAAAAGTCCATAAGCCATTATTAAGATGGACTTAGGAAAGTCCACTGCTTATTTCTAGGATAAGCAGCATAAAATCTGTTTTGCTGTTCTGGGATCTTGCCAGGTATTTGTGATCTGGATTGGCCACTGTTGAATACAGGATACTGGACTTGATGGACCTTCAGTCTGTCCTCATATGGCAATGCTTATGTTCTTATGTAGAATTACAACTAAAGGCAGTTATGTGAATGACTACAAATTAGCACCAATTAACTCCCATTATAGCCTATTATTGGTAGTTACTGCCAATTAGCACCTAATTTGACAATTAAGTTCTGCATGGAACTGTCATTATTCTAGAACCTGTGCATGCAAATTTACATGCTGAGTGTGAAAATGTGTGTGTAAGATTATAGAATTAAGGAGCTAGTGTGCATTATTTTTCTTTTCAAAGATGCACCTCCCCCAACTCTTACTACACAGTCTGTATCAGTTTATGCAATTAAAGTACAGTAAGAGCAACATTTTACCACAGTTTACTAAATAAGCCCCTAAACATGCAAGTTATCTAGATACCCCTGGATTCTATATAGCGCGCCTAGAGATTTACACCAAAATCCAAGTGAATTCTATAAGAATGTGCATAACTTAATTGGCTTAACAAGCCAACCAGTGTTGTTACCAGCTCTTAACAAGCAATAATGAGCACTAATTGGCAATAATTATAATTTATGTGTACAAGTCGCTAATCATATTCTGTAACACAGTGCACCTAACTTCTAACACTTGCAGGCAAAAAGGGAAGTGGTTATAGGCGGTGAAATGGGCGTTTCTTGGGTGTTCTGAAATTTACGTGCATAGTTATAGAATATGGTCCAGTGTGCCTAAATCTACATACCAGAATTTAAAAATATTTGTGTTGACATAAACGGATGTGTGTAGTTTTAGTCACTGGGATATCAATTAAGCGTATTCTATATACCACGCCTCAATCTAGGCACCGCTTATAGAATACGTTTAGGTGGAAATGTTTTCCATGTGGATTTTTTAGGTGCCATATGTAGAATCCCCCCTCCCCCAAAGTGACTGAATATCACTATACTTTGGATAATCTTGTAGTCTGCTCTTACACCACCATCCCTTTGCCCCTTCACCACATTGACAGTATAGGGCCATTTAGACAGATTTTCAGCCTGATACTATCCTTGTAAGGTCTGAAAATCCAGCTACTGGTGAACATAAAATCTCTTTTGAATATCAGCCCAAAAACGTTTACGTGCTAAAGATAATAAGAACTTCATTGAATAAGATTATTCTATGGTCTGATTTTTTAAAATTGCTTTTCATTTATATTGGTTTTCAAATTACAGATTTCAAAACCAAATTGAGAGTACATCATCAAGAAGAATAAAGGGGGAGGGTGACATGATACAATTAAATGAATGAAAATAACCCCCAAATGAAGTCCACTATATTTAGGGAGAGCAAATCTCAAATAGAAAGACCAATAATTAGCATGAATACCCAAGAAAAAGAAACCTGGCTAGTGTGAGAAACTGATTCTGAGTATAAGGACAGCAGTTTCCCTCTTGCATGGAAGATGATGGAGAGAAGGGAGTAGAAGGGGTGACAGGTAATTTATCACAAAGGAGAAAATATAATTGAGAAGAGTCAAAGAAAAGATACTTACATGGAAAATGTCAGCAAACACCATATGGCCTATCCATTCTCACCATTCATACCAAGTACTAATCTCTAATATTTATTTCCTCTTCTTTAGAGATGCTCTGTGGTTGCTCCTTGCTTTCTTGAATTCAGAAACATGTCGTCATCTTTACCACCACCTCTGGGAGGCTGTTCCATGCCTTGTCCACTCTTTCCATAAAGAAATATTTTTTTAGATTACTCCTGAGTCTTTCACCTTTATCCTATGCTCCCTTGTTCTAGAATTTCCTTTCAGTTGAAAGAGTCCCATTTATTTTATGAAGTTATTTAAATGTCTCTATCTTCATACCCTTGAACTTCACCATACATTTACAAGGTTACTTAAAAAAGAGCATAGCACCAACTTGCAACACTATAACTATAGAAACTTCCGTCGCTTCTCAGTAGCTCTCTAAACATCCATAAAAGCAAAATGTTTTAAGCGATAAAATTAATATCTCTATGTCTGAAAAATTATTTCACTAAGGGCTTCTTTTACAAAGCTGCGCTATCGATTCCCGCACAGCAAATGAGAGGAAGCCCGTAGGAATTGAACGGGCTTGGAATTGAACGGGCTTCCTCTTATTTGTTGCACCGGGAATTGGTAACGCGGCTTTGTTAAAGAGGTTCTAAGAACATAAGATCATAATCATTGCCATTCTGGGACAGACTGAAGGTCCATCAAGCCCAGCATTCTGTTTCCAACAGTGGCCAATCCAGGTCACAAGTACATGGCAAGATCCCAAAACAGTAATACAGATCTTATGCTGCTTATCCTAAAATATGTACAATACAGAGTGGTAGATGTTTATTTCCGGAGTAGACAACTTTTATATTTTAAGGGGAAAGTCTCATATAGTCACCAGGGTCTCTTGTGTTATTTCACTCACCAAATAGACAAAACCCCCTTCCTTCCTATGTGTGCTTCCAACTAGTGTGGCAATTGAATTTTTATATTTTTGTCTTTTTTTATTTTTTTCTGCTATATTTCTTTGTGCTTATGTTTTAATCACTCTCGCACACATAATGCATCATCTTAACATCACAATGCTAACTATGGCAGGCTCAAAGTGGTCATTTATCTGAATATTCCAGTGTGTCTACGATTTCCAGTGCAGCAGTAGCCTGTCAGTTTTTAAATGGGAAATTTTGCAGGGAGTTTTCTTTTCAAAGGGGCACTTTTACTAAACTGATTTAAGTGTTAACACACACTAAGGGTCGTTTTACAAAGTCGTGGTATAGATTCCCAGTGCAGTAAATGCGAGAAAGCCAGTTCAATTCCCATGGGCTTCATCGCAGTTGTCACATGGGAATCAGTAATGCGGCTTTGTAAAAGGAGCCCTTAATGCAGAAAGAAAGATTTGCAGCAAAATGATTCATCTGTCAGCATGCACTAATTGCGAACTATTTCATGAAAAACAAATTGAAGGGAGGGTATTATGGGTAGAGAATGGATGTGGAAGCATTATCCATTTAGCATGTTTACAATAGCACGCACAAGCTGGATAATGCAATGTTTACTATGGTGTGTTAGGGCTTTTAGCATGCCTACACTTAGCGCGCGCTAAAAATGTAGGCGCCTATAAGGATATTGTAGGCACGTACGTGGTTAATGCACATTAAAAATGTTAATGCACCTATAATGCTGCTTAGTAAACAGAACCCTTAACATGGGAGCAGTAAGCATCTCTTAAATAGGAGGCAATATGTGCTCATGCGTTATTTTTTTCCACGTCCAACACACTAATAGAAAAAATTAGCTTGGGACATGTAAGAAACAAATAGAAAAATGCTTAGTATACTGGTGGAGTAATTTTGGGCTTGGTATATGGGAGCGTCCAATGTTAGCATGCGTTAAATACAGATTTTGCTGCGACTTAATAAAAGGGCCCCATAATTCAAATAACTGCAGGTCTAAAAGCTAGGTAGTAAAGTTGAAAAATTGCTCTCAAAATACCTCATTTTGGGGTTCTTTTATTAAGCTGCGGTAAGCACTAGCACTTGTTTACCAAAGTTTAAAAGGGCTTACCATGGGGAGCACTCGGTTCCAAATGAGTGTGCACTACCCTTGTGCTAAACATTTTTTGGGTTGGTCAGGGGAGCTTGTTTGGGGGAGGAGAATGGGCAATTCTGCACTAATCAGCACATTTACATTAATTATTAGCATAAGATTAGCATGTGAGCCCTTACTGCCTACAAAATAGGGGCCGCTTTTTCAAAGTGGCAGTAAGCTCAATGTGGGCTTACAGCTCGCTAAAAAGGAAGTACCGCCAGGCTATGCAGCAGCCTGGCAGTAGTTCCTACCCCTAGCATGTCGTCATATCTGGCCCTACAAAAATAGATTTATTTTTGTAGCACCAGTGTGTACCTGGTGGTACTACTACCACTACTTAACATTTCTAGAGCGCTACTAGGGTTACGCAGCGCTGTACAAATTAACAAAGAAGGATGGTCCCTGCTCAAAGGAGCTTACAATCTAAAGTACACACGCACTGCTCGGTTACTGCTGAGTTGTCACAGGAACTCTTACTGCCACCTCAATGAGTGGCTGCACGGCCATTTCCTAAAAAAAAAATCTCCATTTTACCTGCTGGCGCACGTCAAAAACATGTGCTGATGCCAGCGCAGGCCCTCTTTTGCCACGGCTTGGTAAAAGGGGCCCTAGGTGATGCAGGGTTCACACACTAATTTTTGGTAATTACCACACACTAATGGTAAAAAACACAAAAGAAGCACCAAGAGTGTTCAAAAATGGGACGTGTCCTTTTATTCCACAGCAGAGATCAATCTTGTACATTGTAATATCTGCAATCCCGGTAGCAAACCTTCAGGGGTGGTAGGCTCCCTTCAGCAGTCCCCAAACAAAGTCCTTCCAGACAACACAGCTTTTAGTTCCACACAGTTTATTTCCCCTCCTCCACAAAATCTCAGTTCAAGGGGGTTAAAGTCCCATTCAGTTTCCCAAAATAAAGCAACAAGAAAAAACTTCCCTTTAAATCCAAGGTCTCCCCCAGTTCAACAGCCTGGGTTTCAGTTTTAAAGTCTTTCCACTTGGGTGGTTGCAGAATGGCAGTACACTGCCCACAACACAGCTAATTGACTCCTGTGACCACCCACCGCCTTCAGTCCCTGCAACTCTGCCCCAAAGTACAATTACAGTCCATGTCCACTGGTTCCTCCAAACCTGGTGTGTTGGTCTCTCCAGCCTCTCCTTCCTCCAAACACTCCATTAACTCTGCTCCTCTGTTAGGCTGTTGGTTGGAGACCTCCTCCCCCTCCCAGGTGGAAGGAATCTTGTACTGATTTCTAACCCAAGGGTATTGAGCTTTGTCATCCCTGCTCCCCCTTCTGGCCCTCGCCTGCCATAGCAGCTGCTCTTTCCAGTCCTTTTCCCCCTCCCTTCCACGTGGGGGCCATACCGGGTTTTGAGACCTACCACCCCGATCTCTTCTCTCAGGGCCTTGTGGGGAATGTAGTCTGGCCCCATACCTCCTCCTGGGCTGCTTAGACCCTCCAACCTCCTTACAACATCAAAGACTGAATCTTGTACATCAATGACCCTACTTGGGCTGTGTTTCAGTGCACAGCGCCTGCATCACAGGTCTACATCAGATATAATAATACAAAAAATATATGTAAATAATGAAAAATATGAAGAAGAAAAAGCATATCAATAGTAAAAAAGGATCATAAAACCGATTATATAGAAGAAGGAACCTACAAAGACAGATACACATATGAATAGTTACAGTGTGGTGTGCAACATCCATTGCAAATATTAATGGTAACATTAGCACATGGCCATTAATTTGGAAAATGTGAAAGTGGCCATTTTTAGGCCACAGAAAAAGTGGCCTTAGTATATGGGAAAGACCCACATAAAGGTGCGCAAAGGCCACTGTTTGCAAATCATAACGTATGACCCCTTTTAGCGCAGCATAGTAAAAGGGCGGCTTGGAGTTTTGGAATGATAAATATATTTCCTTTATGATTTTGTTTATAGCTCCTTGCCTTGGATATTAACCCCTTTGTTTACTAAGTTGCACGGCAATGCTGACACAGCTCATTCAAAGTAAACAGGGGGTAAATGAGGGTGTGTTATGATAGTATTATAGCATCATTTAAAGTTACAATTTAAGTACTTGATATCATTTTTTTTTGGGTCTCAGTTTAAGGTCCTGCATAATATTTAATGTGGGCCTGGTAGTTTATTGAAGTTCTTCATATAATGTACTTAAATGTTTGCAGTTTCATTGAATTGGGGTAAGCTTTAAAATTTTTTAAAAAATTTGCAATGCACTTTTTTGGCTGCTTTATTCATTCTTTGTGAATAATTGTGCCAAATAAAACACAATGTTTTATCTATTTCTCTCAGGAATATACATGCAATACATTTTTTTCAAGCAAAAAGTCTTTTACACACCTGATTTTGCAGAAGAAATTTCTCTCCTAGGAGCACTTCATTGAAGTAATACGGAATCAAGAATTTCTTTTACTGCCAGGCAATGAAATTGCAAAGCTTCTCTCGAGTGATGACATCAATGTTCCAGATGAAGAAACTATATTTCAAGCCTTAATGATGTGGGTGAAACATGATTTACAAACTAGACAATGTGAACTTGGAATGCTTCTTTCTTACATAAGATTGCCATTACTTCCACCACAGGTATTAACATTTGATAGAGTACATTGTTCTCGTGACGAATGCAAATGCATATTCATTCAAACCCTACTTCATAAATGCATAAAAAAGGAAAAGCCTTATAAGCTTGTTTGTTAGATGTGCATTTGTTACCACAAAATTAGTAGCACATTTACATATGAATTAATGTGTGTAAGGTTGATTCATGTGTTAAAAGTTTTAATACTTACAAAAAAAGAAATTAACAAGAAAGTGTGAAATGAAAAACTCCAAACAACAAACGTAAATGAGCTACATTTTTTACGTGCTCATGATGACTATTTTATGCAAAAACAAGCATATAATTATCCTGCTTATTTTCGAAGGAGAAGGGCGGCCATCTTCCGACACAAGTCGGGAGATGGCCGGCCTTCTCCTAATGGCGGCCAAATCAGCATAATCGAAAGCCAATTTTGGCCGGCTTCAACTGCTTTCCGTCGCAGGGCCAGGGGTGTGTTGGCAGTGTACCGAAGGCGGGACGGGGCGTGGTTAAGAGATGGCTGGCCTCGGCTGATAATGGAAAAAAGAAGGCTGGCTCTGACGAGCACTTGGCCAGCTTCACTTGGTCCATTTATTTTTAGGACCAAGCCTCAAAAAAGTGCCCCAACTGACAAGATGACCACCGGAGGGAATCGGGGATCACCTCCCCTTATTCCCCCAGTGGTCACCAACCCCCTCCCACCCCCAAAAAAATATATAAACATTTTTGTGCCAGCCTCTATGCTAGCCTCAAATGTCATACCCAGCTCCATCACAGCTCTATGCAGGTCCCTGGAGCAGTTTTTAGTGGGTACTGCAGTGCACTTCAGGCAGGCAGACCCAGGCCCATCCCCCCACCTGTTACACTTGTGTTGGTAAATGGGAGCCCTCCAAAACCCACCCAAAACCCACTGTACCCACATATAGGTGCCCCTCGTTACCCTTTAAGGGCTGTGGTAGTGTTGTACAGTTGTGGGTAGTGAGATTGGGGAGTTTTGGGGGGCTCAGCACACAGGGTAAGGGAGCGATGCACCTGGGATCAATTTGTGGAGTCCACTGCAGTGCCCCCTAGGGTGCCTGGTTGGTGTCCTGGCATGTGAGGGGACCACTGCACTATAAATGCTGGCTCCTCCTACAACCAAATGGTTTGGATTTGGCCGGTTTTGAGATGGCCGCCATTAGTTTCCATTATCAGCGAAAACCAATGCCGGCCATCTCTAACGCCAGCGATCTCTAAGTGCGGCCCAAATGTTGAGATTTGGACGGGCCCAACTGTATTACCGAAATGAAAGATGACCGGCCATCTTGTTTCGACAATACGGTTGGCTCCGCCCCTTCCCGGAGATGGCCGCTCTTATAGATGGGCGCCTCCATTCGATTATGCCCCTCCACGTGACACAGCATATTTATTTAATCAGATTTTGATGTACTCAAGGGGTCTTTTACTAAAGATTAGCTCAAATTATCTGCAGCTGGGCCCAATTTATTCCTATGGGCCCTGTTGCAGATAACTCAAGCTAATCTTTAGTAAAATAGCCCCTCAGTTATTGCCCTGCCAAATATCATAATAGGATTATAGTGTATTTACTCAGCATAAGAATAGAGCATTTTTTTGCTGCTATTGCTTTGTGTATTTTGAGAAAATTTATTAAGCTTTCAGATGTTATGTAAACATCTTCTGAAGAAGATAGAGATGCGTATCACTTGATTGAGCTCTGCAAATAAAGTAGAGGAACACTCATTTTAAAACTTGTAGAAATTTGAGAAGTCATTTTCATGTTCAGAGTCACTGAAGCATGCTCGTTAATTTAAGCCCTTTATACAGTTCTTGGCCATTCATCTTCTTTTAATTGATGCTGCCAGTTTCTCTATAATAGTTCGATTTTATCCGAACTGAGCTTGAACCAACTTTCCCATATCCATGCCCATGTTATCATTTGACTAGGAATGTTACATTCTAGAGGAAAATTTAGAAAGAAATGCTACTATTATAACAGCTAATGTGGTAATTTCAGAAGCCCTGTTTGCAATTTGGATGTGCATAAACTGGCATTTATATGTGTATATTGCATAGATGTATAAATTCCAATTATAGAAAGCTGGGATATACACGTCCTTATTGCAAGGGAGCATGGTTTTGATTTCGTTTTGGTGAAATAAATCACTACCAAAAATGGCAAAATCCCTATGGGGAGAGACAAAAAACTATATCAAAAAGTAAAGGAAGTCAATCCCCCAAAACGTCCAAAGTCATATATCAGATGCCTAGAGAAAAAACCCTTACAAATGTAAAAATTAGAGAGGGGGCAAACGAGAGTTCAGTATAGACTGCCCATTCAGTCGAGCTAGATTTCAGTGAGACCAGCCGCAAAGGCAGTTCACTTATAAAACTCTATACATCATGGGTACTCTCTATCAATGCCCCCCCTGGTTTTAATTATGTTTTGTTTGTTTATTATTTTAACTTTTCTGTTATATTTAACTAGTCAGAAGCCGTTCCTGGCCAGTTAAATAGTTTTGAGTATCGTTCAGAAGAGATATCGCTAGTAAAATAATACCTCCCCTTAAATAAAATGTATATTATGTAAATGTACATATACTATGAACTTATTCTCATATATATACTAAAATAAACTTTTTAAAATAAAGATAATGCTGCCAAATGGTAGCTACAAATCAAATATTAGAAATGTTACAGACGCTCAAAACTGTTTAAACGCTACAGATATTCAAAATTGTTTTAACTGGCCAGGAATTGCTCCCAATTCACACATCCCAAAATTACCATGAGATACCTCAGTGTGCTCTGCGGTAAGCCAAATTTTGCTGCTGTAAGCACAAGTTAGTGCTTTCCACAACTTTATAAAAGGGCTCCTTAGTTTGTTATATATTGCCTGCAAGCTCAAAAGCTATCTAAGGGGTCCTTTTAGAAAGCCATGGTACAAAGTGGCCTGCTCTAGTGTGGAAGCATCTTTTAGGTGTATGCTGGGCCATTTTTTACCATGGTTAGGAAAAAGGCTATTTTTTTAATGACTGGGAAATGGGCCTGTGCTAATTTTAAAACTAGTGCATGTCTATTTAAGGCCTGAGCCCTTACTGCCACCCATTGAATTAGCAATAAGAGCTCACATGCTACCCACGCGGTAACCATGCTGCATGTGCCAACATGGGCACATTGCCGGTTACCACCGGGAATGCCCCTCATGGTAGAAAATAGAAAATTATTCTCTACCGTGGGATTTGGGGTGCGTCAAAATCAGAATTACCCCCGGGCAAATGCGTTAGGTGGTTAAGGGCCCCTTTTACTAAATCGCACTAGTGATTCCCACATGGCAAATGTGACAAAGCCCAATTGAATTGAATGGGCTGCATCACATTTGCCACAATGGGAATCACTATTATGATTTAGTTAATAGGTCCTAAATGTTATGAGTAAACAGTGGTGTGCTGGTAAATGTTTAACAAAGGCTCTCTCCCTGGTCCCCCTCTGTGCCCCCCCAGTCCCCCTCTGTGCCCCCGGTCCCCCTCTATGCCCCCCCCCCAAATTGCAGAACTGGCTATGGCCGGGGAGAGAGCCTAGGGTGGGGGTTGGCAATGCATTCCTCCAGGAAAAAAAAATTAAATGATCACAGGTTCCAATCTAATTCATGTTTAATGTGCGATAAAATGCCGTAAATAAATATAAACTTTTAATGTTGAGCACCTGATTCTCAAAGTGAACATATTTCAAACACTATAATGAAAATAAAATTATTTTTTTTCTACCTTTGGTGACTGTTTTTCTGATCATGCTGGCCCAGTATCCGATTCTGCTGCTATCTGTCCTCTTAACTCCGTTTCCAGGGCTTCCTTTCCATTTATTTCTTTCCTTTCCTCCTTTCTTCTTCATTTCTGGTCCTCAGCTTCTGCCTATTTTCTTCATCCATGTGCAGTTTTTCTCCTCTCTTCCTTTTCCCTCATCTCATCTCCTTCCTCACTCTTCTCTCCCCTCCATCCATGTGCAGCATTTCTTCTCTCTCCCCTCCTCTCCCCTGCCCTGCATGCACCCATGTTCAGCAGTGACCCTCCTCTCCCCTGCCCTGCATGCACCATGTCCAGCAGTGACCCTCCTAACCCCTGCCCTGCTTGATGCACCCATGTCCAGCAGTGACCCTCCTTTCCCCTGTCCACCATCCACCCATGTCTAGCAGTGACCCTCCTCTCCCCTGCTCTCCATCCACCCATGTCCAGCAGTGACCCTCCTTTCCCCTGTCCTCCATCCACCCATGTCCAGCAGTGACCCTCCTCTCCCCTGCCCTGCATGCACCCATACCCAGTGACCCTCCTCCTCTCCCCTGTCCTCCATCCACCCATGTCCAGCAGTGACCCTCCTCTCCCCTGCCCTCCATCCACCCATGTCCAGCGCGACCCTTAGTTCTCTCCCCTCCATCCACTCATGCCCAGGGACTCCCTTCTCTCCCCTGCCACCCCTCCCGAAATGTTCACCGGCGACTTCTCCCTCCCTCCCTCCCTCCCTCCGTGTCCGTCCCGTCCCTTGCCGACCTGACTCTTCTAATTCTTCGGCGGGGCAGGCAGTCTTGCCTGCCCGCTACCAGCGCTGACTCTCTCCTGCCGGTTCGCGCTTCAAAATGGCCGCCGAGACTTCAGTAGAAGTCTCGTGAGGCCGCCTCTGGAAGTCTCGGAAGCCATTTTTAAAGCGCAAACCGGCAGGGGAGAGTCAGCGCTGGTAGCGGGCAGGCAAGACTGCCTGCCCCGCCAAAGAATTAAAAGAGTCAGGTGACAGTCGGTTACAGTGAGGGATCGGGCGGGCGATTGATCGATCGATCGGGCGGGCGGGTGGGAGGGAGGGAGGGAGGAGAGCCGGCTCGCAGTAGGAAACAACCGGCTCGCAAGTTGGTACAAAATGTAACAACCGGCTCTTGCAAGCCGGTGCGAGCCGGCTCCAGCTCACCACTGTGAGTAAATATTTTAGGCCAAATTACACTAACTAATTTTACTTCAGTTATTGGCAGATTTGGAGAACAGTGCAATGTTTGCCAATGACCTTGAGTGTCAAAAACTTCTTATGGAAGCTATGAAGTACCATCTTTTACCAGAAAGAAGGTCAATGATGCAAAGTCCGAGAACCAAACCAAGGAAATCCACTGTGGGGGCCCTATATGCTGTAGGAGGCATGGATGCAACTAAAGGTCAGTTTAAATTGTATTTAGATATGCACATCTTAAACTTGTGCTAACTGACTTTCTATTGAGGAAGTGTAACATTACCTCAGCTAGAATTGCATTAATGTTTCTCATATAAATCTGTTAAGTTTAGAGAAAAACATTTAATTATAAGTGGATTTAAAGATTCATGGTATGTCAAATGTATTACTAAATAATTCATGCCTCTGTTTCTATTTTTATATATATGCGACACCTTCAGATCATTGAAGGTTTATTTCTACAGATTTATTCATTGATTTAGGTCTTAACATCTCACTTTTAATGCCACCCTTTTTAACAGTGGCATACAGTCAAATCTAGTTAATGAAAAAGCAATCATGGACTGATCTGAAAATGATGGTGCATAGCTGCTACCACTGACTTACTGGATGTGGATAGAGGTAGGGGTGAAGGTGGAGTTAAAATAACAATAGTCAGAAACTTCAAATTGTTTGAGGGGATTTTAAATATTGCCAGAGAATTTGTCAAATAAAGCATTTGTTCCAGCTGGTGAACAATGAGAAGCTGGAAAAGATAAAAGCGAAATCAAGGATAGCAATAATGAAAGTAACCTATTCTCTACTCTGTCTTGATGACAGCAATAAAGCAAAAATTGCTCAAACTTTGCTACAGACTGCCAGAGGAGACACCCCATCAAGGTTTTGCCACTCTTTTTTTTTAGGCTTTTTCTGGTCGTAGTATTTTTATTAAATTTAAAAGAGAATAACAGAAGACAATTCAGTGTAACAGTACAACAGCATACAAATTGCAAAAATCATGTAAAGGACAGAAGAGAGAAAGAGTGGAGAGGAAGAAAAGAAAAAAGAAAAACACTTCTCAACAAGCATCTCCAAAGTAGGACAATAACAAAGACCACTTCTCCTTATAAGTGTTGTGGAGGGGAATAATCAAACGGCGCCGGCCAAATACATGGCCGACCATCTATTTTGGCGGCGCCGCAAACAGCTGGCCGAACCGTATTTTCGAAAAAGATGGCCGGCCATCTTTTGTTTCGATAATACGGTTGGAACCGGCCAAATGCATTGGATTTGACTGGGGTTTGAGATGGCTGGTTTCGTTTTTTAGCGATAATGGAAAGTTATATCGGCCATCTCAAACCCGGCCAAATCCAAGGCATTTGGCCGTGGAAGGAGGCAGCATTTTTAGTGCACTAGCCCCCCTGGAATGCCAGGACACCAACCGGGCACCCTAGGGGGCACTGCAGTGGACTTCAGAAAAGCTCCCACGTGCATAGCTCCCTTACTTTGGGAGCTGAGCCCCCCCAACCCCCCACCAAAACCCACTACCCACAAATGTACTGCACCCACTAAAACTGTTCCAGGGACCTGCATACAGCCTCTAGGACTTATTGCTGCTGTATAACTTTGGCACACCAGTTCGCACCTGAAGACTAATCTCTCTGAAAAAGTCCTTTCTTGGAATAACCACCTTTACTCACAGTTAACTGCAGATCAGAGGTTGTGCCCCACTGGCAAAGAGTCCCCTGGTACTAAGATGAGCAGTAGGTCAGAGCTGGCACAATAGTGTACAACGCCCTCTTTCAGCAACATTCAAGGTAAGAACTACGTTCTCTAACGTGGGTAACACAGGAAAGGGATCTAAAATTGTGTTCCTCCCTGCATTTACAAAAATGGCCACTACCACATGGACTACATCAGGAAACAAAACAGGGCACACTCTGACCCAGTAAGCAGGGGGAAAGCACCAGGGGAGTAAAGCCTACCAACTACCAATACCTACACCCACCACAATGCATTGCTGATGTGACTCTGCAGTGCAAATAACAGAAAAGGTGTCACACTCACCCCAGAGCCACATCACAAGCAGGCAAAGGCTGTCGGAGGACAGAACACATTCTGCTGTCATGGAGGTGGGTACAGCATTTGAGGCTGGCATTCAGGCTGGAAAAAAAGTGTTTAAAGTGGGTTTATTTTGGTGTGAGGGGGCTAGTGACCACTGGGGGAGTACGGGGAGGTCATCTCTGCTGCCTTCCGGTGGTCATGTGGTCAGTTCGGGCACCTTTTTGAAGCTTGGACCTGAAAAAAAAGGACCAAGTAAAAGCGGCCAAATGCTCTTCATCGCCGCCTTTTTTTTTTCCATTATGGGCTAAAGCCGGCAATTTCTTAACCCCACCCATGCCCCGCCTTTGCTTCGCGGCCAACATGCCCCTTGAACTTTGGCCGGCTCTGCAATGGGAAAGCAGCGATGGTGTCAAAATAGCGCCTTTCGATTATACCGATTTGGCTGGTTTCAGGACATGGCCGGCCATCTCCCGATTTGTGTCAGAAGATGGCCGGCGATCACTTTCGATTATAAGCTGGATAGCGACATGACATTTTAGCCAGAAAGGTATCATATTTATAAGTCTGAAATACCAAATTCTACCATTCTTGGTATGTGACGACCCAGGGTCTTCCAGTGCCCAAAAACTACTGTCAAGGCTAAAGTGAGCAAAATATTAACAAGTAAGCATTCATTATGGCTTAAGGAAGAGCGAAAACATTGGTTTCTGAGCAACACATATTTATACAGCATAGGACCATGGAAATGAAATATATCTGTTAAAGTGAACCAGACATCAGTCCAAAATGATTGAAGGCATACACAGTCAAAAACAAAGTGTCTGATAGTGCCCTGTTGAGCATGACAAGACCAACATAAACTGGAAATGGACGGATTATGGTATGCGACCTGAGGGGCGTCCATAAGGACCGGTGCATAAAAAATAAAGGGACTGCATGATGGCCGCAGACCTGGAACACTGAAACACTGAGCGACAGAGCTGCATCCAACTGCTATCAGAAATGGGCTGCTGAATATCTTGTTCCCAACATCTACGAAAGCCCAGACATGTAATGGAAGATTTACGTAAAAAGAAAGTATAAACGTGCGATGCAACATGTCTTGTTGACTGAAGACGTGTGGCTACATCAACAAGATCAGGGGAATGAAGCAGCATGGTAAGTTGTAAGTCGCTCTTAATATATAGATCAAACTAGAAGCCTCAACTATCTGGGGGAAAAGTCATAGGGCCCTATTTACTAATCAGCGCTATAGACGTGCTAATGTTTTTAGCACGTGCTAATGCTAGAGATACCCATAGGAATTTATAGGTGTCTCTAGTGTATGCAAATCAAGTTCATGCATATTCATTCTGGACATCCTGAAAACCTGACTGGACTTGGAGGAAAAAACTGCTTTAGAGAATATGCCTAGGTGTATTTTTTTACCGCACAGATTTTTCAGGCACCATAAATAGAACCACAGCAAAATTATATACATAATTCATTAAAATAGTGGCACATTTGTGCATATATGTAAAAATTCTACCTAAACTGTATTCTGTAAATATGTGCAACTCTTAACATAGCATGTATTTTATACATAGGTGTATATATAGGCTGGATCAGGAGCATGGGTAGGACTTGCATGTGTCTATCTTGCACAGTAATCTATGCTATACAAATACCACTGGAACTTACAGTAGGTGCACACACTTCACGATAATGTCAGTATTCTATAAAGGAAAGTAGGTGCCTATGTTCTTTTACAGAATTGGCTCCTACCAGATGCCCAGTTACAGAATTGTCCCCAAAGCATGTGAATTAGCATCCCCCTGATATTCAAAACCATTTAACTGGCTAGGAATGGCACCTGGCTGGTTGAATGGCACTTAGGGGCCCTTTCACAAAGTGGAGGTAAGCCCAATGTGGGCTAACCATGTGCCAAGTTGGAGCTACCACCGGCCCAATGCGGGCACCGGTAGTAGTTCCAGCACCAGCTCCCACCATTTCCCGTGTCGGGGAAAATAGGGCTTGATTTTTTTTTTTGCCGCTGTTACCTGGCGGTAATCGAACAGCTACACATGATATCCGGTTACTGCAGGGTTAGCGCAGGAGCCCTTACCGCCACCTCAATGGGTGATAGTAAGTGTTCCTCCCTGCATGGCCACACGGTAAGGGCATTCTTACCGCATGGTCATGTATTTTTGCAGCCTTGTTACCCGCTGCGGTAAAAAGGGCCTCAGTACGCAGCAAAAATTGCCACTGCCGCTACCACAGGGCTCTTTTTCCTGCAGCTTGATAAAAGGGCTCCTATACTGGCTATGCAGTGATATTTAGCAGAGAATAGCCGGTTATCCCCCACTGAATATTCCTAGTTAGTGCCTGGGAAATAAACGGCTATATCGTGCGATACAGCTGGCTATCCCCAACTATTCAATTCATATCTGTCTATTATAAGCTGTCACATTTTGTTGCTTAAATAGCTGGTATATCTTTGGCTGGTTTAAAGATAACTGACTATCTTTGAATATTGACATACCTAAAAGTAAACCAGATATTCAATGCAGGTCATCAGAAATGGCCCTGCTTTTAGGGGTCCTTTTACAAAGGCTCGCTGAAAATGGCTTGTGGTAGTGTAGGTACAGGTTTTGGGCATGCGCCGATCCATTTTTTAGCGCACCTGTAAAAAAGGCCTTTTTAAAAATTTTTGCCGAAAATGGACATGCGGGAAAATGAAAATTGCCGCGCGTCCATTTTGGCTCTGAGACCTTACCGCCAGCCATTGACCTAGTGGTAACGACTCACACTGTAACCAGGTGGTAATGACATACCTGCACCAAATGCCACTTGGCGTGCTTCCATTACGCGTGCCTGAAAATAAAAAATATTTTTCAGGCGTGAATACCGGATGCGCGCCAAAAATGAAATTACAGCAAAAGCCACGCAGTAGTCATGCAGTAACTCCATTTTGGCACACGTTGGGTGCACGTAGATGCTTACACGGCTTAGTAAAAGGGCCCCTTAATATCTGGGCTGACATGGGAGTTAGTTGGTTCCTTCCCCCAATCTGAATATTGGCCCTCCATGTGCTGTTTTGATACTTACCTTATGCTAATTCAAATGTTAACTGCTTACTGCACCTTAGTAAAAGAGTCCTTATGTAACTTTATTACTGTATATGAATTTGCATTTAGGGGATATTTTTTAAAGCTTTTTGGCATATAACTATTATACTCATTCAAAAGGGCTCTTATAAATGCATGTGGCCAAATACATATAAATAAGTGCATACATGAATAAGATAGCATGTATTTATATTCTTATTATATAAAGATATTGATAGAACAAGGTTGAATTGCATTGCACATGTGTATTTTATAATATGTGTGAGTACATGCATAGAGTATGCCCACACATTTACACCATCTTTAGATCAGGTATAAATAAGTGCACTCCTAGAAATAGTTTTGAGTATGTATTTTATAAAGGCACTTAAGAATCTATGTTGTCTTGCACCATTTTTTAAAAAATTTTAACATAGGTACCTTGGTATAAAATTATGCCCTATGTGATAATCTTTGGACTTTTTTGCAGGAGCTACTACAATTGAAAAATATGACCTCAGGACAAACAGCTGGATACAAATCAGCACTATGAATGGACGACGCCTACAGTTTGGAGTAGCAGTAATTGAAAATAAGCTTTATGTCGTTGGAGGAAGAGACGGTCTGAAAACTTCTAATACAGTAGAATGTTTTAATCCAATTACCAGAGTATGGTCTATAATGCCACCGATGTCAACTCACAGACATGGTTTAGGTAAAAGCTACAGCTCCTGAGATAAAGCATACTATTCTAAGAAAATAGATGGGGAGAAATCTTTTTCATAACAGTTGCTAAAAGTTGTCACAGTTGAAAATAAGAAAAATATATTTGACATATTCAAATTGTTTAGATTTATACAACTGTAGTGTACCAAGAAAAGCAGGACAAAAAAGAAAAAGAAAAAAAAGAAAAACATTCACTGTAAAATAATTTGAAAGAAATGACCAAAAGAGTAAACTGGCTGATATTTAAAGTGATTTTGCAGGCCGCTGATCGGTTAAGTCGCTTAGTTGGGGCTAGCTACTAATTTTCAGCAGCACTTAACCAGCTAAGAGACACTGAAATTCACGGTTAGCACCTAATTCAAAGCCAGCTATGTTGGGGGCATTCTGGGGGTGGAGCCAGCAATTGGTCACCTAAATGCTGATATTCAACCCTTAAGCTGCCAGGTTTAGCTCATAAATGGGACCACATTAATGTCCTATCTTTATACACTAACCCATGTCCACTTAAGTGCTGAATATCAACTTAAGTGGCTACGTGTTAGCTGGCTCAAAAAAGAAAAATAGATATTCAGAGCCAAAGCTGTACAGGATCTGGCTTTGAATATCCAGGAACAACTCTATCGGTGGTTAGCAAAGCACTCATTGCTACCAGCTGAATATGAGACCCAAAATGTTTAAGGATCATCTAAATTAGTGTTTCCAAACCTTAGTAAATCAGGGTTTTAGGATTGCCACAGTGAATGTCCCTGAGATAGATTTCTGTGCATTGGGTCGGCAATGTATGTATGCAAATCTATTTAATTCATATTCTTTATGAATATTCTATAAACCAGGCCAGTTTGTGCCTTCAATACTATTTTTAGCTTAACTCGGAATTAGTTTTTGCCTTTTCATTGATAGCTCAATGCAAGTTATGTACAGGTACAGTAGTTTTTCTCATGTCCCCAGAGGGCTCACAATCTAAGAGACCCTTTTACTAAGCTGCACTAGTAAATGAGTTTAGCATGTCCTTACCTGGGTCTTTTCTGCTTTTTTTTTTAGCATGGCAATCAAAAATGGCATTTTTCTATTTGTTGCATTTCTGGCCCCACACAGATGGCAAAAATAATGCATGTCTGCATTAGGCCATTTTTGCTGTGTTAGGTGCATGTTAGCACCTAATGCAGCTTAATAAAAGGGTCCCTAAATTTATACTGGAGGCAATGGAGGATGAAGGACTTGCTTAAGATCATAAAGAGTTTCAGTGGGATTTGAATCCTGGTTTTCCCTGATTCTCAGTTTATTGCTGTACCCACTGGGCTACTGCCACATTATTCTATAATCCTGATGTTGTGAAAAGTATGAGATTATTAGGAATGTCATATTGAGTACTTGTAGATGAAAGTTACTTTTCAAATTGCCAAGATTTGAGTTTTGTGTCTGCTTTTAATCCATTACATGACTTGGATATAGGGAGAAATTCTATAAATGGCACTCAAAAATGGGCGCTGGAAAAGATCAGTGTTGAGCGCTACTTTTTATAGAATAGCGCTTATGCCAATTCCTGTGGCCAACATCACTTACCCCTTGACTCATCAATGAAAATATTAGGAATCACAATTGATCAATTCCTTACCCTTGAAACTCAAGTTTCTAAAGTGGTCTCAAGTGTCTTTAATTCTCTTAAGAGTGTAAGACCTTTTTTCACTAAATCAGTCTTTCGTACTTTGGTTCAATCCCTAGTACTAACAAAATCTGACTACTGCAACTATGTAGGAATTGAAGCCGACCTTATCAAAAAATTACAAACTGCTCAAAATACCGCTGCATACCTCAAATGTAGATCAACTCATTTTGCGAAAGCAACTCCTCTTCTTTATAACCTACACTGGTTACTAATAAAAGATAGAATATCTTTCAAGTTCTGTATTTTTATTTACCAAATTCTATATGGTTCTGCTCCACCATATATGAACAATCTCATTGAATTACCCCCACGTAATGCCATATCATCATCCAGAGAATATCTCATTCTGCATTTCCCTATTTATAAGAATGTAATGTAATTCACAATGCCAGTTTCTCATATCAAGGTACTAAAATTTGGAATTCTCTACCAAAAACAATTAAATGAACAGATGATTACCTGAGCTTCAGAAACCTACTGAAAACTCGTTTTTTCAATTTAGCCTTTCAGAAAACAAAGAATTGTATTTGAACATTATTCATTCATACAATTAATTTTACTTCTTCTTTCCTACCTATTCCTATCTAGCCAGTGGCGTACCAAGGGGGGGCAGTGGGTGCACACCGCTGGGGGGTGCTGCGGCGGTGCACCCGGGGGGGGGGGCGCATCGGCGATCCGCCCCGGGTGCCATCGAGGCTAGGAACGACACTGTATCTAGCCCTAATTGTACCCATATTTATTCTTCTTCACTTCTTTGTTTATAAACTTAATTATGATTTAATCTTCTCTATCCATCTACCCTTAAGAACAGTTGCATCCAGGTTAATACACCACATATGTTATATTTATTTTACAAAGCCAATGTTATAGCATTATTTATTGTACTTTATAATCTGTTTATATAATTTTTAATATGTATCATGCATTTAATTTTGTTATGTAAGCCGCATTGAACCTGAGTCATTCTCGGGCTAATGTGGAGTAAAAATGTCATAAATAAAACTATGATCCAATAGATATAGTATCACTTCTTCAATGGAGGGGGTTCCACGTATATATCTCATATAATATCCAGCTCTCACAACTATTCAACACATTTTCACCAATGGTAAAGGTTATTCATATATTGTATAGTATCCCTCAGATGTCTCTGTCACCACCACACAGGCTTAATAATGTGAGCCAGGCACTTTTATGGTGGGCAGATATTCCTCATTTGATCCATTTTACTATCAAAACACTCTTTAATATAAATTCTTCATTTCTTAAATATATATCCTTTTTCACTTTTTATTCTTTCTCTATTTTTTAAATATATTCAAATGTATTCAAAACTGAAGCACTTAGCTTTTAAAACGTGGTCTCAATCTATATCCCTTCATCTTCATTTCAAAACTGGTCATTCATCTCGGAGAACATATTACCGACATGAATTCACATTTCGCAACTAGTGGTGTATCAAGGTCTATCTCCTAGAGATGAAACAAAATATATATTAGTACTTAATTTTCCATCATCAACAACCCATTCATACAATATAAATACCTCAATCGAGCCTGGAAACAACTTCCTGCTTTCTTTTTCATGTTTCAAAATGGTTGCGGCGTTCTAACCTTTTAAATAGGGGGTTTTCCTAACTTCATTACATCAATGTTTTTTCTCCACCAATCCCAGAGCTCATCTAATAAACTCCTCCTCATTATTCAAATTACTGACATCCATTCAATTTTCCGATTTAACCCCTTCGGTTACATAGAGTTTAAAGCAAAAATCCATGATTGTTCTTTATAATTCAAAATGCTTTCAACATTTTTTAAGAAATGAAGAATTTATATTAAAGAGTGTTTTGATAGTAAAATGGATCAAATGAGGAATATCTGCCCACCATAAAAGTGCCTGGCTCACGTTATTAAGCCTGTGTGGTGGTGACAGAGACATCTGAGGGATCCTATACAATATATGAATACCCTTTACCATTGGTGAAAATGTGTTGAATAGTTGTGAGAGCTGGGTATTATATGAGATATAAATAAAACTATGGGCACCAGATTTATGTGTGCAAAAACCTGATATAAATCCAGGTGTCCAAGTTGGGCAAGGAGATCCATTATTCTATAACACAGTGTACAACTGTTTGGAATGTCCCTGACCCTCCCATGACCCTCCAATGGCCACACCCCCTTTTGGGTTACGTTGTATGGGATTTAGGTGTCAGCTTAATAGAATAGCATGCGGCCAGATCTGCACACAAATCCTAATTGGTGCCAATTAATGTCAATAATTGGTTGTCAGCTTCCAATTATTGATGGTTAACAGCTTGTTAGCCAAATAAGTTCTGCACAAATCTTGAAAATGCACCCAAATTTGGGAGCTCAAATCTGGGTGCCCTTTATAGAATCCAGGAGATACTGTATATCATTTACCCCCCCCCTTTTTTTTTTTACAAAGCCACATGGCAATGCCGACACAGCCCATTCACTTTGAATGGGCTGTGTTGACATTACGTCACTGTAAAAGGGGGGAAGGGTTAATAAATATGGAAACATTTTTCAAAGTTTTCATGCAGAAAAATCTGCTGGTAAATACCTTCATTATAGTAGGTAAAAGAATTCAAGGGGTCCTTTTACAATCGTGTGCTGAAAAATGGCTTACGGTAGTGTAGGTGCAGGTTTTGGGCACACTCCGATCCATTTTTTAGAGTCCCTGTAAAAAAGGCCTCTCTTTTTGACTGAAAATGGTCGTGAGGCAAAATAAAATTGCCACATGTTCATTTTGGGACTGAGACCTTGCTGCCAACGATAGACCTAACTGTAAAGAATCTGGGCGGTAATGATCTATGCGCGTCAAATGCCACTTGGTGTGCATCCATTGCATGCACCAGAAAATAAAAAATATTTTCCAGATGCACTTGGCGAATGCACATCAAAATTGAAATTACCGCAAGGACCACAGAGTAACCGGGTGGTAACTCCAATCTGGCACACGTTTGGTGCGTGTAGGCGCTTACGCGGCTTAGTAAAAGTCATTCACGGTGTAGGTACCCATATCAAACAGCAGGTGGGATTTTGTCAGAAGAGGGAAAAGTATGCCTGCAGCTTTCAATTCACCTGCTGCAAAGCAGGTAGAAATGTATTTAAGTACTAAATACTCACTGTGCTCTCTCCATCTGGATTTTCAATGGAGAAATTCATATGGGATTTCCATTAGAAAATGTTCCTGAACTCCGGTGGACAAAACGTACCTGTCGATATATGCAGTGGAAGCAGCTATTTTAGAAACATGCATGTGGATAAAAAGAATGGCATGATCCCAGCAACTTCCGTGTATGAATGGTGCTATTTCCAAATGTAGTAGACCCATTTTACAAACCTACATGTGTAAGTACTGCCAATTAAGTGGTGAGGCCACAATTTTAATTTGGTTTCATTTTGGACATGGAAATAAACCAAAAAAAGGCTTAGGGAGAATGACTGCCTTAATCGCTTGTGTTAAGTTCTGGCCAAAACAATTACCTTTTAAAAATCTGTGTAAGCCTTTGAGCTGGTGAAAAAAACATAAGGGAGGAAATTTTTCCTCATGCGTGTTTATTTCCTTTGTAAAAATGGGCATACACATGTAGATTTTAGTCCTTCCCCAATCCTACCCAAACCACACCTTCCCTTCACCTCCTTGAAATATCTGTGTGGTGTGGATTTCCATGCATAAATAGTAGCTTTCTAAAATCACCATTTATATATGTATACAGTCTACACGTATTTACACATGGTTCTAAAATATGGAATTGAGGGGCCCTTTTACTAAGGCACGTAGGCGCCTACGAACATCCAATGCACATCAAATTGGAACTACCACTTGGCCACCACGTGCCCCAGGTGGTAATTCCATTTTTGATGCACGTCCAAAACATGTGATAGAAAGTATTTTCTATTTTCTACCGTGTGGCGCTTATCTGGGGGTATTTGGCAGTTTATGCGCGCTGACGATTACTGCCTGGTTAACGCATGAGAACTTACCGCTAAGGTGGCAGATCTCAGGCTGAAAATGGATGCACGCTGGTTTTAATTTTGCCGCATGTCCATTTTCAGCCACAAAATGGCCTTTTTTCCAAGCACACTGAAAAATGGACCTGCGTGCATCCAAAACACGCGCCTACACCAGTGCAGGCCATTTTCGGGGCACCTTAGTAAAAGGGCCCCTGAATTTGGTAGACAAAAAGTACTCCTACTGTGAGCTAGTATAAGATCATAACCATTTTAAAAAGATGTTACAAATCAATTGAGTGCCATTGATCTGATAACAACTTTGTTTTCAAATGTACAGGGGTAGCAGTACTTGAGGGACCTATGTATGCTGTTGGTGGCCACGATGGATGGAGTTATCTTAACACAGTAGAAAGATGGGATCCCCAGGCAAGACAATGGAACTATGTTGCCAGTATGTCAACACCAAGGAGCACAGTGGGTGTTTCAGCACTAAACAGCAAGTAAGTATATAAATCAGAATCAGAGCCACTGCTACCTTTTTCTAATTCCCTTTGCCAGTGATTAGTTTTTTGCCTTTAATCTGGATTTTAATAGTATCCTCATGGGCTTTTATTTCCTCCTAGTGACAACCTTGAGTGTCTGAACACTATGTACAGGTGGATGGGGTCACAAAAAGGGCAAATATAGGGGCCCTTTTACTAAGCCACATATGGGCACCTACGCGTGCCCAACGTGAGCGAATTCGGAACTACCGCCTGGCTACCAAGTGACCCGGGAGGTAATTTCATTTTTTACCTGTGTCCAGTAGGCGAACTGGATAATATATTTAATCTTCAGGTGTGGCGCTAACCAGGCGGTAATCAACATTGTACGCGCACTGACGATTACCACCTGGTTAACGCATGAGACCTTACCACTAAGTGAATGGGTGGCGGTAAGGTCTCAGGCCCAAAATGTACGCACTCCAATTTTCATTTTACTGCATGTCCATTTTCGGCCAAAAAAAGAGGCCACTTTTGCAGGCATGCTGAAAAATGGACCTTTGCGCGTACAATATATGCATTTACAACAGCGCAGGCCATTTTTCGGTGCACCTTCATAAAAGCACCCCATTATGAGCAAACAGATCTTGACCTGTAATAAGCAAGCATATTATGGGGTGATATGGGAAGTGGTGGCAGAGGGAAGAGATGGAATCTTGTTTGCAGTGGACTGTTCCGATGCAAAATGTTAGCAATCTAGTCTCAAAATGTACCAAAAAGAAATGTCTTTACATGTTGTAATGACAACATTTTTGAAACCCAATACAAAAGTCTCCAATACCAAAAAAAAAAACAAAAACCTTAATGTTACTAACATATAAATACTGGTACTGACATGTGCTTATATTCTGCAACAACCTTTGAGGTCCTTTTACTAAAGTGCACTGAAAAATGGCCTGCGATAGTGTAGGCGCTTCTTTTGGGCATGCACAGAATCATTTTTCAGCGCACCTGCAAAAAAAATGCCTTTTTAAAATTTTTGCCAAAAATGGACATGCGGCAAAATGAAAATTGTCATGTGTCCATTTTGGGTCTAAGACCTACCGCCAGCCATTGACCTAGCGGTAAAGTCTCATGTGGTAACCGGGTGGTAATGACCTACATGAGTCAAATGCCACTTTGAGTGCTTCCAATATGGACGTCCAAAAATAAAAATTATTTTTCAGCCGTGCATATCGGACACGTGCCAAAAAATGAAATTACAGCAAGAGCCACATGGTAGCTGGGCGGTAACTCCATTTTGGCGAGCATTGGGCGCACGTAGACACTTACGTGGCTTGGTAAAAGGGCCCCTTTAAGTTCATAGTGGGTTACATTGATCATACAGATACATGCAAATCCAAAAAAAATTGGAAACCAATAAGAATAAAATAAAGTTATCCTCTGCACATAATCAGTCCTAAACAAATAAACATATTTCTTAAAAAGTAATGTTTTCATCCGTTTCCTAAAAGCAAGACACATTTGTATCAGAAACTTTGAATGGAGTACCAAGAGAATTTACACTGTCAAGTTAATAATATTCTCAGACAATAAAATATTTCCCTATCTTTTGTGAGTCTGGTTTGATTTTCAGGCTAAATGTTTCTCTTTTCTCATTCTCTGATTTTGTCTCTGTTCTTCTTCTTTTCACCTACTGATGTCCTTTTTCTATTTTGATTCTCTTCCCTTTCTCTATCTCTCTCAGTTATGATATCTAATAATTTATTTTCCATCCTTTCTTCTCTATCTCTGCTCTCCTCTCCTACTTTTCCCCTCTGTTCTCCTTAGCTCTTCTTCCTGTTCTTACTACCTGCTTGCCTTTTCACATTCTTTTCTGCCTTCCTTCTCCTATGCTTACTCTTGCATTCCTCATCCTCTTCCTCATCTTCCCAGATTCCTTCTTCCAAATCTAGGGTACTCTCTCTGACATCCCATCCACTTTCCCTTTTCCAAGTCCCTCTTCCTGGGCTCTTTCTCCATCCCCTTCCACCTCCAGCCAGTTCTTTTTCTCTCTTCCTCATATTCATTTATCTATTCCCCTATTCAGGGTAATCTCTACCTTTCTCCTTGCATCCTTCTTTTCCCATCTTCAGTCTCTTCTCACCATCATTCATCCCCTATTCCCCCCTCTCTCTCTCTATCCCCATCCCAGGTTTATCTTCCCTGTCATAATTCCCCAGAAACTGCTCTCCCTTTACAACCTTGGAAGGCTGTACCCACATTTTCTCCCTCTAGCCCCCAGAAAGTGCTCCTCACATCCCCTTCAGTCCTATAATGTTCGCTGTATCATTATCTTTTCCTGTAAAAGTTCTCACTTCTTATCTTCCTCCCTTGAAAACTCTTGTCAGATTCCTTTCCCAGCTTTCCCAATCATCTTCAACTCACAATGTTTCCATCCTGGCAGGAAGAGCAGAACTTCACAGGGGGCCAGTCTAAGATTTTGAGCTGTGTAGGTCCCATAGATCTGTGTTTCCCAGCTCGGTCCTGGAGTACCCCCTTGCCAATCAGGTTTTCAGGACATTCACAATGAATATGTATGAGTTTGATTTGCATATATTGCCTCTATTATATAAAAATATCTTTCATGCATTTGGATATCCTAAAACCTGACTGGCAAGGGGGTACTCCTGAACTGACTTGGGAAACACTTTTATAGAAGTCAAATATAGTAACATAGTAGATGACGGCAGATAAAGACCTGTACGGCCCATCCAGTCTGCCCAACAAGATAAACTCGTATGTGCTACTTTATATGTATATCTGACCTTGATTTGTCCTTGCCATTTTCAGGACACAGACCGTAGAAGTCTGCCCAGCACTAGCTTTGCTTCCCAGTTACCAGTGTTGCCACCCAGTCTCTGCTAAGCTTCTGTGGATCCATTCCTTCTGAACAGGATTCCTTTGTGTTTATCCCACGCATTTTTTAATTCTGTTACCATTTTTTTCTCCACCACCTCCCATGGGAGGGAATTCCAAGTATCTACCACACTCTGTGAAAAAATACTTCCTCACATTTTCCTGAGTCTGCCCCCCTTCAACCTCATTTCATGTCCTCTAGTTCTACCGCCTTCCTTTCTCCGGAAAAAGGTTTGTTTGCAGATGAATACCTTTCAAATATTTGAATGTCTGTATCATATCATATCACAGTTGATATTGCAAGACTGGACATGGGCATAGGCAATTTGCAGTAGTTTATATTCTAGTATTCCATCCACAACAAGAAATCAGCTGATTCTGCACTGCTGAGCTCACTCTGTTCTGCCCACTGCTGTTGGATGTTCTCTGGGCTACCCAGAGCTTCTGTCACTGCTGACTTGCTAGATAGGTCAATTATGTACACTGCTGCTTCTCACAGGTGCATGGTCTGCATAGCAGATTTCTCTGGTCCTGATCAGAATATTTTTGTAAGACATTTTCTTTCCCACAAATGTATTTCTAATTTGGTTTTATGATTTGAAAATTCATTTAAAAGAAAAATTAGAAAATAGATTTTACAGATACTCAGACTGACTGAAACTACCATTTTCATTAGCAGTAAAAATAATGAGCTCAATACCCCAAAACCCACTGAGCAAATTAGTTATCTTGAAAAAGTTATCTACATAATTTTATCTGTATATTCAATGGGGTTGACCCAGGTAAGATTGCTGCTGAACAGATCTGGATAAAAATATCCAGATAAAAGTACGACAGCACTTTTCCTGACCATACTTATGTACATAGCTTTAACTGGTTAGCACTATCAGCTTACTGACTGAATGAAGCTGAACCTTCCAAGAGAATCCGCAACCACGGAGAACTCAAAAGTCCCATGGGAAAGCACTAAAAAAAAACATACAAAAGTTTGGCTTCTCTGCAATATATACAATTGTTCACATCAAAGGTCTTTTTAAAGACCACTTTTTATCAAAACACACCAAGACAATAGATGATTATTCATCCCTCTATTCACACAGACTCCTGATGCAGGCCTAGCGGCCGAAACACAACATTGTGTTGAGTTCTTCATTAATAAACGTTTCTACTCAAGAGGTTCTCCAGTCTCTGATTGCTGTGGTCTACTTCCCACTTTTGCTTGTTTGTTTGTTGTTGTTTTTTAAGTTGAACCTTGCACAGAAATGCCTCTTGAAACATTTAGCCCTGAAAAACATATTTATCACTCAGTTTAGTGTGTGTGGGGAGGGGGGAGGCAAGGGGGGAATTTAAATCCTGAAGATTTATCTGGTTAACTCCAAAGGGGTCCTTTAACTAAGCTACTGTACAAAATGGTTGTCCTGCTTATAATCGAAAGAGAAAAATGCCTATATTGCAAACCAAATCGGGAGATGGGCGTCTTTCTCCCGTGGGCGCCCAAATCGGTATAATTGAAAGCCGATTTTGGGCATTTCCAACTGCAATCCATCGCGGAAACGGGTAAAGTTGACAGGGGCGTGTTGGAAGCGTGGTGAAGGCGGAATTGGGGCGTGGTTATCGGCTGAGGAGAGATGGGCGTCTTTAGCTGATAATCGAAAAAAAAAGGCGTTTTTACCGTGATTTTGGGTCACTTTTTCTGGACCCTTTTCTTCATGAACAAGTCCCAAAAAAGTGCCCCAACTGACCAGATGACTACTGGAGGGAATCGGGGATGACATCCCCGGACTCCCCCAGTGGTCATTAACCCCTCCCACCAACCCCCCCCCCCCCCACTTTACAAATGATTTTTCCAGCCTCTATGCCAGCCTCAAATGCCGTACCCACCTCCATGACAGCAGAATGTGTTCTATCCTGTGACAGCCTTTCCCTGGTTCTGATGTGGCTCTCGGGTGAGTGTGACACCTTTTCTGTTATGCGCACTGCAGAGTCACATCAGCAATGCATTGTGGAGGGTGTAGGGTATTGGGCTCCGTGATTCCAGTAGCTTGTGGCAAATGCTCATGATGTTGGTAGTTGATAGGCTCTACTCCCATGGTGCTTTTCCCCCTGCTTACTGGGTCAGAGTGTGCCCTGTTTTGTTTCCGGTAGTCTATGCGGTAGTGGCCATTTTTGTAAGCCAGTTTTAGATCCCTTTCACGTGTTAGCCACGTTACAGAACCTTGAATGTGGCTGAAAGAGGGCATTGTACAGCATTCTGCCAGCTCTGACCTATTGCTCATCTCAGTACCAGGGAGACTCGTTGCCAGTGGGGCACAACCTCTGATCTGCAGTTAACAGTGAGTAAGCATGCTTATTCCAATAAAGGACGTTTTTGGAGAGATTAATCTTCAGGTGTCAACTGGTGTGCCAATGTTATATAGCAGCAACAAGTCCTAGAGGCCTGCGTATATGCAGGTCCCTGGAGCACTTTTAGTGGGTACCGCAGTGCACTTCAGCCAGGTGGACCCAGGCCCATCCCCCGCACCTGCAACACTTGTGCTGGTAAATGGGAGGTCTCCAAAACCCACTGTACCCACATGTAGGTGTCCCCTTCACCCCTAAGAGCCATGGTAGTGTTGTACATTTGTGGGTAGTGGGTTTTGGGGGAGGGGGGTTGGGTGCTCAGCACCCGTGGTAAGGGAGCTATGCATGTGGGAGCGTTGTCTGAAGTCCACCGCACTGACCTCTAGGGTGTCCAGTTGGTGTCCTGGCATGTCAGGGGGGCGAGTGTACTACGAATCGTGGCCCCTCCCATGACCAAATGGCTCGGATTAGGACGTTTTTGAGCTGGGTTTTTTTAGTTTCCATTATCGCTAAAGAAAACAAATGCCCAGCTGAAAAACGTCCATTTTTTCAAAAATACGGTCTGTCCCGCCTCTTCACGTACTCTTCGGACATAGACGCCCATGGAGATAGGCGTTCGCGTTTGATTATGCCCCTCTGTGTGTCGTTATGTGGGTCTTTCCCACAAGCTAAGACCATTTTTACTGCAGCAGGAAAATGGATGATATTCCTATTTTCTGAATTAATGGCTGTGTGCTAATTTTTCCATTAGCATGTGGCCATTAATAAAATCAGTGCATAAGCCATTACCGACACCTCTTTTGTAGGCAGTAAGGGCTCACATGCTAATCCTGCGCTAATCAGCATGCAGTAATGTAAACACTCTCCACCCCCCAGACATGCCCCCTCCCACAAAAAATATTTTTTAGCATATGGTTTGTACAGGGAGATCCAAAGCTGTGTCCCACAGTAAGCCATTTTAACCTGCGCTTACCGCAGCTTTGTAAAAGGACCCTAAAGGTAGCCAGACAGTTATGTTTTAGTGACAACCCCAGTGTTTTTAAATAATTTGTAATGACTTGTTAGTTTCATTTACCTTTAAATTACAACTTAATCTACTTTGAATTTTAAAAGTCTTCAATTTTCTATAAGTGGTTTAGAATTAGGGAATGGTGAGCAGGTTCTCATTAAATCCTATTTTATTTCTCTCCTCAGTGATCTGGGCCTTAATAACCAGGCTCCGGCTTGACTCTGTAGCTGAAGCTACAGTGCATAGAATTGTTTCAGACCCCTTAATCGGGGCTTTGGTCACCAGAGGAGTTTCTGTTCAGTATTTAGGTCCTGAAAAGGAAGGGGCAGCTGTAACTACAGTGGTGCCCACTGATAGCCAGTTGACACTCCTAGAGGTATATCAAAGAGAAGGTGCCCGAAACAGCCCTCTGTTCAACAAGGATTCTTGAAACTTCCTAGGTATCTCATTTGGGAAAGGGGCGAGGGGGAGTTTTTCATTTATTTTTCTGTTCAGTTTTAAAAGTTGTGCTGCTGACATACTGTTATATTGTAGACATTGTGGGGCCTTTTTACAAACCTTACCACTCGCTAAAATGGAAATACCTGAATATCAGGGCATCATTTTTGTGGTGGTGGTCAGTGTTTAAAAAAATGCTGACCACCGCCAACTGAATATTACTCCTCCTGTACCTGAGTAGAAGAGGATAGGAGAATATCTACGGTGCTGGAATGTAATTCATCTTTACCTAAAAAAAGTGTGAGCTAAATCCATACTGATATAGAGGCCGACCAAATTTCAGTTTCAGTTTTGGATTCAGCACAGAAACTGAACCAAAATGTGGGTTTGGATTTTGTCTGAAAATGCCTGTGCATTTTTGACTGAAACTGAAACTGAGCCCCCCACCCGCAATCACTCCCAGCCCCTCCCAGGATCACTCCTGGCCCCACCACAATCACTCTCACCCACTCCATGATTACACCCAGCCCACTGTGATTATTTATTTATTTGTTGCATTTATACCCCGCTTTTTCCCGCTCGGTAGCAGGTTCAGTGCGGCTTACATAGTATGGATTACGTTGAGGGGCATAATCGAATGCAAACGCCTGTCTCCATGGGCGTTTATCTCTGAGAATGGGTCTGTGAAGGGGCGGTCCGAACCACATTTTCGAAAAAATGGACGTTTTTGAGCTGGGCGTTTGTTTTTTTTAGCGATAATGGAAACTAAAAACGCCCAGCTCAAAAACATCCTAATCTGAGCCATTTGGTCGTGGGAGGGGCCACAATTCGTAGTACACTCGCTCCCCTGATATGCCAGGACACCAACTGGGCACCCTAGGTCAGTGCGGTGGACTTCAGATAAAGCTCCCACATGCATAGCTCCCTTACCACGGGTGCTGAGCTCCCAACCCCCCTCCCCCAAAACCGACTACCCACAAATGTACAACACTACCATAGCTCTTAGGGGTGAAGGGGGCACCTACATGTGGGTACAGTGGGTTTTGGAGGCCTCCCATTTACCAGCACAATTGTTGCAGGTGGGGGGGGGGGTGGGCCTGGGTCCACCTGGCTGAAGTGCACTGCGGTACCCACTAAAAGTGCTCCAGGGACCTGCATACACGCAGGCCTCTAGGACTTGTTGCTGCTGTATAACATTGGCACACCAGTTGACACCTGAAGACTAATCTCTCCAAAAACGTCCTTTATTGGAATAAGCACATTTACTCACAGTTAACTGCAGAGGTTGTGCCCCACTGGCAACAAGTCTTCCTGGTACTGAGATGAGCAATAGGTCAGAGCTGGCAGAATGCTGTACAATGCCCTCTTTCAGCCACATTCAAGGTAAGAACTAAGTTCTGTAACGTGGCTAACACTGGAAAGGGAACTAAAACTGGCTTACAAAAATGGCCACTACCGCATGGACTACAACAGGAAACACAACAGGGCACACTCTGACCCAGTAGGCAGGGGGAAAAGCACCATGGGAGAAGAGCCTACCAACTACCAACATTGTGAGACTGTAACACAAGCTAATGAAATCACGGAGCCCAATACCCTACACCCACCACAATGCAATGCTGATGTGACCCTGTAGTGCACCCGAGAGCCACATCTGACCCAGGGAAAGGCTATGAGAGGATCGAATACATTCTGCTGTCATGGAGGTGGGTACGGCATTTGAGGCTGGCATACAGGCTGGGAAAAAGTTTTTAAAGTGGGGTTTTTTTTGGTGGGAGGGGGTTAGTGACCTCTGGGGGAGTCCGGGGACGTCATCCCTGATTCCCTCCAGTGGTCATCTGGTCAGTTGGGGCACTTTTTTGGGACTTGTTCGTGAAAAAAAAAGGGTCCAAAAAAGTGACACAAAATCGTGGTAAAAACGCCTTTTTTTTTTTCGATTACCAGCTACAGACGCCCATCTCTCCTCGGCTGATAACCACGCCCCAGTCCCGCCTCCGACACGCCTCTGACACGCCCCCGTCAACTTTATTCGTTTCCACGACAGAGTGCAGTTGGAAACGCCCAAAATCGGCTTTCGATTATACCGATTTGGGCGCCTTTGCGAGAAAAACGCCCACCTCCCGATTTGGGTCGCAATATAGGCATTTTTCTCTTTCAATTATAAGCTGGATAGTATCACAGAAAGAACACAGCTGTAGCAATAGTAGAGGTAAGATGTGGTTGTTAGGAAATAGGTTGAGATAGGTGAAATGGGCAGGGGATGTAGAGGTAGGAGAGGTAGGAGTGGTGTAGAGTGGGTTCATAGGTTAAGTCTGGTCATTTGAGTAGGCTTGCTGCTGGCCGGCCCCCTCCCCTGCTCAACACCAGTAGGTCCTCCCTGGCCTACCATAGGAAGCCCTGGTGGTCTTGTAGTCTCTTTGGGGTCAAGCTCTCTTGAGCAGGGACTGTCCTTCCCCATGTTTAAACATGTACAGCGCTGCATAACCCTGGCAGCGCTATAGAAATGCTAAGTAGTAGTAGTAGTAGTAGGGGTCAGTAGCAAACCCCACTTGTTCCTGCCCTATGCACTGCTCCAATGGAAATGGCTGCCATGGGAGGCCCTGGCAGACATTTTGTTGTTGGAATTAGTGAGGAGTGAGTGAGGATGCCGTGGGAAGTCTCAGCAGCCAGATTCATTGGAGCAGTGCACAGGGCAGGCATGAGTGAGGTTCATTTCTACCCCCATAGAGACCACTAGACCACCAGGGATTCCTAAGGTAGACCCAGGGAGGGCCTACCTGTGTCGGGCAGTGGGAGAGGGCAGAGGTAATAAAGGGGGGTATGTAGCCACAGGAAAGGCAGGGGGCTGCCACCACCACTGCTGCTGGGGGGATGGGCTTTTTTGGTTGGGTAGGGGGGTTCAGGTATTTCCATTTTTGGTTTCTGTTTCTACCTAAACCGAGTGGCCGATTTCGGTCACAAATTCAGTTTCGGCAAAACCCCAAAATTCTGGGTTCAGTCAGGCCTATACTCTCCAACAGAGCAGTGTTTCTCAACCTGGTCCTCAGGGAACACCCAGTCAGTTCAGTTTTCATGATATCTACAGTTACAATGCATGGGAGAGAATTGCTTACCAAGAAGGCAGCACATGCAAATCTATCTCATGCATATTCATTGTAGATATCTTGAAATCCTGATGAACTGGGTATATTATGAGGGCTGGGGTGGGAAGCACTGCAGCAGAGAAAGAGCTGAAAGAGCACAGCTGCATTTCAGTTTCACAGTTATATTTAAACTCTGAGTTGAAAATTATTACATATAACTTCAGATTGTCAACTTAAGATATATCAGTAGTCATGGGAGCCAACTTTTTAAAACTATTGGGGGTGCTAAACCCAATGCAAATTCTTTCTCCTTGGACACAGTTAAGAAATTTGCTCAATACTGGGGGTGCTCAAGCATCCACAGCACCCACAGAGCTGGCTCCTACGTCAGTAGTTCAAACACGTTTTCAAGGGGAAAAACTTTGAAAACATCATTGGTAGTACAGTATTTAAAAATCATGGACCTACTATTAAAAAAGCGGAGCTTCTAGTTTTATACTTCTAAATGTGTGCCTTCTTTTTAGCCAAACTTAAGAGTCTTCTATTTTCAGCTGAAAATTCATCTTAAGCCTAAACATTATGCATATTGATTTAAGTCTACCATTCATTTGTCTATATTTATGAGCCAAATTTATGAGCCAAGTGCTGAAAATTAGTGGTAAGCTCATAGCCTTTTTTTTCCTCACTCTATATCCACCCTTGTTGTTTCCCACTTTTTATGCCCCTAAATTTAGCAGTTTAGGGGTCCTTTTACTAAGTTGTATAAACAAATGACCTTAGCATGCCCATACGTGGGTCATTCGCACATGTCAAGGCCATTTTTACCGTGGTCATAATGACCCTGATTTTCTGTTTATTTCACTGATAGCCATGTGCTAATGCTGCCATGAGCAGGCAGCCATTTTTAAAAATTACCATGGGAGCACTTATCACCACCTATTTTGTCCCAGATTCTATACAGTGTGACTTAAGTTGTGCTCAAATGTAGTCAAAGTTTGGATTTGCGCACGCAACTTAATTACTAATCCAATGCTGAAAACCTACCGTTCACTATACCTAATAAATGCCTCCCTTCTACTCTCTACTTCTTCCCTTAACTAATCTCTGTACAACAATAATTGTACCTGACATCCAAGAATAATTGTGTTAACAAAACTATGTAAGCCACTTTGAGCCTGCAAATAGGTGGGAAAAAGATGGGATACAAATGCAATAAATAATAATAAATAATAATAATTAGTTAACAAGCCGATCAGTGCCGATATTTGCCACTTAACAATCAATTATTGACACTAATTAGCATTAATAAGAATTTACATGCAGAACTGTCTAAGCATATTCTATAACATGATGCATGTAAATTCTATAAACTGTGCTGAAATTTAGGCTTATTCTATAGAATAAACCTAGGTGAATTTCATTTTAACGCTGATTTTTTAGGTGTGATATAGAATATAGTCCTATCTGTGCTCTAATCAATTAGCACACAGTAATGTAGATGCACTGTTTAGCACAGGAACACACACTCTCTGCACCTGACACACCCCCTCCAGAAAATGCAAAACAATTATTAGTACGTGCTTAGCACATGTATATCCCAAAACTAACTTGGAACATATTTGCGCATCCCAGTGGCATAGCTACATGAGTCCAGGGGGGCCTGGGCCCCCGTAGATTTGGCCCTGGACTCCCCTGCTGATGACCCTCTCGACCCCCCTCCCGGCGACGACCCTCTCGACCCCCCCTCCCGCCACCAACCCTCCCCCACTGCCGCCGTGGGCTACCTTTGCTAGCGGGGGACGTCAGAAACAGAACGAAGCCTTCGGGGGAAGAAGAGGACCTCGGCTGGCGGGGATTGTGGTCCCCCACCGGCAAAGGTAGCCCACGGCAATGGCGGCAGCGGGGGAGGATTGGCAGCAGGAGGGGGGGTTGAGAGGGTCGGCGGTGGGAGAAGGGGTCGAGAGGGTCGGCAGCAGGGGTCGTCAAAGTTGGTGGTGGTGGCAGCGGTGGCGCCGGTGGCGACGGCGGGGGGGGGCTTGGCAATGGCAGGGAGTCGGCGGGATCGGCAGGGGGGTCGGCAATGACAGGGGGGTCGGCGGCGCTGGGAGGGGCTAAAATGTGCTCCCTTACCTTTGGCTCTGGACCCCCCTCCCCTGAAGTCTGGCTACGCCCCTGGCGCATCCTGCATTAGGATTTTCTTTTTGCTGCATTAATATGCATTAGCACCTAACACAGCTCAGTAAAAGGACCCCTCAGTGAAATTTTGAGTATATATTTAGGTACTCAGCCCTAGTAAATTTTCAAAGAGGCTAATTTAGGAGCATAACTCTCAAAACCCCCTTTTACAAAGCTTTGCTAGCAGCTACTGGGCAGTAATGCCGACACAGTGCTTTCACTTTAAGGGGTATGTTTACTAAGGCGTGATAGCATTTTTTAACGCGCCTATAAAGTTAAGGGGCATTAAACGCTAACACGCCAATACATTCTGATAGCATTTAACGTGCATTAAAAATGCTAACGCGCCTATAGTGCACCTTTGTAAACACAGGCGTAAATGGGCTGTGTCGGCATTACCGCACCAGCAGCCGCTAGTCTGGCTTTGTAAAAGGGGGGAGGGGAGTTAGGAGCATAATACTTTGTTGCTCTTATTACATTAGCTTGTGCTTTCTGAATAGACCTGTTAAAACCCAATTCAGATTAATAAATCTCTGGATAGAATTATTGAAACATTTTTGATTTTTCAATTAGAAGTTCTGTTCTAATTGAAAAATCAAATATGTTTCAATAATTCTATCCAGATAGATTTATTAATCTCAATTAAATTAAAACCATGCATGCCAGCTTATATTTTCAAAGAAAAAATATTTGTAGACTATGAGTAATGCTTAACTATATTCATGGAATTTTATTGCAGACTTTATGCTGTCGGTGGGAGAGATGGCAGCTCCTGCCTAAAATCTATGGAATGTTTTGATCCTCATACTAATAAGTGGAGTATGTGTGCATCGATGTCGAAAAGAAGAGGAGGAGTGGGTGTCGCTGCTTACAATGGATTTTTGTATGCTGTAGGAGGGCACGATGCCCCGGCTTCAAATCACTGTTCAAGGCTTTCAGACTGTGTTGAAAGGTACGGATAATTGAGATTTTTGAAAAGTCTTTTCACAAGAACATGAAAACTTCTGTTTTATTTGGATAGTAAATCTATGCTCCAAGAGGTTGACATCCTAAAGTACACTAACATCAGTCATTGATATGTATTAACACATGAGCCAGTTTTCAGCTGGGGCTGTCTCAGGAGTCCTTTTGCAAAGCTTACTACAGTAAAATATGGTGTTTTGCAGGGTGTGCTGTGGCAACCCATGGTAATTTTGCCACGTGTGCACGCTACCCACATGCTAAAAAAATAGCTTTTATTTTTTTGGCTCAGGGGGTGTGTCTGGGGCAGAGAGTGGACATGTTCTGTGCTAATCAACGCAGTTACATTGCCTCGTGCTAACTGAGTAGTGCAGGTTTAGGGGCCCTTTTACTAAGCTGCGGTAAAGGGGCCTTGCACTAGCGGCAGCGGCCATTTCTGTTGCTCGCCAGGGCCCCTTTTACCGCAGTGGGTAAAAAGCCCCGAAAAAGAAATGGATGTGCGGTAGGTTTGCACTTGCCGTGCGGCCATTTTGGAGGAAGTACTTACTGCCACCCACTGAGGTGGGGGAAGGGCTCCTGCGCTAACCCAGCAGCATGCAGCGCTGCCCAATTACTGCCTGGTAATCCCCCTGTGGAAATGCCGCGTTCTGGGGGTGGAACTACTGCCAACACCCGTATTGGCCTGGTGGTAGTTCCTGGTTGTTACGTGGCACATTAGCGTGTGAGTTCTCACCACCTACAAAACAGGAGGTGGTAGGGAATCAAATGCTAATGGTCACACACTAATGTAGACGCACGGGAATGACTTGTATAAGGCAACATTTTACCATTGTTTGGCAAAAGGACCCCAAAATGTTCAATGTAACCTATATAATCAGTGCCGCTATCCATTTAGATTGTGGTGCTAAATATTACAGGTGAGCAGGTCAAAAATGTACATTTTCCCCATGGGCGTAGACTGGGGGGGCGAGGGGGGCAATGCCCCCCCCAAACGACGATGAGGCGCCGCCGCGCCAGTAGTTAAAAAAACCCAAAAACAAGCAGGCACGCGCTCCTCTCCGTCCGCTTGGCTTCCCTGCCCTCTCTGTCTGCGTCCCGCCTTCCTCTGACGTCATTTCCTTTCGGGCTGGACGCAGACAGAGAGGGCAGGGAAGCCAAGCGGACGGAGAGGAGCGTGTCTGTCTACCCCTCTCTCTTCCTCCATCCCTCCGGCGCAGGCAGCAGTCTTTTCCAGCGTTCCTGGCAGCGGTAGCGTTGTACACGCTGCCTTTGACTCTGCCCCGAAGCCTTCTCTTCAAGTTCCTGTTCCCGCATAGGTGGGAACAGGAACTTGAAGAGAAGGCTTCCGGGGCAGACCGAAGGCAGCGTGTACATCGCTACCACTGCCAGGAACGCTGGAAAAGACTGCTGCCTGCGCCGGAGGGAGGGAGGGAGGAAGAGAGGGGGTAGATGGAGTCACGATCTTGGACCTCGCGGGGGGGGGGGGGGGCAGCAGATGGAAGATGGATGGGACTGGGAGGGGTGGGGAGCAGAGGGAAGGAGCAAGAGATGGATGGGACTGGGAGCAGAGGGAAGGACCAGGAGATGGATTGGACTGGGAGGGGTGGGGAGCAGAGGGAAGGAGCAAGAGATGGATGGGACTGGGAGCAGAGGGAAAGACCAGGAGATGGATTGGACTGGGAGGGGTGGGGAGCAGAGGGAAGGACCAGGAGATGGATGGGATTGGGACAGGTCAGGCACAGCAAAGGGAAGGAGCAGAAGATGGATGGGACGGAGGGATGGTGAGCAGAGGGAAGGAATAGAAGATGGATGGGACTGGGAGGGGTGGGGAGCAGAGGGAAGGAGCAAGAGATGGATGGGACTCGGAGGGTGGGGAGCAGAGGGAAGCCTACTGGAAAGAAGACACTGCATAAAACAAGACATTGGGACCAAAGCGAATAGAAAAACTAAATGATCAGACAACAAAGGTAGATACAAGTATTTTATTCAGAATTTATTAATTGAAATATGTCAGCTTTTTGAAATGTGCATCTGTGATATTTTGCCTGTAAATTTCAATTCCTTCCTCCATATTAGCATATTCATTTGCATATGTATATATGCAAATGAATATGCTAATAAGCTCCTCCCATATGCTAATATGCTCCACCCATCCTTTGCCCCCCCCCCCCAAATGAAACAGTCAAACTACGCCTATGATTTTCCCAAGTTGTTAATGGATTTCTTTTTTTTTTGTTTGTTTAAGAGGTAATATTGCACAACAGAGCACTCTGAGGCCCTTTAATAAAGGAGTGTAAGAGCCTACGCACGTCCAGGGTGTGCCAAATTGGCATTATCGCCCTGCAACTGTGTGCCCTGAGCAGTAATTCCAAATTTGGCATACGCCAAAAACACATGGTAGAAAATGTTTTCTATTTTCTACCATGAAGCTCCTACCCAGCAGAGTAGGGGGAGAGGAGTGGCCTAGTGGTTAGGGTGGTGGACTTTGGTCCTGGAGAACTGAGTTCAATTCCCACTTCAGGCACAGGCAGCTCCCTGTGACTCTGGGCAAGTCACTTAACCCACCATTGCCCCAGGTACAAATAAGTACATGTAAGCCACATTGAGCCTGCCATGAGTGGGAAAGCACAGGGTACAAATGTAACAAAATAAATAAATGGCAGTTGGCATGTGCTACACACTTACTGTGCAGGTAGCATGTGAGATCTTACCACTAGGTGGTGGTAAGATCTCAGATGAAAACAGATGTGTGCTGGTTCCAATTTTAGCTCATTTCCATTAAAAAAAGGCCCTTTTTCCTAGACACAGTAAAAAAAATGGCCCAGCGTGTGCCCAAAAGACACACTCGCACAACTGCAGGCTACTTTTTACTGCAGCTTAGTAAATGGGTCCCTCTATTTTTCAACAGTGCGTTTATTCACAAATAATGATGTGCAATGTTATTTAAAAGTATGCACTATTAATGACATAAAAATCCCAAAATTTAGAGGTTCTTCCTGTCAGTTGCAGAATTAGTAAGAGATAAAAATCATTGTTACTGCAAGCAACTGATGCCAGAAAAATCATGACATTTTTCATAATGTGACAAATAGATTCTCTCCAGAATCCAAAACACACTGATATATCCAAACTCTGCATTTTTATACCTAGAGAGTCCTCTAGTGGCATGAAGACTTTCAGTTTTTAATACTTTGAGAGATTCAAGCATACAAATAATTGAGTGAAAATTCTGTGCCTTTAGGGCCAGATTCAGTAAATGGCACTGAAAAATAGGTGGCAGAAGGAATTGGCAGTTAGCGCTATTCTATAAAAGGCACTCCAGGATGAGCACCCTGTATAGAATAGCACTTACCCCTGGATTCTATATAGCAGGGGCGTAGCCAGCCTTCCGTGGGAGAGGGGTCCAGAGCCCGGGGGGAGGGGGCACATTTTAGCCCTCCCCCCGGCGCCGCCCCCCCACCGCCGACATTGCCGCCCCCCCTCCCGCCGCGAACCCGCCGCCGCTGCAGCCTACCTTTACTTTTGCTGGCGGGGGATCCCACTCCCCGCCAGCCGACGTCTTCTTCTTAGTCGCTTCCCGCTCTTCAATTTGTTTGCTGACGTCCTGCACGTTGTACGTGCAGGACGTCAGACTCAGAGAATTCTCTGAGTCTGACGTCCTGCACGTACAATTACGTGCAGGACGTCAGCAAACAAATTGAAGTGCAGGAAGGACTGAGAAGACGTCAGCTGGCGGGGAGTGGGATCCCCCGCCAGCAAAAGTAAAGGTAGGCGGCGGCGGGGGGCGGGTTCGCCGGGAGGGGGGTCCTGGGGTGAATCTGCGGGGGCCCCGGCCCCCTCAGGCCCCACGTAGCTACGCCACTGCTATATAGTGCACCTAGCGTTCCATGCTGAAATCCAAGCTTATTATATAACAACACACATAACTTAATTGGCTTAACAAGCAAATTAGCATTGTTAAAAGCACTTAACAAGCAATAATGTGCATTAATTAGTAATAATTAGAATTTACATGCATAACTTGATAAGCGTATTCTGTAACGCACTGTGCCAAAATTCTAATGCATGCAGGCAAAAAGGGGTGTGGTTATAAGCAGGGAAATGGGCGTTCCATGGGTGTTCTAAAATTCACATGCATTGTTATAGAATATGGACAAATGTGCCTAAATCTATGCACCGGGATTTATGCCACGTTTTCATTGGTATAAAAGGAGGTGTGTAGTTTTAAGCACTAAAATATCAATTAAGCGTATTCTATATATTGTGCCTAAATATAGGCGCCCCTTATAGAATATGCTTAGGTGGAAATGTTTTCTGCGTGGATTTTCTAGGTGCCATATATAGAATTTCCCTCTTAGCAGGGATTCCTGCTCCAGCTTTGGGCACGAGGACTTATGCCAGCTGAAACCTGGTGTAAATCCTGTTGTGCACGTTAGACACATATCCCCAGAATTCTATAACACTGCGTGCATCTTTTGAGAATTTCTCTGACCTGCCCATGCCCCTGCCATGGCCGCACCCCCTCTTGGATTTAGGTACCCAGGCTTATAGAATAGCAAACAGCCAGATGCACGTGCAACCCCTAATCTGTGCCAATTATCAATAATTGATTGTTAGCATCTAATTATTAATGTGAATTGACTCATTAATCAATCAAGTTGCGCACACATCTTGAGATCATGTCCAAATGTGGGTATGAATAATTGGGCACCCTTTATTGAATCCAGGGGTGTTATTTTTCTGTTAGGAAGCTTGCCTTGGGTGAAGAATGAAAATGGAAGGTATTTTCTTGTAGTTAGCACACTGTAAATTCCATGTGCTAATTAGTACTTTTGTTATTATGATCCGACCACTTACTGCCTCCTAAACATGAGATACTTAGGGGCCCTTTTACTAAGCCGCATAAGCATCTACGCACGCCCAACACACGCCAAAATGGAATTACAGCCCAGCTACTGCGTGGCTCTTGCGGTAATTTCATTTTTGGCACACGTCTGATACGTGCGTCTGAGAAATATTTTTTTTATTTTCGGTCGCGCGTAACAGACGCACACCAAGTGGCATTTGCCACACGTAGGTCATTACCACCCGGATTCTTTACTGCTAGGTCAACGGCTGGCGGTAAGGTCTCAGACCCAAAATGGAGGCGCAGCAGTTTTCATTTTGCTGCACGTCCACTTTTGGCAAAAAGTTTAAAAAGGCAGTTTTTACAGGTGTGCTGAAAAATGATTCTATGTGCACCCAAAAACGCGTCTCTACATTATCACAGGCCATTTTTCAGTGTGCCTTTGTAAAAGGGTCCCTAAATGCTGCTGCACTAACTCCAAGCAAAGTACTGCATAGTTGCTGCAAATGTAGTGGCCCTTTTACTAACCACTAACAGCGATGAAGCAAAAGTGGCCTAATGCGGGATGCTAAAGCATTCTACATTAGTTTTGCCATCTTTGGTGGGGGCATGTCAGGAGTAGAGAATTGGAGTGGATGTGCTAAACAGCTAGTGAATGCACATGTCCATCGTACGACTGGTTAGTAGGTCCACAATGCGAGAGCCCTTAATGTCTCTTAAATAGGAGGCAGTAAGTGCTCCTCTTGTTTTGGGTTTTTTTAAACTGGCTACATGCTAATGCTAACATTAGCACAAGATCGTTAATGAAAAATTGTAAAAAGCCCTTTTGATGACTGCTCTAGAAATAGGCATGGCACGTGGGAAAGGCCCATGTAAGGGTGAGCAAAGCTCATTTCGTAGTGTGGCGTATAAAGTCCCTGATGTGGCACCAGTAATGAAAAATGCTGGGAACGCTCTCAGGGGTCCTTTTACTAAGGCGTGCTGACAAATGGCCTGTGGTAGTGTAGACACATGTTTTGGGCGGGCACAGAATTATTTTTTAGCGCACCTACAAAAAATGCCTTTATAAAATTTTTGCCAAAAATGGACATGTGGCAAAATGAAAATTGCCGCTTGTCCATTTTGGGTCTGAGACCTTACCGCAAGCCATCGATCTAGCGATAAGGTCTCACGTGGTAACTGGGCGGTAATGGTGTACGCATGTCAGAAAATAAAAAAAATATTTCTTAGATGCAAGTAGCGGAAGCACGCCAAAATCGAAATTACCGCAAGGGCCACCCGGTAACCAGGCGGTAACTCCAATTTGGCATGCATTGGGCGCACATAGGTGCCTACGCAGCTTAGTAAAAGGTCCCCTTAATCCTTGTTGAATTAAATTTGCAGGAACCCCACAGTGAAGTCCCATGTTAAGCCACAGCACCTGCACCTGGTAACAACTGCAGACCTTACTGTGTTTTAGTAAAAGGGTCTTTAGATAGATAGATAGATAGATAGATAGATAGATAGATAGATAGATAGATAGATAGATAGATGAATGAAGAGAAAGAGGTTTTTCAATAAAAAGCTAAGCATTTCACAGACATTTTCATAACTGTTATAGGTATGACCCAAAAACAGACAGCTGGACAACTGTGGCTCCCCTAAGTGTGCCACGAGATGCAGTTGGTATATGTCCTCTTGGGGATAAGTTGTATGCTGTGGGAGGATATGATGGACACTCTTACCTGACCACTGTTGAGTCATATGATGCTCAGATTAATGAGTGGACAGAGGTAATGTCAGATCAGTACTTGCACGTACTTGCAATACAGTTACTATTTCTTGCATTCTCTATTTTTTTTTTCATTCTAAATGTGTCTTGATAAAGAAAATAAATGAATGAAAATGACTGTGTGTAAATGGAATGGTATATCTAACTATATTACACGTTCTGAGGAATGTTTTTATAATAAGAAGCCTGATTTAAGAAGGCAAGTTGGCACCTAAACAACAAAAATCATGCCGATTTTAAAGGCATAGATACTTACACTAGAGAATGACAAAGTTTCTCCCTGTCCCCATGGGTTCTGTCTCTGCCCTACCCCGCCTCTGCAGGGTCTGTCTCCATCCCCATCCCATCCCCAAGGGCCTTGTCTCCGTCTTTGCCCTGTCCCTGCAGATTCTGTCCCTGTCCCAGTCCTATGGGTTCTGTCCTCATCTGCAGAAGTCTCAAACATTTATGATTTTATATTTAAATCTTTTTATTAAAGTATGAAAAGGAACAATATGCTGTGCAATCACAAATAGAAAACAATAATAAAAAACGAGCAACTTGTCTTCTTAGAAGATGTGCTGGTAGCAGGAATGTACAGGATTCCCCATGCAAATTTTACTAATTGCAGCCAGCTTGTTTGCTTGTTTCCCCCCCCCCCCCCCCCCCCCCCAAAAAAAAAAAAAAAAAAAAAATCAAAATAACGCCATCTGCTTCACTCAATCATAAATAACAGTCCAGTTCATTAACAGGCTTCAAAGTAGAAAATGACACGGGGACAAAGTTTGTCCCTGCCCCGTAGGCTCCGTCCCTGCCCTAACCCCGTGGTTACTTCGGGTCCACGTCCCCATGTCATTCTCTAACATACACCTGTTCTCAAACATAGGATTGTGCATACTGATGAACTTTGCCCACATTTCAACCAAACCTGCTCATGTTGCATCCAAAGTCTTCCCTTGCACACACCTACTTGCAAAGTACGAGTGTAGCTTTACCTCAGCTGGAATTTAATAAGGGCACATTTATACGTATAACAATGATTTATAAAATTACTCTCTTCATATTCTGAAAATTACTAATATCTTCTGGGTAAGGGGTGTCCCAGCTTTGCTTCAATGATATATATTTAAAGCCACCTAGAGATTTATTACAAAATATAATCTGTAACAACAATAAACACTCTTAGAAGTGCTGCCCCAGCAGTTAATGGCCTTTTCATTTCAGAATTAATAGCCTAAGGGAATATAAAGTACAGGTTAATTTTTTATAGTAGGAGAATAATCGTACACATTAGTCAAGTAAAAAGTACATGGCAGCAGGAACAAATAATTCAATCTAAATATTCATAGTAGTTGAACCAAAAGGATTCACTCTAAGATTTTCAACTAAGCTTTAATCAAACAATATCTGTGTATGTGTATGCCAGTCAACTATCCAGTTCATTTTTGAAAGAGAAGGGCACCCATCTCACAACACAAATCATGAGATGGGCGGACTTCTCTCAGGGCCGGCCAAATTGGCATAATCGAAAGCCGATTTTGGCCGGCCTCAACTGCTTTCCGTCGCAGGGACGACCAAAGTTCAAGGGGGCATGTTGGCAGTGTACCGAAGGCGGGACGGAGGCATGGTTAAGAGATGGGCACCCTCGGCCGATAATGGAAAAAAGAAGGGTGGCCCTGACGAGCATTTGGCCGACATTACTTGGTCACTTTTTGTTGACGACCAAGCCTTGAAAAGGTACCCAAACTGACCAGATGACCCCTTACTCCCCCAGTGATCACCAACCCCCTCCCACCCAAAACAAATATAAAAAACATTTTTTTGCCAGCCTCTATGCCAGCCTCAAATGTCATACCCAGCTCCTTCACAGCACTATGCATTTCCCTGGAGCAGTGTTTAGTGGGTACTGCAGTGCACTTCAGGCATGCGGACCCAGGTCCATCCCCCCACCTGTTACACTTGTGGTGGTAAATGGGAGCCCTCCAAAACCCACCCGAAACCCACTGTACCCACATCTAGGTACCCCCCCGTTACCCTTTAAGGGCTATGGTAGTGTTGTACAGTTGTAGTGGGTTTGGGGGGGGGGGGGTTGGGGGGCTCAGCACCCAAGGTAAGGGAGCTATGCACCTGGGATCAATTTGTGAAGTCCACTGCAGTGTCCCTAGGGTGCCCAGTTGGTGTCCTGGCATGTCAGGGGGACCAGTGCACTACAAAAGCTGGCTCCTTCCACAACCAAATGGCTTGGATTTGGCCGGTTTTGAGATGGCCGCCCTTAGTTTCCATTATAGGCAAAAACCAATGTCGGCCATCTCTAAGGGTGGTCCAAATGTTGAGATTTGGCCATCCCCGACCGTATTATCGAAAGATGACCACCCATCTGTCGTGTACGCTTCTTTACGGGGCCGTCCCTAGAGATGGGCGCCCTTATAGATGGGCGCCCCTGTTTGATTATGCCCCTCTATGGCTCCAGACATGTGATGCTCCACCTTATATAGTGGCCCTTTCACCAAGGCAAGTAGGCACCTACGTGAGTCCAACATGCGTCAATTTGGAACTACCACCCTGCAACCCGGGCCTGGGTGGTAATTCCATTTTTTACTTGCATCCAATATGTGCAGCAGAAAATATCTACAGCATGGTGCTAACCGGGCGGTAATTGGCAGTGTAAGCACGCTGACGATTACTGCCTGGTTAACACGTGAGACCTTACCGCTAAGTCAATGGGTGGCAATAAGGTCTCAGGCCCAAATCTGGGCACACACCAATTTTTATTTTGCAGCAAGTCCATTTCTGGCCAAAAAAAATGCTTTTTTGCAGGCGTGCTGAAAAATGGACCTGCGCGCATCCAATACACACGCCTACAATAGTGCTGGCCATTTTTCAGCGCACTTTAGTAAAAGGACCCCATAGTTATTTAAAGTTAGGAATAGACACACCTATTTGGGACATGCTCAGGCCATTATTACACACAAGGCTGTACCAAACAAACCGGCTAATATTCAATGCTATTTAACCGGACAGAAATGGCTCCTGACTGGTTAAATAGCACTTAACCATTTAAGTGCTAATATTCAGTATAAGATATCTGGTTTTCTCTGCTGAATATTACTGCTTAGCGCATATGGCCAGATTCTATATAAGGTGCCTAAAAAAATCTGCGTGGTAAACATTTCCGCCTAAGCATATTGTATAAGCTGCGCCTAGATTTAGGCACACTATATAGAATACTCGTACTTGATGTTCAAGCGCCTAAAACTATATGCCTCCATTTACACCAATGAAAATGTGGCATAAACCCGTGTTTGTAGATTTACACACACTGGGCTATATTCTATAACTACACACGTAAAGTTGGGAACGCCCACAGAATGCCCATTTTCCCGCCCATATCCACGCCCCTTTTGAAGTGCATGCTTTAGAATTTAGGTGCAGTTTATTACAGAATACGCTTAGCGAGTTGTGCGTGTAAATTCTAATTATTGCCAATTAGTGCTTATTATTGCTTAAGTGCTGTTATCAATGCTGACTTTTTTGTTAAGTCAATTAATTTATGTGTGTTGTTTTAGAATACGGCTGGATTTTGGTGTGGATCTCTAGGTGCTTTATATAGAATCCATCAGATAGAGGCTACTCGGCTATGTTGTGCAATATAACTGCCTAGCCACAAATAATCGCTGCCTTAGTTTGGCAGCCAAATCGTACCACTCAAATAGCAGGCTTATCTTTGCCCACTATAATCTTAACTGGCCAGTGCTGAATACTTGACTGTTTAAGTTCAAACACCCCCCCCCCCCCCAAAAAAAAAAATAAAAAATAAAAATAAAATGGATATGCAATGCTGGTCACTGGAAACGGCCCGACATTGAATATCCAGGCTGAGCATGGATTATGGTATGTAGTCAGCCTGTCTCCCACAAGCAGAATATCAGCCAGTGAGTCTTTTGTAAAATATGCATATGGGTGCCAAAAATGTGTATCTGCCAGGATTTCAAGTAGGAGTAGCAATTTTAGAATCCTACATGTGCAGAAAAAGAGCAGCATTCCATGACATTTTCATCACATGCAAGTGGAGATCTTGCTCCACAAACCTTCGTGTACAAGAGAAACCAATTAAAGGGGCCCTTTTACTAAGGTGCACCTAAAAGTGGCCTGCACTGGTCTACGTGTGTGTTATGGACACTTGCAGGTCATTCAGTGTGCCTGAAAAAAAGGCATTTTTTGTGGCCAAAAATGGACCTGCAGCAAAATTAAAACCAGTGCGCGTCCATTTTTGGCCTGAGACTTTACTGCCATCCATTGACTGAGCGATAAGGTCTCACAAGCTGAGCAGGCAGTAAGCGACCAGTGCGCGTAAACTGTCGATTTCCACTGGGTAAGTGTCATACAGTAGTTCCAATTTGGCACGCGTTGGATGCACATAGGTGCCTATGCACCTTAGTAAAAGGGCCCCAAAGAGTCCGAGTGAAATAACTCTTTTGAAAGAATATTTGAGGTTCTGCTAAACACCACAGGGGTTAACACAAGGCCTTGAGATCCTAAGTCCAAATGAGCAGGTTATTGGTACTCGGTTAGTGCCTCTGAATTTCATCACAGAACACTAAACTCAAAACCGGTTATTTTATGGGTGGCCTGTGGACATAGTCACCAGTTATGTGGTTAAGTGCTGATACTCAGCACTTGACTTACTCAGTTTAACGGTCAAATCAGATTGTATACGAGTCACACTTAACCGCATAAGAGATAGCCGGCCACATAAACCAGGATATTCAATGCTTGTCCCTGGACATGGCGGGTTCACTGTCACTGGCTGAATATCAACCCCATATTTATTTGGATTTTGCTCACACATTTTTCTTTAGTAGCTCAAGATATGCTTATGTTAGAACTTTTTAAAAGAACACATCAATTATGCATTCGGAGATTCATACGTTTATGCAGGTACAATCAATTTTGTGTGCATTTTTTATTAGGTGCCCAGACAAACCAATGCATTCTAATGAAAGCACATCCCTTTTTACATTCTTACTCCAAGTCTAGTATTCATCTGTTCATGCTATATTGATGATCTGTCTGCTTTTTTTAAGAGGCCTATTTACCAAGCATTTTTTACAGACACAGGGGACATAATTTTATAACTAGGTTCTTATGTCAAAGATATAAACAGGCACCTGTTTTAGTGATAAAAGAGGCACACAAACTATACCCATAACTTTTCTCTTACAAATGTATACCTGCTCTGAAGAAAGATTTAAATGGAAGTCTCAGCAGACATTTTGCGATTGGAACCAGCAAGGGCAGGTGGGATGCGGTCGGGGAAGTGATCACGGCAGAGGGGAGGGGGAAGTGATTGCAAAGAGTGGAGGAATGAGTTTCAGATTTCAGCCGAAAATGCACAGGTATTTTTGGCCAAAACTCTAACCCAGATTTCGGTCATGTTTAGGTGTCAAATCTGAAACCCAAACCAAAATCCGATCGGCCTCTACCATGCAGTCTCGAAACAATCCTTCCAGTCATCAAAACAAATACACACACAACACTCCATGGAACATCCCTGCAGGACTGCAATGCATAATATACAGTATTATAACATATAAACAAGAAAGGGTCACCTCATGTATAATTAAGATATAAACTCACAACAGGATACAATGTTGCATAGAAACAGAGAAAAATGAAGGCAGATAAAGACCATATAGCCTATCCAATCTTACCATCCATGAAATCTCCTATTCGTTCTTCTCCCTTATAGATCCTATGTACTTGTACCAAATTTCCTTGAATTCAGATACAATTTTCATCCCCACCATCTCCATCGGAAGGCTGTTCCACAGGTTCATTGCAAAATCATCCTTACTTGCAATAATGCTAGTTACTAACAAAATTTTTTTTTCATACCAATAGGATATCTCTCTCAATATTGGAAGAGCTGGAGCTTGTATTGTTGTTATTAAGATGCCATGATGTCTATCTCAAAAATGATACAAAAGAGGAAGAAAAAAAATCCAAGACGTGGTATACCCTACATTCATTCTCTCTGCATATATCATGAAGTTTGGAAAGTTTTCATCTTGAATCTTTATATAATTTGAATATAAAAATTGGACTCTATCTTCTTGGAAAATGGACATTTTATAAAATCATGTTTAAATTACTTTTGTAATGGCAAAGACTATTGTACAGTATGCATTTCAGCTCCAAGACTTTGTGTATGGTTAATGAAATTTCTAAAGCCTACCATACAAGTAGTTTGGTATCTGTTCTATCAAATATATGTAATATATGGTGTGTGCAAATATATGGCAAATTCACCAAAAGAGGTATAGCATTCATTTTTTTATTCATATAATTCATGCAGTGCACTTGATTAAGTATTTAGGACTTCTTTTACAAAGCTGTGCTAGCAATTCCAGCTCGGCAAATGAGAGGAAATCCATTCAGTTCCTATGGGCTTCCTCTCATTTGCTCCATGGGAATCGCTAGTGCGGCTTTGTTAAAGAAGCCCTTTGATTCCTATATTTGTGGAATCAGAAGCATATGAGGAAATTTCCCTTATAATATCTGAAAATCCAGTGAATTTCATAAGAGTTAAGGCCGCCTGATACATACTAGGAATGAGCAGCTTGGAAAAATGTTTTGAGTCAATATCCCCTGTAGTTTTCAGAGATGTTTATTTAGATTGTTTTTGTTGGCCATTTTTTCTTTGTCCCGAGTGCAAAGGCTTGAGTACACACTGTTTTGAAAGAGGGCACACTATTTGGAAAAAGACTATCACTTGTTGAAATATTGCATGCTCATTTCGTGATAGCATGCTCATGTGCTGTGTTCATGCTTGTGCGATGGTTTGCATATGTACAATAGTGCAGCATTGGGAAAAGTGTGCACTGTTTTGAAAGAATGTGCCCTTTATCTAAACAGTGCACCCTCTTTCAAAAGCGTGCATATTATTTTTAGCAAATGAAAAACACATATTTGTATGTGCTTTTTCTGACCATTTTTAGGTTTTAATGACATGCACAAGCCCCCCAAGATTCTAAGCAGTCCTATTACAAAGCATCAGTAAGCCCAACACGGGATTACTGCATGCTAAAACTGGGGCAATGCAGCCGCTGGTGGTAGTTCTGGGTTGAGCGCATGCCATTTCTGGTGCTCCCCAGAAAATAATTTTTGTCTAGTGTGGTGCTAACCCAGCAGTTACCGCCAGGTTACCGCTGAAGCCCTTACTACTACCTCAATGGGTGGCGGTAAGTGCTGTCTGCTGCATGACCATGTGGTAAGAGTTATCTTACTGCGTGGCCATTTTTTTTTGGGGGGGGTGGCTTTTTACCTGCTGCTTTAAAAAGGACAGTGGCGTGCAGGAAAAATGTCCCCTGCCACTACCGCAGGGCCCTTTTCCCCACAGCTTAATAAAAGGACTCCTGAATATGGCAGTGCGGATAAATTGCACGAGCAATATAATTGTTTAACAAGCCAATTGGTGCTGATAAGTGACCATTAACAAGTAATTATTGGCACTAATTGGCACTAATTATAATTTGCATGCACAACTTTCTAAACATATTCTGTAAAGTTGTGCTCATAAATTCTAATATATACATCTCAAAAGTGGGTGTGGCCATTGGAGGGGCATAGGCAGGTTGTGGGCATTTCTAGAAAGTACACACACAGTTATATAATATGCCTGAATGAGCATGGGCGTAAATGGTCACACCTAAATTTAGTCACAGGTTTGGGTGCTATGCGTATTCTATAAACTACACCTAACATTAGGTGTTATAGAATAGCGCTAAGCACATTTTTTCCCCAGCATGCTGATTTCTTTGGCACCATTTATAGAATTTAGTTCAATATGGGACACATTGTTAATGTTTCCCATGTCATTGCAAATGACGGCCCATTCCTAATGCATATCCCTTTTAAAAGGATAGCAGTGTTCTAATCAGAGATGTTCAATTCACCAGTAGTACAGCTTGGCTCTGAGATCTGCATCATATTCACTTTTACGTGTTTCAAGATCTTCTGAAGTCACTGAGCATGAAGAGGTATCTAGCTTGGCCTCCATTTTTTCTAGATTACATTTTTTATTGAACCCTTCTTAGTATTCTCTAGAAACAAACACCAATTTGATCCATTGCTATAATTTGTACCATGGTATCACAATGTTCCATTGGTTGTCCTCTTTTCCACCACCTCTCTGAGATACCTATTATGCCAAACTCTTCATTTACTGTCAAACATTCTAACTCTTCCATCTTAAGAGGAAAAGGCTCAGTGTGGGCTACCATTAGGATATGTTATTTTAACATTAACTTGTGCTATTTTAGCACAGGTTCCATTGTATGCAGTGAAACCTAGTTACTAATAATAGGAGCTACTAGTGAAATAACATGTCTTAAAGGCAGCCTACATTGATCACTTCCCCCAAAGATGTCTTACTTTACTATTAACTCCCGTTACTAACTAGGCCTCAATGCATAAAATGGGACCTGTGCTAAAACAGCGTATATTAGTGGTAAAAGAACACATCTTAATGGTAGCTCATGTTAATAACAATGGGATCCTTTTCCTAAGCTGCGATAAGTGCTAGCACATTTTTACTGCAGCTTAAAATGGTTTACCGTGGGATGAGCTCAGGCATCCTGCTGTAAGTTCCAAATCAGGGGGCGAGCTAACCGCATGCTAAAAATTAATTTTTTAATTTTTGTTGGAGAACGCGTGTTTGGAGCAGATTTTAGACGTTCCTGTGCTACTCTGTTAGTGCAGCTATTTTACCACATGCTAACATAAATAAGGGGCACAGCAGTCCTTTAATTAAGCTGTGGTAAAAAGTAGCCTTATCGTGCCCTTATGTGGGTTTTCCCACATCTAATTCCACTATATCTTTTTTGAGATGCGGAGAGCAGAATTGCACACAGTATTCAAGGTGCGATCGCACCATGGGGCAATACAAAGGCATTATTACATTCTCATTTTTGCTTTCCATTCTTTTCCTAATCATTACTGATGACACCTAGATCCTTTTCCTGGTCAGTGACTCTTTATGTGAACCTTACATCACGTAGCTATAGTTTGGGTTCCTCTTTCCGATGTGCATCACTTTGCACTTGCTCACATTAAATGTCATCTGCCATTTGGATGTCCAGTCTTCCAGTCTCATAAGGTCCTCTTGTAATTTTTTACAATCCTCTTGCAATCTAACAACTTTGAATAACGTTGTGTCATCAATAAATGTAATTACCTCACTAGTTATTCCCATCTCTAGATCATTTATAAATATGCTAAAAAGCAGCGGTCTCAGTACAGACCCCTGGGGAACCCCACTATCTACCCTTCTCCATTGAGAATACAAACCCTACTCTATGTTTTATATCTTTTAACCAGTTTTTCATCCACAATAGGATGTCCACTTCTTATGTATTTTAGAACAGGCTCTATGTCAGCAGATCCTGTTCTAAAATACATGAGAAATGGACGTCCATATCCAACATTCAGAATCAAATGTTCTTATTTTGAGTTGGACGTCCTTTCTAAAATTTTGCTCCACACTAGTGGTAATGCCTACCATTATATCCTGAATCACTTTACTTTAGCATGTAGTACATACCAAATATCCAAGTGCTATATTGAATAAAGAGGAGTTAAAGGACTTCTGATAAGAAGTTATGAATCTCTAGGAGAATATTACATATTCTCCATCCCAAATAATAAATAATCCCATTCAGCTCTATCAAATGCCTTTCCTGCATCTAGAGAAAAACATAGAACAGGCTGTGTGTTTGGCCTATCTCATGAAATTATATAGTTATCTAGTATCTACAGAGAAATGAACTTTCATTAAGCCTATCTAGTTTCTGTGCATGACAGTACCCAAACAAGCCTTATAGCTAGAATTTTGAGATCCAATTTACAATTAATAACGATATAGGCTTGTAGTTTTGAGAAAATTGTAGATCTTTCTGAGATTTCTCCAGAACAACAGTAATAGCTTGCAGAAATGATCCTTCAGTATTATCCCTTTGTAAGAACTCATGATAAACGTGTAGTAAGCGGTGACCCATCAACGTTTGAAAAAACATTGACCCCAAAGCCATCCAGTTCAGGTGATTTTAGCTTAAGGATTGTATAGCAATCAATAAATTTCTACTTTGAAATGTCTCTGTTCAATGTATCTTTATGTTCTTATGATAGCTGATTGTTCTGTAATTGACAAAGAAATCTACTAAAGGCATCAGTATTATAACTCAATTTAGATTAAAATAAGTCTGAACAGAATTAATAAACTGTTGCAAAATATCACTGGTAGACTGAGGGGGTCTTTTACTAAAGCTTAGCTCGAATTATCTGCAGCAGGGCCCATAGGAATAAAATTGACCCTGCTGCAGATAACTCAAACTAAGTTTTAGTAAAAGACCCCCTGAAATGGTTAACCTTGTTGGTCTCTTAGGGGTCCTTTTACTAAGCTGCGGGAAGCACTAACACATGCTAACTGTGGCATAAAAGGGTTTACTGTGAGGTATGCTGTGGTATCCGAGGGTATGTTTCAAATGTGCATGCACTACCCACATATTAAAATTTGTTTATTTTATTTTTTGGCTGAGGGGAGGGAGGCATGTCTGGGGCAGATAGTGGGTGCTTCTGTGCTAATCAGTTACATTGACATTGCTGCATGCTAACGGATTAGTGCAAGATTAGCATGTGAGCCCATACCATCTACAAAATAAGTGGTGGTAAGGCTCATGCACACATTTTTGTTAATATCCACGAACTAATGGCAACATTAGCACATGACCATTAATTCAGAAAATAGAAAATTTGCCATTTTCTGGCTGTGGTAGAAATGGCCTTAGAGGGTCTTTTATAAAGCACACTAGCATTCTTACTGCATGCTAAACACTAGAGACGCCCAAAGGACTATATGGGCATCTCTAGCATTTAGAGCATACTTATTTTTAGCGTGCGCTAAAAACGCTAGCGCGCCTTTGTAAAATGATCTCTTGGTCAGCGGGAAAGACCAATGTAAGGGTGCAGTAAGGTCACTTTATACCACCCATTAGCATTCTAACTCTGTTTTTGGGCTTCATGCCTTTCAAATATTTGCTGAATTGTTTAGCAGTTTTATTGTTTTCTATAGAGTAATCATTGCCACATTCCCAACTGGGTTATGTATTATATTTCTACTTCAACATTAATAACCATGGAACAAACACATTATCATATTAATATGAATTTTCTAGTGGAGCTGTTTGCTTTGTCTAGATGGTCCCATGCTGAATAGCAAATTATTTTACCACATAGAGTTTCTTTCAATGCATCCCACATAACCACAGTTGAGATATCAGATTCCTTGCTATGCTGGAAAACATTATACAACCACTGTCACATTATGTTCTTCAAATTTGTCCTCCTCTTGTTATCTAGCATTTAAATTTCCAGATCCTAGCATTCATCTCCTTAGGCACAAGTGCAAAGAATAATCTAATAGCAGCATGATTTGCAATTATGGATTTTTGCCATGTGAATCTCTGCAAAGAATTTTAGAAATTAGGAAATAGTCAATATGAGAATGTGTTTGGTGGAGACAGCAGAAAATATGGTGATTATTTATTTATTTATTTATTTTTATGAAGAAGCCTCTATGGACTATTCAAGCTGGCCTATGCCATCATGAATTTCATCATTTGGGAAGCTTTAGATGATTCACTTTTGTTTATTGATTTTTTATCCAATATGGCATTTAGGGCTTCTTTTACTAAACCGTGCTAGCGATTCCCGCATGGGAAATTCCTATGGGCTTCCTCTAATTTGTCATGCCAGGAATCACTAAAGCAGTTTAGTAAAAGAGGGCCTATATGTTTGGTGAAAATCATGGTCAATATTCATAGGATAGTCCCCCATTAAATCTGTTTATTGGCTAAGGGGTCCTTTTATAAAGCTATGGCAAACGGGGGCCTGTGCTGGCGTTGTTGTGTGTTTTTGACGCACGTCAAGGCCCCCTTTTACCGCAGCAGGTAAAAGGCAGGTCTTTCTTTTTTTAAAAGAAATGGCTGTGTGCCCATTTTGGGAGGAGCACTTACCACCACCTATTGAGGCAGCATGCATCACTGCCCGATTACCGCTGGGTACACACCAGCGCTACAAAAATGAAAATATTTTTGTAGTGCCAGAAATGGCACATGCTGGAGGTGGGAAATATCGCTGTGCTGCTGCGGTAGCCTGGCAGTACTTCTGTTTTAGCAAGCGGTAAGCCCGCATTAGGCATACTGCCACTTTGTAAAAGACTCCCTAAAAGAATAAAAGAACTCAGGCACATTAGTGGTTTGTCTATATAAATCTAACTTGATCCAGCGACCTTTACAGTCAGAGTTCTGTAAAACTAATACGTCTGTTAACCTTTTGATCAACGTTGTCACATCATTCTTTTCTTGACATGCTGCAGAGAAGGTAAAATTCTGTACCCATCCTCCAATGAACTTCAAAGTTTCCTGATACAGTGCTATATCAAGATTTGAATTTACAATTAAATGAGATCTCCTTTTTAAAATCTGATTATTATGTGTATGTGCATTAATATTATTGGCGGCAATTTTTACATTAGTACCCATTACATGAACAATCTGACATCTTCAAATTTCACATTTTTAATATAAGACACATAACAGGACAGTAAGTTGAAGCTGTATGAATTATTAAATGCATTTTCAAAGTACAGACATTTAAAAAGGAGCTCTATTACTAAGCTCTGTTAAGCAGCTAGCAAGGGTTTTACTGTGCATTAGATGTTAGGCAGACCCACACTAACTACTGTTGTGTTTTAAAACCAGCAGCATGTGACAAAATCTGTTCTAACTGCTTAACATGAATATAGGGCAAGAACCAGCCATGACTTAGGGGTCCTTTTACTAAAGTGTGCTGAAAAATGGCCTGTGGTAGTGTAGGCGCATGTTTTGGCTGCGCACAGAATCATTTTTCAGCGCACCTGTAAAAAATGCCTTTTTTGGGAGGGGGGCTGAAAATGGACGTGCGACAAAATGAAAATTGGCTTGCGTCCATTTTCGGTCTGAGACTTTACTGCCAGCCATTGTCTTTGCAGTAAGGTATCATGTGTTAACCGGTTAGTAATGGTCAACACGCGTTTAAATGCTGATTACCACCCGCATGCCAGAAAATAAAAATATTTTTGACTTGATTGTGGACGCATGTGAAAAATGAAATTACCGCCCGGGCCATGCAGTAACTCGGAATTGACGCACATTGGGTGCGCATAAGCACTTACACAGCTTAGCAAAAGGGTCCCTTAGGTAGGTCAGAGTCATGGCCAGGTGTGGCAGCTAGTAACGTGGGTTATTACCATGCTCTAACTGCCACAACTGCCAATGGTATGGCTGCACATAGCAGCATTCCAAGAGGAGGTGCAGCTGCACTACCAGCAGTCCTATAGCGTTGCTGTAATGAAGCCCTTTGATCCTGCCAGACAAAATTCTCCTAATCCCCCCCCCCACCCCTGATCCATTCCCCCAATAAAACCAGCACCCAGATCCAAGCCTCAGCTACAGTTTGAAAACCCAAAACTTTCACCACCACCTTGAGCTCCTGACCCCATATCACCCCTGGGACTTTCTTGAGGGCCTTCCTTTGTGGTCTAATGGGACAAAGGGGATGTGGTCCCCCTCCACTCCAACCCTAGGTACAAATTGATACCCGCTGACCCCTAGTAGTTGTCTCACAGTACTACTGCTAGGGGGATCAGCCTTCTATATAAGGGCAAAATTTTAGAATTCACCCCAGAGCCAGACTGGGTGGTTGTGGAGTGGGACTGCTCCTGCCCTGAGATAAGTCCTGAAGTTGATGTGAGTTTGAGGCAGTTGGGGTTTGAAACTTTGGGCGGGGCTTGCATATGGTTGCTGGCCTTATCAGGGGAATTGGATCCAGGATGTTGGGGAGACATTGAATTGTAGGTGAGATCAGATGGGATGAAATGTGTGAGGATAAGGTATGTTGAGTTCAAAAGTGTATTTTTTTTTTGTTCATTTTGCTAAGCGGGCCTGCACCATGTTAGCCTGTGCTATCTGGTATTGCAGGTAAATACAGTGGGTGTGGTATATGTTTGCCCTGTATAGTAAATGAAGAGCAAATGCTGGGCACACCCCCTGCATTTATCGCATAAGCTTGGCGCTTATCATTTGCTGTTTTGCAAATAGCACAATGTAAGTGCTAAATCTTTGGTAAAAGTGTCCTATAATGTTATCAAAAAGTAAACATATCATCATTAAGTAAGCAATTCTACCCCACTGTGAGCCAGTCAGATAAGTACAGCCAAAACATACAGGGAAAGCTCCAACTCATGCCTCAAATGAAACTCCGTAACTTGATCATATTAGCTAGAAATTACAATCAAAGAAAACACATCTAATGCATTACTACACTGGAAATAATCACTTCTCTCATTACTCAGATTAACCAATCAATGTCCAAAGTAAAACAGTTTATTAGAGCTTGTCTACATATATACTATATAGGTTGGCAATAGGCAAAACCATCCTCGGCACACAGTCATTTATATGACAGCCCAGCCTAATTTTATTTATTTATTTATTTAAAATATTTATAAACTGCACTCTCTTATGATTCTAAGAAGTGTACATTATAAAACATAAATTATACACAAACAAAAACAAATCAACAAAACATACAATACATCGAGTTTGCTATCCCCCCTGTTTACAAAGCCATGCCAGCAGTTGCCTGTGCGGTAATGCCGACACAGCCCATTCATTTTGAATGGGCTGCACTGACATTGCTACACGGCAGCAAAGTCTACAGTAAAAAAAAAAGAAAAAAAGAAAGACAATAGAGTGCTATTTCAAAAGAATTTATTAGCAGAACTGGCACAAATAAGTCCTTCATCCACTCTGCTTCACACCAAGTGATGCCATCATTATGAGTCATTGCTTCTGTGGAGGTCTGGAACAATAGAGATGAAGAAATTGTACAGCGAACACTTGTTCTTCATTGTCAGCCTTCTCAGCTGCTAGCAGGTACATGACACTATTATTTCAATGAGTGAGATTTCAAAGCAGCCATTTTGTCATGCATATACAGATGAAATGAAATGTAAAACACCTGACATCAAGAAAACCAAGAAGAGATTCATTTATCTTGCCAAGTGCTGCTCTGAACTGGTTACTATTACAATTTCTGTCATATAAAAGAAATAGTAATTTTTTTTACTTGTAAAGTATATTTTCCATGAGGAAAAGATCTCTTATTAAACTCTGTAACTGATTATGTGTATCCATGTGCAGTCAAGGTGGTATATAGATTGTAGGCATAGTTTGAGTGGAGCAGGGGCTGAGTTATGCTGTATGCTTGTATTTTAGAAAATGTCTCATACAAAATGTATATGTGCACATTAGTAAACTTGGGTGAGAGCATGTGTGTGCTACAAGAGGTTAATGTAAGCCTGTTTGGAGGGGCATTTTTAAAAGAATGTCCAAGTCCAAACTGGGACGCCCAATATCCAAGTCAGAACTGGGATGCCCTTCTCATAATGTCCAAAAACAAGTCCATCTCACAGCTATTTTTTAACAGGAAAAATGTTGGGATTTCCTGTTTGAAAATATGTGAGAAGGATGTTCTTATGCTGAAAATGTTCAAAATGAACAACCACTTTCCAAAATGAAACATCTAAAATATGAACACCACCCCCCAAAAAAAAAACAAAAAAAAAAAACAGGCACATGTCTGTTTGGTACAAAAATTGTTACATAGGGCAGCCTAGTAGTTATTGCAAAGGACTTTAAACAATGAGTCCCAAGTACAAACCCTACCTTAATTCCTTTATATGTTATTGTGAACCCTCTAGGAACAGATAAAAAACTACTGTACCTAAAGGTTCGCCACTACAATAGCCATCACTCTTGCAGGTATTTTATAAATTCAGGTACATTGTCTATAAGATAATGAGTGGAATGGAACGGGTGGATGTGGAGCGTCTGTTTACGCTTTCCAAAAATACTAGGACAAGGGGGCATGCGATGAAGCTCCAGTGTGGTAAATTTAAAATGAATCGGAGGAAATTTTTCTTCACTCAACGCGTAGTTAAACTCTGGAATTCGCTGCCGGAAAAAGTGATTAAGGCGGTTAACTTATAGTGGACTTCAAAAAAAGGTTGGACGGCTTCCTGGAGGAAAAGGCCATAGAATGTTATTGAATGGACGAGGGAATAATACACTATTTCTAGGAGGGGCGGGACAAATTGCTTGTTCTTTTGGCCGCTGTTGGTGACAGGGTGCTGGGCTCGATGGACCCTTGGTCTGTCCTAGCATGGCGATGCTTATTTACTTATGTACATTAGGTATTTCTATGTTCCAGGAAAACTCAGATATCTATATAAATAAAATCCCCCCTCAGAGTTCTGAAGCTCACTCCATCTGTGGCAGTGAAGTCCTGAACTCCTGTCCTCCTGGTAGGCTAGGCTACTATTGGGACTACTCAGCCTCAGTACTCAGCCACGCCCATCTGCTCCCTATAAAACTCACCCTCAACGTTCTATTGGCTTCTGACGTCACTGAAGCCAAGGTTCGTATGTTCGAAGCTCTGAAGCCTCGAAAAACACAGTCTCTGGGCCCCGCCCTCGCGTCAGACGTTATGACGTTGAGGGCGGAGCCGGAGCAATTCACCGCCCTCGCGTCAAACGTTATGACGTTGAGGGCGGAGGCGGACCAATTCACCAACATCCACGACGGGTCGAAAAACACAGTCTCTGGGCCCCGCCCTCGCGTCAAACGTTATGACGTTGAAGGCGGAGGCGGACCAATTCACCAACATCGACGATGGGTGGGGGGGGCGGGGGGGCCACAGGAAAGCCTTGCTAGCGCCCGTTTCATTGGCTCCAGAAACGGGCCTTTTTTTACTAGTTTATACATAAATAAAAGTTACAGTGGGAGTTACATATGGGTCTCATTGTTCAAAGTTCCTTGCACTGACCATTAGACTACTCCTTACATTTTTTTGCTGCTCTATTAGGAATGGTCATAAAGCCTGGTATCCACTATCATTTTCACTTCTTAGGAGGGGTGGGAGAGGGTCAGTTACCACTGGGAGATTAAGGAGGGGTCAAACCTTCATTCCTCCAGTGGTCAGCTGCTCAATCAAGGCACCATCTTGTACCTTGGACATGATTGAAACAGGTCTAGATTAAAAAATTAAAAAACAAACAAACAAAAAACAACCTTCCTTCTTATTTTCTCTTGGATGTTTCTTCCCATTTCATTATCACTGAAAGACATCGTAATTTTGGGTCCTCCCTAGCCCCACCAAAAACACATCTCCAACACACCCCCTCACTATTAGGATGCACTGCAGTGTAAAACATCCAAATTCTGCCATGTGCTAATGTTCACATGATCCCCTATCACCACCTATAGGATGCCTCAGAGCGTCCCGCGGTACACCATGTTTTGCTACAGTAAACACGTGTTAGTGCTTACTGCAACTTTGGAAAAGGACCTCTAAATATGTATACCCTAAGGAAGGCAGTAAAGGGGAGATATGATAGAGACATTTAAACCCCTCCAAGATAAACAGGAAAAGGGGTCATAAGACAAAAGTGAAAGTGGCAACTTATTATAAAAACTGTTATAGCTCTTGGCAAACCTTGTAAGCTGTATTATTCTTTGAAATTGGTGTTAAGTTTCCACTGCGAGCATCTACCCCTCTAATACATGAGTCAGTGCTCCTGGGTATGCTCTGAAATGGACTGTATATATGTCTCAAATAATCCTTCATCGCTAGTCACGTTAAAAGAGTGACAGTAACCCCATATTGCCGCTCCCTCAAAATCTCTGATCTGTTTAAAACAAGAGCTCCCATTCCCTGGTCTGTTTTAGATTTAAAGACACCCCTTGTACTCCTAGAAGTATCTGGTGTATTCCTGATGGGTAGTGGGGTCATGAATGATCCATGGTTTATCCTGCTCTAGTGACAGCCACTTTATAAAAGACACCTGCAGGCCTCTAGCAGTAATCTCGCAAAATGACCAAAATATTCCCTTATTTGGCATCCTGACTCCTTGTGGCAGCACCACAAGAATACTACTAGGAATCTGTAATCATCATTTGTAAAGAAGGAGGTTCCTAGATCTTCTCATTTCTAATTTTAAAGGGATTAAACATTCAGTAGTCTATGTAAAGATAGCGGGCCTGGGCTGGGGCTTGCTATCTTTTGTTTGTTTAGCTAGAAATATGTGATATTTTCAGCTGCAGGAATGCAAAATAAATTTACTGCTAACCCACAGTTAGTGAATCCTGTGACAAATTTCCTTTTTGTAAATAGCACAGAATCACATGTTATCACAGGTTAGTAAATAGGGGTCATATTTTAAATTAGGCCCTGTGACAGTGTTTAGGAAGATACTGGTCCACCTTAAGTGCACTTCTTCACAGGACCACTTTAAGAGTCAGGGGAAACAAAAGCCAAGGGCTGGGGGAAAAGACAGAGAGGCTCAGGAAAATGCAGATCTCCAGAGTACTCCTACAAAACTGCTTTTGAAGGACAAGAGAGATAACCATGAGGCAGAAAAAATGTTTATCTTGCATACTTTGTGCACACTGTGATTCTTCTGTTGTCTGATAGGAACCAGTCTCAAGGGGTTTCACTACTGCCCCCATTGCCTCTACTGGACCACCAGGATTATAGGTAGGCCCAAGGGGAGGCTGGTATGTACTGTCATTGTCACAGCTTAGGGGCTGGGAGGGGGTCAGTGACCACTGGGGGAGTAAGGAGGATTATGCCTTAATCCCTTCAGTGGTCATTTAGGTCACCTTTAGGTCACTTTCAGGCTTATTTTCAAAAGCATATTTATAGTTCTTAATATCCATTAAAATGTTACAAAATTGTTACAGTCCTAATATGATATTTAAGAACAAAGGGGAAAATTGCTCAGAGCATTCGGTAATATAAGTTTTAAGATATATTTTGGTTAATTCTCCACCAATTACCTATTAAGGTAATAAAATTTACAATTGCAATGAATTAAATATTATATTTGTTGAATTGCCTTGAACTGGTTGGGAGTGCTTACTGGTGTGGGATAGGGGAAAGGGAAGAGAAGGAGGTGGACTGCTTCAGGGGGCTCAGAGCAGAGGGACTTTTAAAAAGAGTTACGCGGGTCCCAGCCAATACTCAGTGATGGGACCCTTTTAGCTACACCAGCCAAGTTAGGGCAGCTTTTGGCTTGATCAGCTACATGGGTTCCAGCATTGAATATTGCCAGCATCTAGATAACCATTGACTCATCCCCAATACCGCCCCCAGCCTGTCCACATTTTTATGGGCAAGTCAGAGCCGATATTCAGCAACATGGTTGGTAAAATCACTCAATGATTGCACCATTATTGTTAACTGTTCTGATAGTTTGTTGGGCTTTACATTTAGTAGGTTCAGTGCTGCTGTAGTGATTTGAATAAGCATGATTTTGCTTTGACCCACATGATCAGCACTGAGCGCTATTCTATAAGGAATCTGCGCCCTTTATAGGATAGCGCTGAGCGCATAAATGACACCTAACCTAACAATATGTATAAATTCTGGAAATGTCCTTGAAACACCCCCTGAAATGCCCCTGTAATGTCCCCTTGAAATTATGTGCTATAGGAATTCCACGTACTTCATTATAGAATACAATGTGTGTGTAACTCCCAATTAATGCCAATTATCACTAATAATTGGTTGTTAGCTGCTGGTGCCGATTGGCTCATTAATCAATTAAGTTGCACATGCAAATCGGCAATGCATACTGATTTGTGCATACAACTTAAGTCACCATATATAGAGTCCGGGGGTTAATATGTGAAGATTCTCAAATTACCATGTGATGTCGTAGTTTGTCCCCATGGTATTCTGTTTTTCACTGCATTCATTTTAGATGTACTGTAATAGGGTGAATGTGAACAGGTATTGTACAACATAATTAATAGTAGTTATAGGATAACACAGGTATAACAGTGAGTTATATTTGGCAGGAATCAATTCCAAGCAAAAATCATGTGGTACAGTAATTTAAATTGCTACTGTAATGAATAGCACACTATTAGTATAAATTTGAATGGTGTCTCCTTGTTAACTTAAAAGCTGCATCAATCTTAAATGTCAAAATTGCAGTTCACTCTCAGACTGTTCATGTTACTCTTCAATTACACAAATGAAAATGTACATTTGATGATAAATACACAGGGTTTCTTTTACTAAGGTGAGCTGAAAAATGGCCTGCGGTATTGTAGGCACTGGTTTTGGGCGCACACAGATCCATTGTTCAGCGCGCCTGCAAAAAATGCCTTTTTTATATTTTTGCCGAAAATGGACGTGCGGCAAAATAAAAATTGGCGTGCATCCATTTTGGGTCTGAGACCTTACCACCACCCATTGACTTAGAGGTAAGGTCTCTCGCGTTAACTGTGCGGTAATCGCCTACGCGTGTCATCAGAGTTACCACCTGATTTTTGCTGCACGCCAAAAAATAAAATATATTTTCTGGTGCATAGTGTACATGTGTAAAAAATTAAATTAGCACACGGGCCACATGGTAGCCAGGTGGTAACTCTGAATTGGCGCACGTTGGCACTTACACAGCATAGTAAAAGGGCCCCATAATACAGTATATATAGAATTAAAGGGCCTGATATTCAAAATAATTTAACCAGTCATTAATGACCAGTGACCAGTTAAATCACAACTTAACTATCTGCAAATATTCAGCGGGAGATAATTGGTTATCTCTGATGAATATTCATGGTTAGCGTATAACCGTGAGCTGGCTATCTCAGGGGCAGGTCACACTTAGGACCTGATATTCAGTGCTATCTGGGCAAGGTTAGCACATAAATAGGACTGCATAAATAGCTGATGGTCGGTTAGCGCTGAATATTGGCTTAAGCGGTTATCGACTGGCGGCAAAAATGATACCAGATATTCAATGTTGGTCACTGGAAACAGCTCAGCATTGAATATTCAGGTTCAACATTGGCATTGCTCTTTAACCCCACTGCCTGCCACTAGCTGAAAAACAGAGAAAAGCGTTCAGGAATTTAAACATCTAATTCAGTTAATGGTTACATAAATAGCAGCTATTTTATAATATGTAGCATCTGCTTTGATATCAGTGGTTTCTCACATAATTTTATAAAGTTTTATGCATGATTTAAGACGATGCTAATATTACCAAAACAAGCTGATGTTTCTTATTTTGAATAAATATATGCATTATCTCATATTCAAGATCATAATGATTGACCAGTTTGGAAACTGCTTCACCATTAAGCAGGGTTCACCTTGGAATGTCTGCCTAACATTTCCATAGTGGCTGTTTTCATGGGCAAGATCACCCAGGATCAGGGTTTTCTTCTTTCCTTTTGGTTTCCAGATAGTCAAGGTCCACCATAGAGTATTTCTCCTAAGATTCTTTTCTGATTATATAGTTCTTCACAATGATAAACAGAAGTCTCCCTCTTAGAATTTGATTACAGCACATTTTGAATATCCTCCTTAGCCAGAATTCTTGGGAATAAGTCTATCAGTAATTCCAGCTTCAAATACAGCCTTGACTTAGGTAGAACTATTAATTTTGCAGTACTCTATATGGATTAAAAACACCTGCAGGTAAGGTGACTTTCCTTTTTTCTCTTTTAAGGGCACCACTGAGTCATTGATAAGAGTGAGAAGAAATCTTCCTACCTTGTTCCTTATAATTTAAAAAAATGGCTACATTCTAATATCATTAGCTCATAACCATTCATTAAAAAAAGAATTGAAAATAGGCCATTTTATGTTAATGGTAAAATTGGCCTTAGCACACAGAAAAGACTCATGTAACGGCGCATTAAGAAGTTTTTTCTACACCTGTGTAAAAGGACCCCTAAAATACATGTCTCTACTAGAACTATGTTTTATGTTTGTTTTATTATGTTATTAATCTGCTATTTTTTGAAAATTTGGGGGTTCTTTTATTAAGTGGCAGTAATCACTAATGTGTGCTGACCATGCAGGATAATGTATTATCCACACTCAGGCGTCCCGCAGTAGTGTTTGGGGGGGGGTTAATGCACAATTAGCACATGCAAATAAGTTACCGCGGAAACATTTTAAAGCATTTTGAGGTATTTTGCCTGGTTTTGCCTGTTTGCATGTGTTAGCCCACACACTACCTGTTTTATAAAAAAATATTTTTGGTGGGAGCATGTCATAAGCTGAGAGTGGGTGTGGAAGTGCTAACCAGCTAATGCATTATAATTAGCATGCGCTAACTGGCTAATGCAGAGTTAACATGAGAGCACAACAGGAGGCATTAAGTGCTCCCTTATTACATTTCCGTGCACGAATGCAAATATTAGCATATGACCAAATAACAAAAATGAAAAAAAAAACCTACAAAGATGCTGTGGTACATCTGGGCTTAGCGAATGGTAAAATCCCAAGTTACCAAATGTTAAGGCCAGATTTGACCGCATTTTAATAAAAGGGCATTCCACTCCTCTCAGGCATCACTTCCCCAGGCTGAAAAGTTCCAACCTCTCTAGCTTTTCCTCCTGTGAGTTATTTCACTCCTTAATCCAGTGATCCCCAAACCTGTCCTGGGGAACCCCAATAAAGCGAAACAACACTGTGTGTACCTGGGGAACCCCAACCAGTCAGGTTTTCAGGATATCCACAATGAATATTCATAAGATCTATTTGTTTATATCCTGAGTCCAAACACAGTTGATACTATTAATAAAATGATCATTTCATTGACTTTCAACTGTGTCTTCTGGATTTCTGTGGGAGGCTGTCTATCCCTACTTTCTTTTTTGTTACAACCAGGAAAGCAAGGGTTCAAATCCCATTGATGCTTGTTGGAAACTTGGACAAGTCACCTCACCCTCCTTTCTTTCAACTATGAACTTAGAGGCCCTTTTACTAAATTGTGGTACATTTTGCACCTATCACAGCTTGACTGCAAACCTTAAGGTGCAGTAAGTGCAAAGCCTGTGTAGTAGATGCAGGATGAATGTCCAGAGTTGCCCTGAATTTAGCACACACAGTATGCATCCATAGATAGGGTGGGGGCACTTGCACTAGCTCCCTAAATATATATGACATAGGACCCAGTGTTGCCCTTAATTAGAAAAAATTCAAATGATTTGGTGGTAATACAGCCCCTTATTAATCCCCTTCAGCATAACCTCCCACGAATTCCCACCTCCACCAAGATACTCTGTCCTTCTCTCCACATCCTGAACCCCCTCTCGGACTTGCTCGTGTGACAGGGCAGGTGTGGTGCCCCCACCACTCCTTACCAGGTTGGTATGAGGTTTCAAAATAGTACCTTTAACCTCTAGCAGTCATCCCTTGGTACTACCACTAGAGTTCATCGAGTCATTTAAGGGCAGGAGCAGAGGGGATCAGAATATCCCATTGGCAGAGTTCTTGTCAGGAACTCTGCCACAGTATTTCTTTCTTGCTTCCATGAATCTCTTTATTGATTATTGTACAATACACAGTATAGTCGATGAATATGTGTTACTTGCACAGAAAAACCCAATAGAATATAAATTTGAACACTAGCATCAAGTCAGAGCAATACCCTTATTCCCAATCCCTATAATCTCATAACTCTCCACCCTTTCACCACATCCCAAAATGACTGTGACAAAAGAACATTCAACAACAGTATAGCTACATAGCAAAATTTCAATTGCTATTAGAAATCATTTATTCAAAAAGCAGCTGTGCACTCTAGAAGAGACAGCAAATGAACAGGGCTCCCAAATGGTCTGGAAGTCTTTCCATTGTGTCTCCCTTTCTCATCTACACACATATGCCATATGGTCAACAGTCATCTCTATTCTCCATTGAGACACACTGGGTGCCTCTGAAAATTTAGTCAATAATATACATTTGTGCTCTATTAATTCTTTAGGTGCTTTACGGATTGTTTGAGCCACAAACCCTGCATACTATAGATTAGTTCCCTGTACCTTACACTTCAGTCATTCTTGTCCAGAATGCATACCCAGAATGCTCTAAGAGGTACAATATTAGCTTATAAACAATATTGTATTGCATTTCTGGCAAACCATTATTGTAAGTAATCCTAAGAATGTTATGTAACCTAGTCTGCAACTCCCTACTCCAAACATCTACTAAGGACTTATATGCCAGTTCTCAATTACTGTACTGTAAGAGCTGCCACTTTATTCAGATTTCTCCTATATTTCATTTCTATCTTCTTGCCATTAGGAATCCCACATTTTTAACAGTTCCATTACTGTTTTTGTTTCCAGCAGTCCTTATAGAAAATATATATTTTCTGATGTTCATAAGTCTTGCTATTTTGGAATCTTCCATGTTTCTGCAGTTTTCCTTCTGTTGGAAAATATTTGATCCTTGTGCACCATTAATAATTTTCAGGTATACATATTTAAGTCCCTTCAGTATTGCTATATATACATTTTGGTGCAGACCTCACACGTGTTACTGAGAGCATTAAATATGGGCCTTAGCATACTAGGAATATATTTGATGATTAAAATGGGCATGCGTATGATAGTTTTCTCCCATGATCAAATGGTATGCCACTCCTCTTCTTCCACAGAATGTTTTTCTTTCATGTGGTCAAAGCTACACATGTACTTTTGAGATGCACAAATCCACTTAGCTGGTTTCAGCCATTCTACCTACACAGCTCATATTATTGACCTTCTAGGAAAAAGCTAAGTTGTTCCAAATAAATCCCTTTATGTATTACTTTGGGAGTGAATACACAAACTCTGACAGGGTGGAATTAATGAGAATGATTTCTTCTCCTTATATTAATCTGTGCTGATGGGAAGAAATGCCTTTTTTTAAAACAAAAGATGACTGCTGAAATATTATAAGTAAGCATGAGCTAATTTCCACCATCTGCAATAGCAGCTTTGCTCAGAAGATGGTGCTGTATGATAATATTTCAGTAAATGAGCATCTCCTAACTGTACCATGCAAAATAAAACAGTGTTCACTCTAAATATTTGTAGGATTTTAGATCTTCAACTTAATAGTGCATGTATGTCTAATGTTTTTGGATACATTTAGCTAACAGTTTATATCATAGTGACTTAGTAAATGTTGGTGGATAAAGACTTCCATAGTCCATCCATTCTACCCAGAGGTGAATCTGGCATCATAAGTACATAAGTACATAAGTAGTGCCATACTGGGAAAGACCAAAGGTCCATCTAGCCCAGCATCCTGTCACCGACAGTGGCCAATCCAGGTCAAGGGCACCTGGCACGCTCCCCAAACGTAAAAACATTCCAGACAAGTTATACCTAAAAATGCGGAATTTTTCCAAGTCCATTTAATAGCGGTCTATGGACTTGTCCTTTAGGAATCTATCTAACCCCTTTTTAAACTCCGTCAAGCTAACCGCCCGTACCACGTTCTCCGGCAATGAATTCCAGAGTCTAATTACACGTTGGGTGAAGAAAAATTTTCTCCGATTCGTTTTAAATTTACCACACTGTAGCTTCAACTCATGCCCTCTAGTCCTAGTATTTTTGGATAGCGTGAACAGTCGCTTCACATCCACCCGATCCATTCCACTCATTATTTTATACACTTCTATCATATCTCCCCTCAGCCGTCTCTTCTCCAAGCTGAAAAGCCCTAGCCTTCTCAGCCTCTCTTCATAGGAAAGTCGTCCCATCCCCACTATCATTTTCGTCGCCCTTCGCTGTACCTTTTCCAATTCTACTATATCTTTTTTGAGATACGGAGACCAGTACTGAACACAATACTCCAGGTGCGGTCGCACCATGGAGCGATACAACGGCATTATAACATCCGCACACCTGGACTCCATACCCTTCCTAATAACACCCAACATTCTATTCGCTTTCCTAGCACAGGTTCCACTTCTTTATGATTAAATTTCTATTTCTTTATTTCCATTTCTCCCCACCAATTTTGGGGCACAGACCATAGATGTTTGCCTGGCACCAGTCCTACTTCCCACTCCTACTGGAGTTGCTGTCTATATCCACTCCAGCCCCAATCCTGATCTGTTTTTGCCATTTATGGGACCCAGACCGTAGAAGTCTGCCCAACATTGGTCTTACTTTCCAAATTATGGATCCAGAAATAGTATGAAGATGGCAATAAAACCATTTCAGTAGTGTGTATAAATTAATCAATAAATCATGCTACCTGCAGAGAAGGAACTTTAAGTATTGCTCAACCTGTATGTATGTATGCAAAAGTGAACATATTGTTCAACAGGTATCCTTTTCTATAAACACTTGGAAAGAATCACATAGAAAATACAAATATGAAATCAAAAAATCCAAACGGATCTACTATAATGAACAACTAGGTTCAAACTACAAAGACATGAAAAAGCTATACAAGCTACAGGATAAACTACTAGACACAAAACCAGTGTCCTCAACAATATCAGGAATCCCACCAGAAGTCAAACTTGCTAATTGCTTCAAAGGCAAAATTGTCAATCTATGCAAAAATATGTCACAGGACTACACCAACCTTGATACCTTCCTTAATGAGCTAGACCCACACTCAGAAGAATACCCAGTTGACCGAACATGGACAAATTTCACCTAGGTCACACACGAAACAGTAACACTAGCCTACTGTCAATTGGACGCCTGCCCCAACTATCTAATGACCCCCCCCCCCCGCACGATTCATCACTGAACTTACCTCCCACCTCAACTTCTTGTTCCAACATGGCATATTCCCCAAAGACAAAGGTAATATACTACTCACACCACTACCAAAAGACACCAAAAAGAAAACTAATGATATCACCAACTAGCGACCTGTGGCATCCATCCCACTTACAACCAAACTGATGGAAAGCATTGTAGCTAAACAACTTACTGAATACATCGACACATTTTCAATCCTTCATGAATCACAGTCGGACTTCAGATCCCTCCACAGTACGGAAACCGTCCTAGTAACTTTCCTGGCCAAGTTCAAAAGGATATCGCATTAGGTAAAAACATACTCCTCTTGCAATTCGACTTGTCAAGCGCATTCGATATGGTTAACCACTATATTCTATTAAGAATACTCGACAAGATAGGCATCGGAGGGAATATACTCAAATGGATCAAGGGTTTCCTAACCACAAGATCATATCAAGTAAAAGCAAACTCAAACATATCACCATCGTGGAGTACTGACTGCGGAGTACCCCAGGGTTCACCTCTCTCACCCATATTATTTAATCTGATGATGATCCCCCTCGCTCATGCCCTACACAAACAAAATCTAAATCCTTTTCTGTATGCAAATGATGTCACAATTTACATACCATTCAACTCTAACCCAACAGAAATCACTGTTGCAATACAGATTAGTTTAAGCATAATAGATGCCTGGGCAATGGCATTCAAACTCAAACTCAACAAGGAAAAAACTCACTGCCTTATTCTCTCATCCCACCACAAAACAAACCTCCCTACAACCACAAAAACCACGGACCATACTCTTCCAAACTGATGATCATTGGAATTACTATTGACACCAATCTAACCCTGGAGAACCGAGCCTCTGCAACCACAAAGAAAATGTTCCATGCAATGTGGAAACTCAAATGAATCAAACAATTCTTCCCAAGGGAAACTTTCCATAATATAATTCAAATAATGGTACTATCTCATGTTGACCACTGCAATGCCATATATGCGGGATGCAAAGATCAGATCATAAGGAAATTCCAGACCGCGCGGAACACGGTAGCTAGGCTTATTTTCGGAAAGACAAGATTCAAAAGCGCTAAACCCCTAAGTGAAATGCTGCACTGGCTACCAATCAAGGAACGAATAGCCTTCAAAATTTGCACTCTGGTCCACAAAATAATCCATGGCCTGGCCCTAATCTATATGACCGAACTTATCGACCTACCAACTAGAAACACCATCGAATCAATGAGAACGTTTCTAAACCTGCACTATCCAAACTACAAAGGTCTGAAATACAAATCAACATATGCATCCACTTTCCCTACATTTGCACCCAGCTCTGGAATGCATTACCTAGAAACATTACATCCTTGAACACCCATCTAAAGTTCTGAAAAGACCTCAAGACTCACCTCTTTCGGAAAGCCTACCCAGTAGACCTGAAATAATTCATGAATAATCTATCACATCTATCAAACTAAGAAATGAACAATACTCACTCCTATCCACAACATAATCCTATTACTTCAAACGGTACGAATCTTATCACTCCAGTTATAGTTAAGTGCACTTCTACCCTGTATTCCTATTTTGTATTGCTCATTAGAAGCTGTTGTCCCTCCCCGGAGTCTTTTAAGCCTCATTGGGATTACTTCTCTCTCTATGCTACCATATATTTGTTCCAGAGTTGTATTCTCTTTTCGGGAACCTTATCAGCTTCCTTGCACCTACTGTTACTCTATTTTCCACTCTGTATATATTCCCAAAGTTGGTACTCTTCTCTCTGGAACCTGTAAGACTACTACTACTACTTATCATTTCTAAAGCGCTACTAGACGTACGCAGCGCTGTACACTTGAACATGAACAGACAGTCCCTGCTCGACAGAGCTTACAATCTAATTAGTTATAAAAGTCTTGAGGGGGAGGGGTTAGTGAGTGGAGAATGTAGAATACAATATGACACTTGAAAGAAGTAACCATACAGAATCTGGGAAATTGTAAAATTAAAATAAACCCGGGAGAAGTGTTAGTCTACTAAATATTGACTAAAACTCATGATTTAATTCCTGTTTAATAATAGTTGGTAAAGAATTCCAAGTCTTAGTTGCTTGATAAGAAATTTAAAAGGAAATGAAATCATGTTTTTATTTATTGCAGTCCACTTTTTCTTTTTATGCTTTTTATATTTTATGTCTTATATTGTATATGTGATGTATGTCTTTTAGAGATGCATCTTTTCATGTGAAATTATGAATGTTTACTTATTTTGATTTTTTTCACAAACTGTTGTGCATAGTGACCCCTGAGGCAAGTAGCTGCATCCGCCGAAACACAGCCCATGTCAGTTCCTCTTGTTTTGGTGCTTTAATAAATATGCTTTGAACTACATCTCCCTGGTGAATTTGGTTATTGTGTTATCCTCTGCTCCTGCTTTGGCTTCAGTCAATATTTTAAAACATATCCTCCAAAACAATGGTGTACCTAGCTTGGTTGCTACCTTAGGAGAAGCACCCTCTCCTCCAGGTGCGTCACTACCCCCGCCCTCCCTTCTCCAAGCAAGGGTGTGCAATGAGCAGACACGTGGCTGTCGGCTCTGTCAGTCCCCTGCCCCAGAACATTATACATTATTAGACACACAAAACCTCTCTGGTGCATTATTAAAAACTAGTAAAAAAGCCCCGTTTCTGTTGCAAATGAAACGGGGGCTAGCAAGGTTTTCTTCAGAGTGTGCATGTGGGAGTGTGTGTCCCTGCCCTCTGCCCTCTCTCCCTCCCCCTCCCCCCTTGGAGTCCAGTCCTTCAGTGTTAAGTTTCCTGCTGTTCTGTGTTACAGAGAGAGTGAGGGCATGTCTCTCCCCTCCCCCTCTGAGTCCTTCACTGTTACAGAGAGAGGGATTTCGTGCTGTGCTGTTTTCCTTCACTCATGGGGAAACCGGATATCTCTGGCACTTCACACTTCCAGCTGGAGGCTTCATAGAACATTGGTCTTGCCTTTTATATATATAGATAAGTAGGAAATCTACACTGAGAATATTTGACTTATTTGGTCAGAGCAAACTAAGGCCACTGTTTACAAAGCCTGCTAGCGGTAATGCCGACACAGCTTATTCACTTTAAATAGGCTGTGCCCGCATTGCTGCACAGCTTTGTAAACACGTGGCTAAGGGATCCTTTTACTAAACTGCAGTAAGCACTAATGCATGTTTACCACAGCTTAAAAATTCCTTACCGCGAGATGCGCTCAGGCATCCTGTAGTGATTTTGGCATTGGTGTACACTACCCATATGCTGCAAAATAGATTTTATTTTATAGCACTGGGGCAGGTCTGGGGGCGGAGCGTAGGCGTGTTCTGTGCTAATTGGTTAGTGCAACTACAAAATAGATGGCAGTAGAAGCTCATGTGCTAGTGGTCACGTGCTCATGGGAAAATTAGCATTTGGCCATTAATAGAAAAAATTGAAAATTTGACCATATACCCATGTGACAAAAATGATCTAAGAACGCGGGAATGAACCATGTAAGAACACACTAAGGTCACATTTTACTGCAGTTTGGTAAAAAGGTGTCCAAAACACCTATGTATAATCCTACCTGCAACCTCTAGAGCTGCTGAGAGGGGGAGACGGGGGGGGGGGGGGGCAAGATTCCCCCTGGTGTAGTCTCCAAGGCGGGGCCCGGTGCTGGGGTCTATCTTTCTCCTGCTTCTGAAGGGACCCGGTTGATCGCGTTCTGACAGGAGTAGGAGAGAGAAATCTCCAGCACTAGGCCTCCCTTAGAGGCTGGGAAGGAGCAGACAAAGGGCTTTGAGGCCTCTGGTTTGGCTGGCAGGGATCCCCAAACCTCATCAGCAGAAGCCTTCCTCCAGCTCTGTTCTCCACCACCTTTTACCCTCGCATCGCGAATGCTGAGCATGCACAACGTGAGGGGAAAAGCAGACACAGGGCAGGTAATGTGGCTGAGAACAGCGCTGCAACTGGCGGGGCTTGCGGACCCCTTCCAGCCAAGGTATGTGGAGTTGCAGTGGGAGGGGCAGGGAGGTGGGACAAAATGTGCCTCCCTCACTTTTGGCTCAGGCTTCCCCACTTTTTGTGGTCTGGCTATGTGGCAGTCCAAGGGGGCAGCAGCAGTGGTCCTGTGGGGTGCCCGGCTATGTCACTCATGTGGGTGCACTTGTGAGTTATTATTAAACCTGCACAGCTAAAAAGGTGTTGAACAACTGCTCTGGCAGGAAGTGTTGAGTCTGATACAAAGTTGCTTCAAATGAGACCAGGCTACAATATTATTGATGTCTTCTTACTCAGATATTGATTAAGATAATCTCTCTCTAAAACACTTGACTTCCATATAGCAAAGAATGCTTTATCATTATCATAATTGTAACCTGTGGTTTAATAAAATTAACACCTCTCCGGCGGACGGGGGGTGAGTCAGTTCTTGCCCTCCTTCAAAGATACCTGGGATATAAGAAGCTAGATGCTATTCCCGCCACAGTCCAGCATTATCTGGGTTCCAGAAGGCTGTTTGGGTCCGTCAGCGTTCAGTGGGGTTAGAGGGTGCCCCGGATGCCAAAGAAAATGTGATTGGTGCATCCTCTAAAGGAGCAGAGGCCTGGGGAAGTGTCTGGGCCTGGACCGGGAGCTCAACTGAGCATGTGCGGGTTTCTACATACATACTCCGGAATCCCGCCTTAGACCCAAATTGAAATCAGGGCCTCATTTTTTGAAGCATCTGGTGGGCCTGCTGTGTGAGAAATGTGGTTGGGTCCTGCAGCAGAGGTGGAGCACTTGGACCATGAAGAAGGACGGAAAGGGCCAAGATCAACTCCAAGGAGTCAGGTAAGAGGAGTCCTAGGGCTGGGAAGTAGAAATTGTATTTTATTTTTGCTTTGGCCACTGGCATTTTAAATTATTTTAATTAACTTGTAATGGTGGTTGGGGCCAGGGAAGGTCCTTAAAAAAAGATTTAAGTGAGTTTTGAATGTAGAAAAACTTTATTTTCTGTAAAAAGTGGTATTATTGCATTTTAGGGTTTTTAAATGGTTTAAATGCATGTGAAGTGTGCCACATACAGGTGGGTTATCTTAAGGAGTTATGCTGAAGAGAGGAGATGTCAAGTGTTTTATAGGTGATTTTTGAGAGAAATTTGTGTAAAATGGTTTATTTATTTAAGAAAGCATACAATACATAGTTGAGGTAGAGGGACAGAGTGGGTTAGGTTATAGGAGGAAAGTTTGTCTTATGATAAGAGCTGAAGGTAATAGGTTAAAACTTCATTCATGACAAAAATTAACTTGAACAATTAGGAACATTAAACTACAAATCAAAATAATTTAGCAAAAAAACAGTTAAGATATAAAGAATACATGTTGTATAGGTACGTTTTATTAATTTGCATTTAGGATGAACAATTCATCCTAAATGCAAATTAATAAAACGTACCTATACAACATGTATTCTTTATATCTTAACTGTTTTTTTGCTAAATTATTTTGATTTGTAGTTTAATGTTCCTAATTGTTCAAGTTAATTTTTGTCATGAATGAAGTTTTAACCTATTACCTTCAGCTCTTATCATAAGACAAACTTTCCTCCTATAACCTAACCCACTCTGTCCCTCTACCTCAACTATGTATTTCTCCTATCTGGAACTGGTAATCATCACTTACAGAACTATTTAAGCCATATTGAGCCTACAAATAGGTGGGAAAACGTGGGATACAAATGTTATAAATAAATAAATAAATAAATAAAATAAATAAATTTAAAAATTGGAAATGGATTATAAAGGGTGAAGGTGGATTTATATCAATATTCTGGAGAAAGTGACAAGAAAATCATAGTGAGTGAGAAGCTGAGATCTTGGGTGCCCCAGGGCATTTTGTCTCCTAGCTGCCTATTATAGTTAAGCCATGCCTTACCATCATAGTTCTTATAAGCACTCAAAATACCATGTAACTTACTTAATTCACTATTGGGCTCATTTTTGAAAGAGAAGGACGTCCATCTTTCGACACAAATCGGAAGATGGATGTCCTCACAGAAACGTCCAAATTGGTATAATCAAAAGCCGATTTTGGACGTTCCCAACTGCACTCCATTGCAGGGACGGCCAAAGTTCAAGGGGGCGTGCTGGAGGCATAGCAAAGGCGGGACTTTGGTGTGCCTAACACTTGGATGTCCTTGACTCATAATCGAAAAAAACAAGGACGTTCCAGACGTTTTCACCTGGACTTGTTTTTCCTATGACTAAGGCACAAAAAGGTGCCCGAAATGACCAGATGACCAACGGAGAGAATCGGGGATGACCTCCCGTTATTCCCCCAGTGGTCACTAACCCCCTCCCACCCTCAAAAAATATCTGTAAAAATATTTTGTGCCAGCCTCTATGCCAGCCTCAGATGTAATACTCAAGTCCGTGACAGCAGTATGCTGGCCCCTGGAGCAGTTTCAGTGGGTGCAGTGCACTTCAGACAGGTGGACCCAGCCTCATCCCCCCGTACCTGTTACGTTTGTGGAGGAAACAGCGAGCCCTCCAAAACCCACTGTACCCACATCTAGGTGCCCCCCTTCACCCGTAAGGGCTATGGCAGTGGTGTAGAGTTGTGGGTAGTGGGTTTTGGGGGGCTCAGCACACAAGGTAAGGGAGCTATGTACCTGGGAGCAATTTATGAAGTCCACTGCAGTGCCCCCTAGGGTGCTCAGTTGGTGGCATGTGAGGGGGACCAGTGCACTACAAATGCTGGCTCCTCCCACGACCAAATGGCTTGCATTTGGTCGTTTCTGAGATGGACGTCCTTGGTTTCGATTATCGCCAAAAATCAGAAACATCCATGTCTAGGGATGACCAAATCTAGGGACGACCACATTTAAGGATTTGGACGTCCCTGGCGGTATTTTCGAAACGAAAGATGGACGTCCATCTTGTTTCGAAAATACGGGTTTCCCCGCACCTGAATCGGGATGTTTTGTGAGGACGTCCAAATCAAAACTTGGATGTCCCTTTTGAAAATGCCCCTCCACATCATCCAGACAGTACTTCCCTCTTGCCTTTAGTTTACAACTAGCTTAACGTTATAATGCCTTTGTATCGGTCCATGGTGCGACCGCACCTTGAATATTTTGTTCAATTCTGGTTACTGCATCTCAGTGGAATTAGAAAAGGTACAGAGAAGGGCAACAAAAATGATAAAGGGGATGGGACGACTTCCCTAAAAGGAATGGTTGAAACGTCTAGGACTCTTGAGCTTGGAGAAAAGATGGCTGAGGGGAGATATGATAGAGGTCTATAAAATAATGAGTGGAACAGGTAGACGTAAATCATTTGTTTACTCTTTCCAAAAATACTAGGACTAGTGAGCATGTAATGAAACTACAAAGTAGTAAATTTAATACGAATCAGAGACAATTTTTCTTCACTCAATGTGTAATTAAACTCTGGAATTCGTTGCCAGAGAATGTGGTAAAGGCCGTTAGCTTAATGGAGGTTTAAAAAAGGTCTGGATGGCTTCCTAAGGAAAAGTCCATAGACCATTATTAAATTGACTTGGGGAAAATCCACTGCTTATTTCTAGGATAAGCAGCATAAAATGTATTGAACTTTTTTGGAATCTTGCCAGGTATTTGTGACCTGGATTGGCCACTGTTGGAAACAGGATGCTGGGCTTGATAGAGCTTTGGTCTGTCACAGTGTGGCAATACTTTTGTACTTATCCCTATATTTTTATATCACTTCCCTCTTTAAAACCTATTTCAAACAGCTAATCTCTCTGTGTATTTAGACACAAGATCCCTAGGACATTTATGAATGAAGATGAAGTTCTGTAAAATCCAAGCCTAGAACAATGGAAGTAGAACACTCCTATCTCCCTGTTGCATCATTTGATCTACTTCTGTGGCAACTGCTCCCACTGACCTACCACCCACTGACCTGGTGGAAAGGTCTCACACGCCAAATTCAGAATTACCGCCAGGCTCACACGCTAGCCGGGTAGGTAGTACCGATTTGGCGCATGGTATATTATTATTATTAATTACATTTGTACCCCGCGCTTTCCCACACATAGCAGGTTCAATGCGGCTTACATAGTAAATAGAATTACAAAGTCTTGAAGGAGAATGTTACAAGTTGTAATAAACATAGTAGTAGTGGGGTTTTGAGGATATGTAAATTGAGCATGGAGAGGTAAACAAAGATAGGATGAGCAAAAGGAGAAGAGATTGGGAGGGGTAAGGAGTAGGAAGGATGGAGAGGAAGAGATTGAGGAATGAGCATAAAGAGATAGTGAGACATAGAGGGGCATAATCGAATGGCGCTGGCCAAATCGATAGCCGGCCATCTTCGGAGCCAGCTCCGCAAAGGGGCGGAGCAAACCGTATTTTCGAAATACAGTTGGGGCCGGCTAAATCGATCACTGGGTTCAGAGCAGGATTGCCAGGTTTACATGAGATGGCCGGCTTCACTTTCCAGCCATAATGGAAACCGGGCTCGGCCATCTCAAACCTGGCAAAATGCAAGCCATTTGGTCGTGGGAGGAGCCAGCATTTCTAGTGCACTGGTCCCCCTGACATACCAGGACACCAACCGGGCACCCTAGGGGGCACTTCTAAATATATATATATATAAAAAATAGGTGCCAGGAGTATAGCTCCCTTACCCTGTGTGCTGAGCCCCCCAATTCCCCCCCCCCAAAAAAAAACCCACTCGCCACAACTCTACACCATTACCATAGCCCTAAGAGGTGAAGGGGGGCACCTAGATCTGGGTGCTTGTGTAGGCCCTTACACAGCTTAATAAAAGACCCCCTTAGTCCATACTGCATTTACTAAGATGCACTAATGGATTTAGCGTAAGCTAATAATTAGAACACACTAAATGCTATGAAGCCCATAGGCTCCATATAATCTCAAATTAGCACCTCACCTTTACCAGACTTACCAGATGCTTTGCAACTATTCTTCACTCAAACTTATCCATGCTTTTGCTAGTATACCCCCCTTCTCACTACCTGGCATTCCCACAGAAATTCTTTGCTGAAGCTCTTTACCTGCAAACAGTAGTAGTCAAACTCATTTGCATACTGTAGATATTGGACTATCAAACTCATTTGCATACTGTAGATATTGGACTTCCTCTTGTTCATGACATTCCCAGGCAGTTCAACTCCCACTTACAAGCACCATCTTCATCCCACCTGTGCTTTCCTATAAGACAGGAGCCAGGGACCCAGCAGGTGGCATATAGAAGCATGCCTTTTCTAGACCTAGTACATGCAATACAAGTCTGCCTCTTCTTCCCAAGTCCCAAGCATACACCACTTTTCATCATGATTCTTGTGCTGTTTGCCCCTGCCCCCCAAAGACAATAATATGCATGAGGTAGGGCTATCCATCTCTTATCTCTAGAACCTACCAGCAATGCTAGCAGAATGGCGGGAAAAACAATGAAGCCTGCCTATTTATAACTCTCGCAGTGGCTTCTAAGTCTCTGTGTTCTACACTGGATGCCTGAAATTCACTTCCTCATAGCCAAGGGAAATCCAATCAATAAGTTATATTCCTCCAGGCTCCTTTGAATGTTCAACAATGCAACTGGAGGGAATTACATCCTCCATACTCATGGTCCTTCTGAACTCCGGTCATGATGACATTGAAAAGCTCAGCAGTTATTAATGTTATAATGTTACTTCATGCTGAAGCTCAGGAAATAAAGGAGGAGGATCACAATGTACCCCTCTGTTTATTTCCTTTGGGGGCACGTGTCATTTCCTTGTCATTCTCAGTTTGCTCTCAACCAGTGGTCACAGTGTACTGCCGATTATGTTTCAACCACAGGGGAGCCATAGGTACTGAATGAGATTGTGTATGTCTCAACATCCCCTCCTTCACCCCAAAGGCATTCAAGAGGAGCTGCATTGAGCAGCAGAGAAGACTGTTCCTAATACTATATTACTATTAGAAGATGAGACCCAGCTTGCTTGCCTTTTCTCTTACTTAGTAACTTTTTGCCATCAGGAAACTTTTGAAACCTCCTTGATTATTATTGGCAAGCAGAAAAAGAAACATATTTGGTTGCTCAGCAACTGCTGATTATCATTGGAAAAGGATATAGTGCCGGAGGCAGAGTTAACAATCATGGTAAGACTGTCAAAGACTTCATCAGTTTGTTTCACCCCATGTTATATTTAACATTGTAGGAAAAACAAACACAATCTCTTGTTGGAAAATAACCCAATGTACCAAAACTTTTCATGAACTTTGAAAAAAAAACCACTGCATCTTGACAACCACTTGGGGCATCAGAAAAAAAGTTGCTCAAATTCAAGGAACTTTCAGTTATTTATCTTGGATGGGCCTAAAATGTTCCATCAGTTTATTTATTAAATATTAGTTTCTCTATACTTTTAAAACACACATTGATCTGTTCTATTAAACAACATGATTTTGTAAATATATATAGCAGCCTCAGTATCTGGGGAACTGTGCACCAGGAATGCAGTTAGTATAGGTGTAAAACTGACCCTGGGGCTATTTGGGGCAGGGGGAGTGCTAATTCTCAAGGCTCTGTCTCTGTGGGAAGCTATCTGTTCACCCCACAGGCATTGTACAAAGTCTATTATTCAAGTTAATTACTGAATAAAAACACTCCCCCCCTCCCGAAATTCAGCAGGTAGCGGTCAGCGTTTTTTTTAAACGCTGATCATCTCCAGTTAACTTATCCCCCGATATTCAGTGGCAGGCCATGGCCAGGCACTGGCACTGAATTTTGGGGATTTTTTTGGGTGGGCTGGGCACCTGGCACTTATGCAGGCCTGGCCCTGGCTGAATATCATGCCGGCCGGCCCTCATAACTTTTTTCCAAATTTCTTTTTTTGTTTTAAACTAAACCCCCGAACCCCCTCAAGCCCCCTGCCAATGTTCCCTTCTTTCCCTCCCCCTCTCAGCTCACATCAAGACCCCCTGCCCCCCCAGCCATGCAGGTAGGCCCTCCGGGTCTACCTGAATCCCTGTTGGCCCAGTGGGTCACTGGGGGCAGGAGCGCAGCCTCTCGCTCCTGCCCCTTGCATTGCCGGTCTAAAATGGCTGCCACGACCTCACAGCAGCTCGTGCTACTACGAGCTGCTGCAACAGCCATTTTGCACTGGTGCCACAAGGGGTAGGAGTGAGAGGGCTGAGCTCCTGCCCCTAACGACCCCGTTGGGCTACCAGGGATACAAGTAGGCCCAGAGGGAAGGCCTGCGTGCACGGCTAGAGGCGGGAGTCTTAATGTGGGCTGGGAGGGAAAGAAGGGAACATTGGCAGGGGCTTGAGGAGGCTCAGGGGGGTTAGTTAAAAAAAATACAAAGACATTTAAAAAAAAATTTATGCAGGTGCTGTTATGCAGGTGCTAGCCCGATATTCAAAGCTGGCACCCACATAGCTAAGCGGCCTTATTTAGGACAGCTCTTGAGATATCCTAAATGAAACTGCTTAGCTATGAGGGTGCTGGCACTGAATATTGCCGGTATCCTCATAACCTGGGGCTCCTCTCCAGTGCTGCCCCTAGCGCCACCCCGTCCTGCCTGCTTAATCTATATAAATTATCAAATAATATATCTTTAAATCTATGCAGTGAACTTTTCTTCAACTCTTCTTTCAAGTGAGAGATGACTTTCAAGTTTGCAGATTGTGTATCTTCAGTAACAGAGTCTATTTCAATTTCATCATTAATATCAATTTCCTCACCTGACTCTCCTGATTCTTCCCCATATCTTCTATCAATTGAATTAATTAGATGTTCAACCAGTGGATGAACAATAGACACAGTAATATACTATTCTCCAGATGCAATTGTTGTGGCCTCTTCAAAAGCCTGTAAGACATCAACGAAGGACACATTGGTGATTTGATTCAAATTGCAAATTAGACAGCACTAGTATGAGGTTACAGAAGGACACATCTTCATCCCCATGAATCCAGCACACTCCACTGACCTGTTGCAGGAACCATACTTGCTCACCTGTTTCAGATGTGGGAAGAAAGGCCACATAGCCAGAGGTTGCCAAGAGCTAGACAAAGAGGCCATGGATGTGAATGTGGTCACTCTGTACTCTTACAACTTTTTTGGAGGTCTCTCGACTCAAGAGCAGGAACTGTGTAATGAAAGTTGCACTGAATGGGAACCCCTATCAGGCAGTGATAGACTCTGGCAGCATCAAGACCCTTGTTCGGAGAGAAATAGTTATATGACTGCAAGTGAAGTATGAGCGGACTGTGATATTACCATGTGTGTATGGGGACCAGAGACAATATCCTATGACTCGGGTATCCCTCAAGACCCCAGTCGGACAAGCTCAGATGGAGGTGGCGTTCTTGCCATGACTTCCCTACTCTGTCGTCATGGGCTGGGATTTCCCAAAATTTGGAACAATCTGGGATCAGTTAACCACTAGCCCAATGAAGAAGGAGGAGTCTTTCCATAAGATTTTCCCTTTGGAAGACCCAACTTCTATACAGAGAGCCCAAAGCTACCTAAACCCCACTGACAGAGGCAGTTGGAAAAATTGTGTTGCCCCTTGAACTTAGGGGCGGCAGTTGGTGAGGACCCATGGTCAGAAGAAGATTGGCAGCACATTCAAAACCCTTTAGATGGTCTGCCAAGTAAAGAGGCGAAGAGGCCCTGGGAAATTTTAAGAGGACTCAGCCAGAGGACGGATCCCTTTGAGAGACCTGGGCCAAAATTATAATGGTAGATGAAAACCCCTTGGTGATCAGGATGTCTCTAAGGTAGCTCCTCTGTATTTCATAGTAAAGAATGATCTATTGTATAGGGTGATCAAGGGAGTTCTGGAGGGTGAGGGAATAGAACATTGTTAGTTCTGCACTTTTTTCACAGGCAGGTCATACCGTAAGCCCAGAAGGAAACCTGGTGTATTTATACAAGTAAACCTTTTCTGTCAGTCCTGCTCACCCTGCCAGTTGAGTAGCTCTACAAAGATTCCACCTGCCCCTCTCAAGTACATACCCATCATCGATACCCCATTTGACCGGATGGCCATGGACTTTGTGGGGCCACTGAAATGAACAATGTGTGGCAACAAGTAGAACATAAGAACATAAGCGTTGCCATACTGGAACAGACCAAAGGTCCATCAAGCCTAGTATCCTGTTTCCAACAGTGGCCAATCTAAGTCACAAGTATCTGGTAAGATCACAGAACATTAAAACAGATTTTATGCTGCTTTTCCTAGAAATAAGCAATTTCCCCAAGTTCATTTTAATAATGGCTTAAGGACTTTTCTTTTAGGAAAGTATCCAAATCTTTTTTAAACATTGCTAAGCTAACTGCTGGCAATGAATTCACGTTGAGTGAAGAAATATTTTCTCTGGTTTGTTTTAAATTTACTACTTTGTAGCTTCATTGCATAGCCTCTTGTCCCTGTAATTTTGGAAAAAGAGTAAACAAGTTATTCATATCTACACGTTGTACTCCACTCAGTATTTTATAGACCTCTATCATATCTCCCATCAGGCATCTCTTCTCCAAGCTGAAGGGCTCTAGCCACTTTAGCCTTTCCTCATAGGGAAGTCATCTCATCCCCTTAATCATTTTCATCACCCTTCTCTGTACATTTTCAAATTCCACTATATCTTTTTTGAGATGTGGTGACCAGAATTGAGCACAGTATTCGAGTTGATGTCACACCATGAAATGATGCAAAGGCATTATAACATTCTCATTTTTCCTATTCCTTTCCTAGCAATTCCTAACATACTATTTGCTTTCTTTGCTGCCACTGCACACTGAGCAGAGAATTTCAAAGTATCATCAATGATGACACCTAGATCCTTTTTCTGGATGGTGAATCCTAATGTAAAACCTTGTATCACATAGCTAAAATTTGGGTTCCTCTTTCCTGCATGCATCATTTTGCACTTGCTCACATTAAACATCATCTGCCCTTTGGGTGCCTAGTCTCCCAGTCTTGTAAGGTCCTCTTGTAGTTTAACAACTTTGGATAACTTTGTGTCATCAGCAAATGTAATTACCTCACTAGTTATTCCCATCTCTATACCATTTATAAATATGTTAAAGAGCAGCAGTCCCAGCACAGACCCCTGGGGAGCTCCACTATCTACTATTCTCCATTGAGAATACTGATGATTTAATCCTACTCTCTTTTAATCAGTTTTTAATCCACAATAGGACATTACCTCCTATCCCATGGCTTTCTAATTTCCTTAGGAGTCTTTCATGAGGTACTTTGTCAAATGCCTTTTGAAAATCCAGATACCCAATACCCTTTATCCACACGTTTATTCACCCCTTCAAAGAAATGTATTAGATTGGTGAGGCAAGATTTCCCTTGACTAAATCCATGTTGGCTTTCCTTCATTAATCCATGCTTATGTATATGCTCTGTAATTTTGTTCTTTATAATAGTCTCTGCTGTTTTGCCTGGCATCGGCACTGGCCATGCACTACCCAGAGTCCATTGTGCTGTGTAATATGAAGATTACAACTGTGGCCAATGCTCTGTGGGAGATCTCTGCCAAAATACTGACTGACCAATGCACCACTTTTATGTCCTGAGTCATGAAACAATTGTGTGCCCTGCTAAAAGTAAAGATTTTGTGGACATCAGTATATTATCCACAGATAGACGGTCTAGTGGAACGTTTTAATAAGACTCTCAAGCAAATGCTTAGGAAGTTAGTGGCAGAATATGGGAAGAATTGGAACACCCTACTCCCGTGTATACTGTTTGCCATCTGGTAGGCACCCCAGAGTTCAACAGGATTCTCTTTGTTTGAACTGTTATATGACTGGAGACCTAGGAGAATCCTGGTTGTGATTCGTGAAGCCTGGGAGGAGAAGCCTAACCCGGGAAAGAATTTAGCCGAATATGTGCTAACCATGCAGGAAAGACCAATGAAAGCAAGTGAGGCAGCAAAGCTTTGCTCAGAAAAGACTCAAGAGGGGCAAGCCTGAGCCTATAACTTGAAGGCCATGCAGAGAACCTTCCAGCCAAGGGACAGAGTTCTAGTCCTTCTGCCCTCATCAGAAAGCAAATTGCTATGACAAATGCAGTATGAAATAACTGAATAAACAGGACCTGTCAATTATAAGGTGGTTCAACGAGACAAAAGAAATAAGACAAAGATTTTCCATATCAATTTGTTAGTATAAACCACACTGTCAGTTATACTTTACTTGAAAACTCTTCAATAATTTACTTATTGCTTACAAACCATGCTAAATCAATATATTATTGCTCCATGCATCCTCATACACACTCATACCCATACTTAAACTTTACAGCACTAATAGAGCAGACTCACTAATACACATTCCAACTGACTGCTCAAAATACCCATGAACCCAGCAAGCTGCTTCTTTTAAAAGTCCATGCAGTAACAATTGCTGCACTTCACCCTTTAGTCAGTCAAAGTTTTGTCCTGCAAGCTGCTTCTTTCCTCATTCACAAGGGCGTAAGTTTTACCTGCGTACACATACGGACTGTAACACCAAGCAGTGTGTATATGGGATTTGTTGCCCAGGTGAACTATGGTATGTGGGTCACACTGTGTTACGTTGTGAGCAGAGAACTATATTTAGGTGGAATTCGGTAGAGCCATTGGGATTGAACAAGGAAGTGGAATGGTTACATGTTTAAAAAAAGGGGGTGGAGCTTGGGTGTTGTATAACGGAGGTACAAGCCAGCCTACACTACGCATGTGCCAGCGTTTTTGCAGGGCGGGTGTGTGGTGGAAGGTGAATTTCCACAGTCCTGCAGCCATGAGATATGTTTAATCACTAATTGTAAGTACAATGTGAAAGCAAGTTGTAAAAGTTTTGATGTGGGTAATGTAGTTCACAGGCAGTGCAACCACACTTGTTTGGCTATGAAAGAACTGTTACCACTGGTTGTGAGGCTGCCCAGACCCTCTCTCTCTCTCTCTCTGCCAAGCTTGGCTCCTTTGTCTTCCTGCTATTATTTCCTGGTCATTCTATCCCTGTCCTGGGAGGTCAGCCAGATATGACCTCTCCCTCCAATCGCGAACCGTCTTCTAGGACCACCCCTTGCTACCCAATGGCAGGCTCTGTCCCCATTGGCCTCTATCTGCTCCTCCCTGAACCTGTGTGAAGCCCCAACTCCTCTTTGTCCTTTCAGCCACAAGGCTTTCTTGCACCATCTAGCCAGGGACATGGAGCAAACACCATCTTGCTCCACACAGCTCTGTCCTGCTGAAACTCCCTGTAGAGAACCTGTTTTTTTTACACTGAAGATATCTCCTCCCAAATGAGATATTGCACATTCCAGTCACCCAGCTTTGGACTATTTCTACCTGTTCAACTATCTTCCCCCCCCCCCCCCCCTGCAATACAACTACCTCTCCTCAGATCTCCACCTCCCACAGCCTTCAGATTAGAGAGTTGCATGGGGACAGAAATCTTACCCATCCCCGCCCGTCCCCGCTGGAATCTTACCCATCCCCACCCATCCCCGCAAAAATTTAACTCATCCCAACCCGTCCCCACCTGTCCCCGCAAGAATTTAACCCATCCCCACCCATCCCCGTAAGAATTTAATGGTACATAAAAGAAAATTCCAGTCAGCTCCCTTAGTCTCTCTCTGGATTTGAGCCATAGCACTGTAGGCAAGGAAGGAACGGAAGTTGGAACTTGGAACACTCTGGTGCGCACATGTAAGACTTGTCTCCGATTCATTTGCACTGTGTGCTGAGAGGTCGCCACATGCACATGCCAGTAGGTCAGGTGACATCTGATTCTCGTGCCTGTGTCAGAGCTGAGGTCTGTGCACCAGCCTGGTAGCAAAGAGGATTAACAGTAACATAGTAACTGACAGCAAATAGACCTGAATGGTCCATCCACTCTGCCAATAGTCACACTCATGATCAATTCATCATTAAATCAACGAGTGCGATATTATATACTTGATTATGGTCTTTCTTTCGTGTTTCTGGAACAAAGACCACAGAAGTCTATCTGGTCCTATCCTTATGTTCCAACTATTGGAGTTGCCATTGAAGCCCACTCCAGTCTATTCATCTTCTCATTTGTGGGACACAGACCGTAAAAGTCTGTCCAGCACTGTCCTCATGTTCCAGCCACTGAAGTTGCTGTCTAAGCACTTTCTAGCCCATCCTAAACCAGATTGCCATGTATGAGCCACAGACCATACAAGTCTGCCAGGTATCCGCCCTAGTTCATCACAGCCAGAGTCGCCATCTAAGCGTCACTTGGCACATCCACACACATGCAGCCATTTAAGGTTAGGTTTTATATAACTTCCATTTTCTAATTAGAGATCCTCTGTGTTCATCCCACGCCTTTTTGAATTCCATCATCATTTGTGACTAGGGTTACCATATGGCTCCAGAAAAAGGAGGACGGATTGAGCCAGCCGGGTTTTACTTCCATTGCTTTCAATGGAAAGCAATGGAAGTAAAACCCGGCTGGCTCAATTACTTCCATTGAAAGCAATGGAAGTAAAACCCGGCTGGCTCAATCCGTCCTCCTTTTTCTGGAGCCATATGGTAACCCTATTTGTGACTCTACCACCTCCTTAATGGAAGACTTTCCACATTTGTGCTGTTAAAGCAAGGCAGAAGAAGAGGAGGAGAAGACAGCACTCAAAGAAATTGGTATTCGGTAGATGAGAGGCTGGTGCAGGTGCAGCTTACACTTCTAAGAGAGACTGCAGAACTGCTTCCATCCCCGCGGGAACCCCGCAGGAATTGCCTCTGTCCCCAAGGGAACCCCGCAGAGCTGCTTCCATCCCCGCGGGAACCCCGCAGGAACTGCCTCCGTCCCCGCGGGATTCCCGCGAACCCCGTTCCTGTGCAGCTCTCTACTTCAGATTAAGAAGTCTCTGCATCCTGAAGCAGCATCTCTGAACATCTATCTGTGAGTAAATTATCTGTGATTTATTCAATAAAAGAGACTTCATAAAAATAATAGAGACTTCAGGTGATTGGTGTGCCAGGGTTACACTCCATGATATTGGGGTTTCTAGTTACCAAGTTCCAAGAGTCATGATAGTAAAAAACCAGAGTTATAGCTGAATAGCTAGTGAGGAAAGCTTGGAGCAAGACAACTGTGCCTTTAAAGAGCTGACTGATCCGAACTGCATTTAAAGGACAACAGCAAAGGGTTAAGTGTGTGAAGAGGAAAAGGAAATCAAGTAACTCTGCTTGTATTGTCTGGATGTATCTAATCTGCATTCAAATTAAACTGTAGCTAGATGTGAAGCTGTTCAAGTGTGTTTAGTAGAAGAGCTGTTAAAGTTACAATGCATTTACTAGATGAATGGAGCTTGTGAAAGAAGCAGAAGATTGTGGAGGTTTAAACTAAATCCAGTGTCTGCCTGCTAGCATTTCCTGGTTGCAATGTTGCCAGGTGGAAAATTTTTTTCCCACCCAAACCAGCCTAAATCCAGCCCAAAACCCGCCCAAACTCAAACCCCGCCCCCGACACCGCAACCCCCGCGTCATCACCCCGCCCCCGCCGTCATCGGCCCCGCCTCCCACGTCATCGGCCCCGCCCAGAATGTCATCAGCCCCGCCCAAAATGTCACTAACCCCGCCCCCCGCGGCCGAAAAAACCGCCAAAAAAACCGCCCAAAAAACAAAAAGAAGCCCAAAAAAAACCGCAACCCGCCGCGGGCAAAAATTTCCCACGGCAGGTCACGGAAAACCGCCCAATTGGGCGGTAAAACCGCCCACCTGGCAACACTGCCTGGTTGCCAGTATTCTTGAGAGTGATTGAGTTTAATTGCCCTTCCCTGCACAGAAGCGATCCCCTCCCATCTGGCTCACCAGTAAGCAAAGTAAATAGCTATTGAAAGAAGCATCAGCAGGACCTGCCTTTGAAACAGTCATCTGAACTGCATGTAAAATACCAGCAGGAGAGGTAAGTGTGAAAGGACAAATGTGTGTGGATTCATCAGACCAAGGTAAAGGAAAGCAGTGTTGGACTGTCCTATTTATCAGAAAAGCTAAGTTGTGAAAAAGCAGAAGATTTGCAGAGGTTTAAAAACCAAGGGGTAGATGCATCAAGCAAACGTAAAAAAATCAAAATCGTTAAAGGCCCTAACGATTTTTAAAAAACGAAGAATGCACCAAAAAAAAAAGTCACACATGCTCAGATCGGTATAGAAACGTACAATGTATCAAAGAATCACAATACACATCGTTAATCGGCCCCCAAATCATGCGCAGAGCAGCCAAGCGTTATGTTAGCTGCTCTGCGCATGCCACAAACAGTCAAAACACAGTCAAATCACAAGCACATGGCTCCCAAATCAAAACAAAAAGAAAAAAAAAGGGTCGGGAGGGGGCAAGGGCGCTCATCAGGAGCGTCCTGTACGGACGGCCTTGCCCCCCCCACTGCTCCCCACTTTCCGCCGCTCCCCCCACCCCGAAAAAGCAAAATTCAAGCAGCCCCTGCCCCCCGCCCTTCCTCACTACTCTCTCACCTCAGCTCCGCCTCCCGACATCCTCCGTCCTGTGCCCCGCCCCCTTTTGGGGTCATCGCCGCCATTCCCCTCCTCCATCGGGCCCCCCTCCCTCTTACCGGGCCCGTGCAGCGCCTCTCTCCTCTGTCCGAAGGAGCTGCACGGGCAAGAAGAAAGCCTGATGCCTGCCTTCGCCCAGCTTCGATGGCGCGTCTTTCTCCTGCTGGGCCCGCCCCTGTCTGACGTCGGTTACCTACGTAGGTTACTGACGTCAGACAGGGGCGGGCCCAGCAGGAGAAAGACGCGCCATCGAAGCTGGGCGAAGGCAGGCATCAGGCTTTCTTCTTGCCCGTGCAGCGCCTTCGGACAGAGGAGAGAGGCGCTGCACGGGCCCGGTAAGAGGGAGGGGGCCCGATGGAGGAGGGGAATGGCGGCGACGACCCCAAAAGGGGGCGGGGCACAGGACGGAGGATGTCGGGAGGCGGAGCTGAGGTGAGAGAGTAGTGAGGAAGGGCGGGGGGCAGGGGCTGCTCGAATTTTGCTTTTTCGGGGTGGGGGAGCGGCGGAAAGTGGGGAGCAGCGGGGGGGGGGGGGGGCAAGGCCGTCCGTACAGGACGCTCCTGATGAGCGCCCTTGCCCCCTCCCGACCCTTTTTTTTTATTTTTATTTATTTATGTTTTTCTGACGTCCTTTGGACCAATCACAGCGCTTTTAGCTCTGCTAATGCGCTGGGATTGAGCTCAAAGTTTGTTTATTTTTTCAATTAATGATTTTTCCTGGCACAGAGCTGTCCTAACGAGAGGTCCAGACCTCTCGTTACATTTCCTGCCTTTTTCCTGCGTAAAGGCAATCGTAAAAGGTTAGTGCATGTCGTTTCAATGGGGTTTTCACACTAATTGCTCATCTCCATTCCGTTTTCGTTAGCTGCTGGCTTCCTCGGTAAAAGCCCTTTGATGCATGCAACGGATCAAATTTTCCTCGTTGGAGAGTCATTAAAGGCTCATTTAGCTTTAGTGCATCTGCCCCCAAAAGCTTTGAAAAGACTGTGCTAGCACTGGGTCACATTCCAGAGAGCCATTAAGTCAAAGTACCTTCCTATTGTCTTTTCCTGCTCAAGAGCAACCCCTCCCCTCTGGTTCATCAGGGATCAAAGACAGCCAGAGAGAAATCAGAAGGAGAAACTATTTTTGCATTGGGGAACTTATGAACATTTAACCTTTAGCAAGCATGAGAAAAATGAAACTAGCTCAAAAGACCAGCAGAATTGATCAGAAACTTTGAAACTGAACATCAGAGAAAGACAAATTCTCCCAGCTTGAGTCTTTGTGTTGAATTCTCACCCCTCCATGTTAAATTACCTTGAAAGTGCTTTGAAGCTCTCCCCCCTCTTCTCTGCCCAGCTAAAGTCAGTAACCTGAGCCTTGAAGGTTTTTTGGGCAAGGAGGGCCGGAAGCAATTAGTTGCTAAGATACTGATTGAGGGAGGACTGTGAATCAGCACTACTCTCTCTATCCCTCCCCCTCTGCTCAGTGACTAGCACTGAAACCTGATCCAGTTGATTTAAGCAGCCTGTGAAGCAGACTGCCTCCTGATCCAGCACAAAAGAGGGAAGCCACTACAGCTAGCTGAACCTAGCACAGCCTTCATACCGAACAGCCCTCTCCACCCCAAGAGCTGATCCCTCACTTAATAAAGACAGACAAGCAAACCAATACAGGATGGCAGAATTTAATTCCTCACAGACAAGACCAGATGAAGTGTCCCCCGCACCAGACGTGCAGGAACAACCAGAGGGCAACAAAGGGTTCAAGGGCAGAAGAACTCACCAGTTAACCCAGAAATTATTGGAAATTTATCAAGCAAAGCAGGAAAAGTATAGCAAGAAACTGATCAAGCGCTGGAGGGAGGTGGAGGAAAACATGCATATTGCTTCAAAGGTAGGGGCAGACAAGGATGCCTGTCGGTCATCAATAGAGACCAGCTATGCACGCTACCAGTGAAAGGCAGAAGAGTATTGCCAGTTCTTAGATGAGACAAATACAGATCAGAGTCTTTTGAGAAAGATGTTCCAAGAAGCCAAAGACCGAAAGCGTAACACGGAAGTAGCCAAGGTTATAAAGAAAACAGTGAATACAACTGTAGACCCACAAGACAGCAACTTCCCGCACTCCCACTCTTCTAGACACACATCCAAAACCTTGAGATCATCCAAGTCACGGGCAACAAACCGCTCCAGCCAATCGACAGCTAGGTTGGCGGCCCTTCAGGCGCAGGTTATGGCAGAGGTAGCCAAGGCTCAGTATCCTTACATTGAACAAGAAACTGCCCTGAAGCTAAAATGGGTTGCAATGAGGCTGAGATAGCCCGCAGAAGGGCCAAGGAGGTTGGAGAAGCGTGCAGAAGTGTCGAAGCAGAGGTTGAGGAAGCATGCTGGAAGGCTGAAGCTGCATATAAAATTGCTGAGCTGGACATTATGATGGAAGCACTCCAACACGAGGGAGAGGTAGCAGCACTTGAAGCAAAAGCCAAGGTCTTAGAAGCTGCCGTGGGTCAGAACCATGGAAAGAACCGATTCAGCCACTTCGCCTCTGAAGACTATGCTCCATGAGCCAAAACTTCTGTGACGGCACACACCCCATCACCTACTAGTGCATTGAAGCAGTTCAAGTCAGAAGAATCCTCATATCCTGAGGAACCTGATCTACTTTTGTCAGAGTTTAATGCACCTGAAATAAGCAAACCCAAGAGAGAACGCACCACGGAAGCAGACCTGTATGACAGTAACCAACACGTAAGCATGAACACGGATGCACTACCACTAGCACTCGTTCCAGAAAGATGCGCTAATGGAGACGCTCCGTCTCAGCAACAGAGTCTGAGCCTTCACACAGACTGGAGGCAAAAGAGGCACGAGCAAGAACGCTCACTGCAGAGTCAGCCCTCCCACAGGGCAGAAGCAAAAGGGCAACGAGCAAGAACGCTCACCGCTGAGTCCGAGCCTTGCACAGGGTGGAAGCAAAAGGGAAACGAGTTAGAACACTCGTGCAGAGTCAGAGCCTTCACACAGACTGGGGGCAAAAGAGACAACAGCTAGAATGCTCATCTCAGAGTCTGAGCCTTCACACAGACTGGGGGCAAGAGAGACACGAGCAAGAATGCTCACCGCAGAGTCCGAGCCTTCACGCAGACTGGGGGCAAAAGAGACACGAGCAAGAACACTCGTCGCAGAGTCTGAGCCCTCGCACAGGGCAGAAGCAAAAGAGACTGGAGCAGTCACTCTCAAGCAGGATATCGGCTGAACTCCCTTGGTCTAAACCAGAGGGAGCTGGACAGCCACACTCCGTATCAGGCGTCGGAAAGGCGCAAGTCAACCAACCGGCAGTGACGTCAGCTGCTCGACTCGAAGCCACAGCAAGAGATGAGCCAGCAGAGTATCTGACCAGCAAAGATCTGGGGAGCACAGAGCTTACCCAGTCTAATGACCGCCCTGAGCGCTACAGGACGGGGAAATCCGATTCCGAGGATACCATAGCAAGTTTGAAGTTTACTCCTAAGCAAGAGAAGTACACGATGCTGCACGGGCTGAGAAAGGAAACAGCCGCACGTGTAGAAGAATTGAATTCAGATCATCCCGCCAAAGATGGCGAAGTACCTATCAAGGGTACAGAACACGGCAATAACCAGAGCGTCTATGCCTTACACCCAGATGATGCCAAACCGAACTCTAACCCCGAGTCGAATCATGGCGGGGAGACGGAGGAGGAGAAGGCACCAACATTCCAAGCCACTCCGAGATGCATGAAGGTGTGTGAAGGAAACCACGAAGGGAGAGGCCGCACCAAGACGTGCTTGACCGAAGTGCACCTTGAAGGACGGCGTGACAGAGCAGCCAAAACGTACGTCGTCATAGATGAGCAGAGCAACAGGTCCCCCACAAGATCAGAGCGCCAACATGTTCAACATCCACCAAGACCACTCCCCAGACAGCATCAAAACTTGTGCAAGGGCCGTGCAGATGGCAGGGCAAGCAGTAAGCGGTTACGCGATAGAGGCTATGAATGGTGACACCATGCCTCAGTCACCCACACGAGCTGAACGTGACCAGACACCAGATGACAAGTGTGAGATTCCCACGCTACAAGCTGCCCGGAATCACCCTTACCTGAGGCCCACAACCGACCAGTTTGCACACTTGAATCTAGATGCTGAGATCTCGCTCTTGCCGGACAGAGATGCACCAGAACCCCCGGACACCTATGAATCATGCAAGAGCCCATGCAGTGCTCCCTATGCACACCCACTCAACTTGGGTTGGACAACAGTAGGTGATGCCTACCTCAAGCGAACAAGAAAGTCAAATGTCAAGGTACTTTACACCAATGTCCTAGAAAGCGGGCGCTCTTCCTTGTTTGAGCCATGTACCAACCACCTAACCACCAAAGAAGCTCCCACCCAAAAGAAACAGAGCATTGTTCCAACAGTCTCTCCAGCAGACCCAGGATAACACTTGGGAAGCTTAGTGTTCCAGAACACCAAAGGTGGAGATGAACCTGCCTTCTCCATAAAAGATAAAGAATTTCTGAGCATGATGAACAAAGAGTGCAGTAAAGATAAGCCATTCCCTTCAGTAGACCGTGCCAGAGACCTGAAGAACCTAGACTTGGGTGTGGACACACCCTCATTTCAACGTCGCCTGGGCCTAAGCTGGGAATTCACCTTTTGGGTCTCCACCCAGCTGCAACGGCACACCCAGCGAAGCATCCTGTCTACAGTGAATGGCCCGTATGATCCACCACCAAGATTTCACTTCCTGGACCACCCGAAGAAGCACAAGCACAGAGAGTCACCATCCTCCCATGAAGACCAAAGACTCAAAGACTCTCTCTCTCTTTTGTGTTGTCTAGTGTTGTTGTTGTCTGTCTCTTGTTTCAGCTCCTGTGTGATGAAGATGACCCTACAGCCAGTATCAGAACCGTGGTCATGATCCCTCTCTGGCTCACTCCTTGTCCCGAGGGTCAGCTGCTGTGCTGGCTACTGTCTGCGTATTTCTCTCCTGGGTGTGTCACGCCTCACTTTGGGTTCTGTGTATTTCCTGCCTCTGTCCTGTCTATAAGGAAGTGTAGCACTTCTACCTCGTTCATAGTCTGTGTGCCTATGGGCACTTCTGCCTCTGCTCTTCTCAGTCTGTTTGTTTGCTGGGTTCAACCTTCAGCCATAGTTCTGTTGTTTGTCTGTGTAGGTCAGATTTGTGTCCTGTCTAGTCTGCCTTGCTTGTTCTAGCCCCCCTCTGCCTTAGCTTCAGCCTTAGTTCTGTTGTTTGTCTGTGAGGGCTAGCTTTGTATCCTACTTGTGTGTGTCCTGGTTGTCTTCAGCTCCAGTCCCCTGCCTGCTCGTCTCTGCTCTGTTTGCTTTCAGCTCCCGTTCCTGCCAAGTTTGTTCCAGCATCCTGAATCCTGTTCCCGTCCAGCTTGTTCGAGTATCCTGAACCCTGTTCCAGCATCCCAGCATCCTGAATCCTGTTCCTGCTAAGCCAAGTCCGTCCCAGCAACTGGTTCCAGCCAAACCAAGCTTGTTAGTCCAGTCCTGCTCGGGAGGTTTGCCTCCTGCTGCCGTTCAACAACAATAGGCCAAGGACTCACGTTGTTCCAGAGTTCACGACTGTTTGTTTGAAGCCTGGGATCATGACAGCCGGTGGACAGCCTGAATGTCAATAATGGACCTTGCATGCGATTAATTTGATAAAGTGTGATAATAAGGATAGTGGTATCTACCAATACCAGGCGGGGAGTGTTTTGTCCTCCGACAGCCTCGCACTAGTTTATAACGTGATCCTAAAATGTGTGTAATGCTTTTACTGTTATTCTCAGTTCCAAGGACTATCATTGCTGCAGTTTCTCACTGCAAAGATACATGAGCAATGCACTGTGGGTAATGTAGTTCACAGGCAGTGCAACCACACTTGTTTGACTGCGTAAGAACTGTTACCACTGGTTGTGAGGCTGCCCAGACCTTCTCTCTCTCTGCCAAGCTTGGCTCCTTTGTCTTCCTGCTATTATTTCCTGGTCATTCTATCCCTGTCCTGGGAGGTCAGCCAGGTATGACCTTTCCCATAGGCGCCCGGTATAAGAGGCTTGGGGAGGCTAAGCCTCCCCAGCCCAACCGATCCCCCGACCCCCGCTCCCCCCGTCAATCATCTGACGTCAGCCCGATGGCCCTCGTTCCCGTCCTGCCCTCGCCCTACCTTAAAATAGTGTAATTCTCGAGCGGGCGGCGCCGGCATTGCAAGCAGCAGCAGGCTCCAGCATTCCCTCGCATGGCTCCACCCTTGTTGAAACACGTCAGAAGAGAGCGGAGCCATGCGAGGGAACGCTGGAGCCTATTCTGGAAGGCGGCGGAAGCAGTAATGGTGGCACCTGTAGTGGTTGCGCTTGGGCTCGGTCTGCTGCTGCTGTCGGTACCGGGCGCGAGCAGTGACTGGACCGAACTCCCGGAGTTCTCGGCGCTGCTGGACCTGGACCCCGCCTGTCAGCTGGTGCTGGGGGAGGTGGCGAACAGCAGCGCGGCGCTGAGCTAGTGTCTGGTGCGCTTTGCTTGGCCGGTCTGTCTGTGCTTGGGCTGCCGGGCCCAGTACCAGGAGCTCAGCCACCTCCTCAGCAACATTTCAGCGGCACCGCAGGTGAGAGAGAGAGCGAGGCCGGAGACTGGGAGGCTCTCTCTGTGTCCACCTCCTTCATCTGGCAGCGCTCCTCCCCATCTCTTCCAAACTGCACCCCCTCATCTCCCACCACCCTTCCTTTAGTAGCGCTGCCTCCTCCCCCAGCTCCCATCCCCTTCCTCTGGCAGCACAGCACTTCTCTCTTTTTCCCAGCTGCCCCCTCTACTCCCACCACCCCTCATCTGGCATTGCTGCTCCTCCTCCCCCCTCCCAGTTCCCACCACCCCTCATCTGGCAGCACTGGCCCCCCTCTTCCCCAGCTCCCACCACCTCTCATCTGGCATTCCTGCTCCTCCTCCCCCTCTCCCAGCTCCCACCACCCCTCATCTGGCAGCACTGACCCCCCCAGCTCTCACCACCCCTCATCTGGTAGCACTGCCCCCCCCCCAGCTCTCACTACCCCTCATCTGGCAGCACTGACCCCCCTCCTCCTCCCCAGCTCCCACTACCTTTCATCTGGCAGCGCTGCCCCCTCCCCCCAATAATACAGTTGAGGGAACCTTATCTCTTGTTTGTCTGTCCTAATTAGATTGTAAGCTCTGTCGAGCAGGGACTGTCTCTTCATGATTAAGTGTACAACGCTGCATACGTCTAGTAGCGCTAGAGAAATGATAAGTAGTAGTAGTAGTATTTTCATTATAGTGTTTGGAATATGTCCACTTTGAGAATCAGGTGCTCAGCATTAAAAGTTTATATTTATTTACTTATTTATGGCATTTTATCCCACATTAAACATGAATTAGGATGTTTTGTGGCTCTACATGAGAATTGTGATATTATGATCCCTTGTTTCAATATTGTTGATGGTCTGCATTTTCCGTATGGGTGCTATATTGGTGTATTAGGTCCTGCCCAGTGTAATATTTATGGTACAGTAAGGTATTGAGTGTGTTTTTGCACAAAGTTGTGCATAGTGTTTTGTAGTTACGATTGTGGTTATTATATGCTTTGAGCAACCAGTTTATTCTTTGACATATCATACATATCTAATATCTAAATTTAATAAAAGGTATTAATTGTGACTTTTATTTTTATTTATTTTTTCTGTGTGTTATCAGACAATTATGGATTTAAGCTCCACCCCTGGCCCAACCCCTAACCCCGCCCCCTTTAGCCTCCCCAAACAGTTGGGCCACCGACCGCCTATGACCTTTCCCTCCAATCGAGAACCGTCTTCTAGGACCACCCCTTGCTACCCAATGGCAGGCTCTGTCCCCATTGGCCTCTACCTGCTCCTCCCTGAACCTGTGTGAAGCCCCAACTCCTCTTTGTCCTTTCAGCTACGAGGCTTTCTTGCACCATCTAGCCAGGGACATGGAGCAAACATCATCTTACTCCAGACAGATCTGTCCTGCTGAAACTCCCTGTAGAGAACATGGTTTTTTACCCTGACGATATCTCCTCCCAAATGAGATATTGCACAATCCAGTCACCCAGCTTTGGACTATTTCTACCTGTTCAACTATCTTTTCCCCCCCTGCAATACAACTACCTCTCCTCAGATCTCCACCTCCCACAGCCTTCAGATTAAGAAGTCTTTGCATCCTGAAGCAGCATCTCTGAACATCTATCTGTGAGTAAATTATCTGTGATTTATTCAATAAAAGAGACTTCATAAAAATAATAGAGACTTCAGGTGATTGGTGTGCCAGGGTTACACTCCATGATATTGGGGTTTCTAGTTACCAAGCTCCAAGAGTCATGATAATCATATGTGTTCATTTAGGTAGGACCCGACTCATGATGATGCTGTTATAGCGAAACGCAGACTCTATAGAATCTGGTGCATATCAAAGGATCGGAAGCGGAGTTAGCACAAGAGCTGAGGACTCAAAGGATTGATTAGGTTTCTATTTTGAATATCTAGGACCGAGGAGGAGCAGCAGTTGCTGCAGCATGGACTTTTGAAAGAAGCAGCTTGCAGGGCAAAACTTTCACTGACTAAAGGATGAAGTACAGCAATTGCTACTGCATGGACTTTTAAAACAAGCGGCTTGCTGGCTGCATGTACTTTTAAAAGAAGCAGCTTGCTGGGTTCATGGGTATTTTGAGCAGTCAGTTGGAATGTATATTAGTGAGTCTGCTCTATTAGTGCTGTAAAATTTAAGTATGGGTATGAGTGTGTATGAGGATGCATGGAGCAATAATATATTGATTTAGCATGGTTTGTAAGCAATAAATACATTATTGAAGAGTTTTCAAGTAAAGTATAACTGACAGTGTGGTTTATACTATTAGTACATTTAGACAGTTATTTAACAAATATAGCCCATTGCATTAGGATATCAATTTGTTAGAGAAATGGGTCTCAGTGACTGCGGCGCTGGTCCAATCGGATGCTTTAGGTCCAGAGGAACCGGCATAGCTGAAGCCTTTTCAAGTTCTGTTTAATGAGCAGCTTTCACCACAGAAAATTGACCTGGAACAGTTAGTCCACCAGAACCAGGACGTCTTTTCCAATCTGCCAGGCCAGACCCACCTTGCAACCCATGATGTCATCACTGAACCAGGTGTGGTGGTCCAGCAATGCCTGTACAGGATTCCAGAAGCCCGTCAGCAGGCAGTAGCAAAAGAAATAGCTGAGTTGCTAAACCTGATGTAATGGACCCCCTGAATTTCAGCGAAGATGGGTGTGCTCAGAATATCTGTTGTTAGTAGTCATGACCGACATCTAAACTCACCCCGCTGAAACTTGAGGGACTTACAGGTCACTAACCTCGCCTTTCACTCCCGTGAAATGAAAGGGGAAAAAAACTAAAATTGGATTTATCCTGGTTAGGGAAATAACCAAACTTACTGATGAAATTAATAAAGTTTGAATTTACTTGTCTATAAGAATATATATTAAAACAAAGGTTATCAAATAACATTGACAATTAAACTTTCATCCTTTGGAATAATTCCCTTCACTTTTTAAACATTTCCACAAATAAATATAATTTTAACATTTTGTCATTCTTTCTGTTTCAGAACTCTCTTCCAATATCAACACAATGAAAGAAATTCAGATAAGTACATATGTTCAATTATCCCTTACTTTTTAAAATAACCCTTTAAATAACCACAGGAGTCCAAATGCTTAATGTTTTTCACCCAATGACTTCAAAATAACCAGTTTTTTCCCCCTCTATTCTCTTTCTCTCATTTCTATGTGTGTGTGGCTATTATTATAAAGAATTTGACTCTTTGTGTTTTTCTCTTACAGGTTCGTCTAGCGTTTTCACTCCCAGGAGACTTTTCAGGTAAGTTTGTATTTTTTTTCTCGCACTATTTAACCCAGTTCACTTAGCTGTCAGGTATTGCCGCAGTTCACAGAAGTCTTTCTTGCGTCGGGGCCCTTGTCGTCTTCTGATCACCAGCTGGTCCCGTCTGGTCGAAGGTTCCACCTAAACCTCACACTTAAGCAACTCAAAGTGGGCAAAACCCTGTCTTTCCTACTTTCTGGAACATCCTTTTCACTGGTGGGGCATATTAACAAATACTGTGGCCAGTTACAATCTAACAAAATAAAATTAACTATAACAATCCCTAACACTTCCAAGCCTAGCTAATTTGTTTTTTTTATTTCCCTATACTGTGCAAGAGTGACTGACAGCCACTATGTATCACACTCAACATTCCATGCATATCCCCTTTACATCTCAAACAGATACCTAAATCATCCAAACCCTTCCTATTTTTCTTCCTTGTTTCCACCTATCCCATTCACCCTGCTATCAATTAGCTTTCATTCAATCACTACAGCTCTTGTCTCATTGCAATTCATCCAAAAAATTCTCAAAATTCTTCAAATAAGAGAAAATTAATTTCAAACTCTACCCCAATCACACCTTCACTCCCACTTTCACCACAACACTTATTACCACCCAAACTCTCTCCAACACTTTTCTTTTCCACAAATTTCCCCTCTGACTTTCCCACTCACAGCAGCACCGCCTCACGCTTTCACTGTCAGACGCTCTCCTCTACAAACAAACACCCTTGTCTTAAAGCTGCTTTAGTATCTTCAATCACCAAAATTCCTATAAAATCTTTCTTTCCCCTCTCTTTCATCAAAATCACCCTTTACCTGCTCACACACAGCACACCAGCTACTCTCACCTTGGCAATCAAAAACACTCTGCCACATCCCAGCACTTCCTCTCTCTCTGGCTGTCCAACTCACTCCCTTCACCATTCACTCCACATTTACACAAAATTCCCAAATCTCACTTTCTCAAACTCACTTTTACTATCACTCTCACCTCAATACTTTCACTGCCAGCCAAACTCACTTCCTAAAACTTTTAATTTCCTTCAATTCCACACTGCCTGTCCCACATCAAACAGCATATCCACTCTCTTCAGTTGCCAGAACCTCTCTGCCACTGCCAGCCAGCCCCGTCTCCCAGGTAACCCCTCCTTAGCTTCCCATTCCAAAACCCTTCTCAAAATTCTAAGCTACATTGCTGACTGGCGGAATGTTCACCAGCACAAGTAAATCCCCATTTTACCACTTTGTTTTTTTTCTTCTTTCCCTAACCCCATGTTACACTGAGGGTTATAAAAAAATCTACCAGTAATTGGTTGTCACCCATTGTACTGGGGCCTAAACCTGATGGGAGCCTCCGGAGAACCCATCTCATCCAAATAGAAGCAGTACTGGATAGTTGACTACAAATCCTAAAAAAGTACTTCCTGGGAGCACAGGAAGTCCAATATCTGGGGTACTCTGTCAGGAAGGGACAAGTGAAACACAAGGTCCTGAAGGTAGAAGCAATCAGACAAGTGCCAGTACTCCAGACTAAGAAAGAAGCAGGTGTGAGCTTTCTTGGAGATCATTGGGTACTATCATCAATTTATCCCTGGATTAGCTGAGAAGGCAGAACCACTGACCTGCCTCCTGCAGAAGAATGTACAATGGATGTCAGATATGGACACTGCTTTCCAGATCCTGAAGAAGGACATACACTTGCATTGTTGGTCAGTCCGGACTTCAACCGACCCTATATAGTGCAGATAGATGCATCAGGTGTTGGGCTTGGGGCTATCGTGGTTCAAGAAGTGAATGGTGAAGAACAACCTGTGGTTTATATTAGCTGTAAGCTGTTTCCTAGGGAGAAGAACTATGCTGTGGTAGAAACGGAAGTCCTAGCTTTTAAGTGGGCCTTAGAGACATTCCAATATTATCTGCTGGTATATCACTTCTTACCCATTATGGGCCACAAATCCCTCAAGTGGATGGCTCACCACAAAGAGATGAATGCCCACATCGTGTGGTGGTTTCTCAGCCTCCTGCCCTTTAGTTTTGAGGTTCAACATTAGGTGGGCCGAGAGCATGAAATGCTGATTTCTTGTCATGGGAGTTGAACCCTGACATAGCAGGTGCTCAACCGGGCATGGTTGAGTTGAGGGGGAGGGTATATGAGGGAGTCTATAGGATGTTGCCACTTCCCCACAGTGTCAGGGTCACCTTAGAACCCCTAGTGATGCAAAAGGGGAAGTGACACAGGAGGGGTGGAGCCAGGAGGACATGACCCAAGAATTATAAAAGGCTGGGCCAGAGCTAGGTTACAGGAGCGCAGAAGAAAGCAGCGACAGCCACCACTGCAGATGTCTTCACCCTGAAGCTGAGAAACTGCAACCACTATGTTCAGGTCAGGGGCGTATCTGGACTTCACCGGTAGGGGGGTCCAGAGCCGAGGTGAGGGGGCACATTTTAGCCCCCCCCCCCCCAGCGCCGTCGCGCCACCAGAACCAGAACCACCTCCAACAACTGTCGCCCGCCCAACGACCCTCTCGACCCCCCGTCCACTGTCGCTTACCTGTGCTGGCGGGGGACCCCAACCCCCGCCAGCTGAAGCCATCATCCTTCGTTCGTTTGTTTTCTTCTTTCTGAATCTGACTCTGATGTTCTGCACACGTCCTGCACGTTGTGTACGTGCAGGACGTCAGAGACGAGTCAGACTCAGAAAGAAGAAAACAAACCAACGAAGGATGACAGCTTCGGCTGGCGGGGGTTGGGGTCCCCCGCCAGCAAAGGTAGGCAACGGCAGGTTGGCAGCGGGAGGGGGGTTGCGAAGGCCATCAGTAGGGGGGTCCAGGGCCAAATCTACGGGGGCCCTGACTCCCGTGGCCCCATTACAGATACACCCCTGGTTCAGATAGGCCAGGCTGAGCTTGGAACCTTTAAGAGTTTGTGTTTTGACCTGGCCAGCTGCAGGCTAGCCTTGTGTGCGTGCTAGAGACTGTGCTAATAACTCTGGATTCATAGACCAGGCCAGAGAGTAGTAAGAATTGTTGCTGAGGAAAAGAAATTCATGTATGTTGGAAAAAGGAGGAGGTTGATAGAGATGGAATCAAACTAGGGTGGAGAAGGAAAGATTTCTGCAGTCAGGCTATGAATGAGAGACATAGAACTGGTGTTGGGTAAAACTGGAGATGCAGCATAGGACTGGGGCTGATGTCTTGATGGAAAATGGAGAAGAAGGGTGAGGAAGACAGTGAAGGTAAAGGATGGGCGAGGGGTTGATCAGAGTAGGTGGGGTGGGAGAGAGATGGATCCTGTTTCATTGGAGGTGAATGAGCATAAGATGAAGAGGAAGAGCTTATGGGGAGTGACGGGAGGGCCACAGATTATAAGAGAGAGTGGGGCATAATAAAAGAGTAGATAGCATGAGGATGGATGGGTGAATTGGGAGGGAATCATGGGGGATAAGTACAGTGTTGGAGTTGGGACAGGGAGGAAGGGAGGGAGGGAGGGAGAACAAGTGGGGATACAAGAGAGAGGAGGGGAGGGAAGAGACTGAGTATGGAATGGGGTAGAATGGAAGGGGGAAAGGAGTTAGCTCAGAGTCTGTGAAGAACTGTGGAAGGGAGGGAGGAAATTAGTTTAGGGCTGGGAGAAAGATCTTAAGTCATGTGATATGGGTAGGGTGCTCCAGAATGTGTGATTGACAGAGATCTTTGGGCACAGGGATGGGGGACTGAGAGATAGTGCAGAGTTAGTTCTTGTGCTGGAGTATGGACCCGGGGGCAAATGTTTGGTGATGTAGGAGGAATACATGTCTGACAGGAAGGGGAAAGAGAAGGATCCAAAAAGGATGAGTGTGGGAGGGCAAAGAGGATAGGGAAGAGGAAGGAGGAGAGAAAGGGGAGAAAGCAAGGAGAGAATATAAGGATGAAGAATTACAGAAGGACCAACTAGGCTGTAATCTTCATTTTTTTTTTAGTCATGTACTTGGTTACATTTCTTGTGGTCCTGGGTCCTCTTCTAGGAGACAGTGGGGTAGCACACTAAGACAACGGGGTTTGGCTTGGAAAAGGACATTTTATGTAGAAATAGATTTATTACCAATGTACAACATTTACAATTGAAAGATTGTTGCATAGCAGCTTCTGTATGTGTGTTTAAATGAATACGTGTCTGCCCATTTCTCGGGGGCCGATGATCAAATTCCAAAGTGCTGAAAATTTGTGCTAGAACAGTGTGGGGAATTAAAACCCCAATGACAAAAACTAATAGCATACAAATTTATGCACAATATTAGTTTTGATCATAGGAGGACTTCTGCCGGAGGATTGTACATGGGCAAGTATTCAGGGCCTACCCAGGATGCACAGGACAGAGCGGGGTGCTGCCATTTTGAATGTGACACTTGCAGAAGGAGGGAGTGCTACTCCCTCCTCCAGCTTACAGGCACGGGGGATCAGGGGGCTTGGGGGAGCTAGGGGGTACTAGGCCAGCAGGACTGGTGGAGTGGGGCTACTAGGATCACACTGGTCCACCAGGGATTTAATCTTTATTGCAGTGGGAGAATATGGAAGTCCACCAGACCTCCAGCCCTGTGTTTGCAGGGGGGCTACTAGGGTCACACTGAACCACCAAGGACTTTATCATTTTTGCAGGGAGGGGGGTATCTGGAGGTTCACCAGATGTCCAGCCCCCTTTTTTGTGTGGAAGGTCCTATGAACATGCGCAAGAATGCTGGACAGGGTCTCTCTATTCCTCCTCAATGCCCAGGCAAACCCTAACGCCAGCTCTGAGCTGGTATAGGGTTTGCCGCTGGAGAAGCACCCTTGTTTTGTGTGCTGCCTGCTGAGAATTGGGGAGGAATAGGTAATGTAACCCATAAAGGGGTTAAATAATTTTGTACCTGAGGCCCTTCAAGGGCTGAGGTCCGGGGCGGTGCGGTGTTCACCATCGCGGGGACGGTGTCGGCGGACGCAGGGGTGTTTTTTTTTGTGGTGCCGGGAGGGCAGCGATGTTGAAGAGAGAAGGAGGGGTAGCTGTTGTGGCGCGTCGGCGCTATAGCAGCTAGGCCGTATCGAGGAGCAGAGGGGCGTAGCGAAGGTGAAAGGAGGAAGCCCGGGCAGTCTGGGTTCTGATTGGTTCTATGACGTGCGTCTGGCGTCGACGTAGTGACGTCAGACGCACGTTTCAGATGCAGGGCCCTGTTCTTAAAGGGAACTGGCTCTTTTAGATTACAGAGCCGGTTCCGAAGAGAGGATAGAGTGGGACAGAGTCAGAAGAAGGTTGGAGAAGTGCTCCGGTGCACTTCTCTGACATTCTAATTTCTTTTATTTAAGGTTGCGGGGCGCGCAATGGGCTGGCACGCGCCGGGAAGGATGAGGAGGGAGAGAACAGCTGATTGCACGAGCCAGAGGCTGGCTCGTGCTCGGGACAGAAAATGAAGATTTTTACGGACACTAAGGAAAAAAAGGTACTGAATTTATGCTATTTTAAAAGCAAATGTATGTTAAATATTAAGAAATGTGTAATTTAGTTTAAAAGTCTGTTTTGGGGGTTTTGTGGCATGGTGTTGGGGCATGAGCTCGTGCTTAGAGCTCGAGCTCTGGCAGAGATGTCATCAGATTCTAAACGGGGCAGTTGGCAGTTGGGAGGTAAGCTAAAGGCTGTGCAGACCTGTAAAAGTGGTCCCTGCGCAATTCAGCCTAGAAATACATTTAAATTGAGTTTTGAGAGGTTTGGGTAGTCAATTAAAAATATTGGTGTGTGTCTGCAATAGGAAAACTTAATTTTAAAAGCCGCTCGCATGTTGTCAGGAGGCTTTAGGCAAGTGATTTTGGTTTGGATGGGAAAGCTGTTGCCTGAATCTTAATTTAACTTCATATGTTAGAAGTGTCTTTGATAAATAAAATATTTGGGCGCAGTACCAGTCTGGCTCACTAATAGAAGTGAACTTGTAAGGAACTGGTGTGAGTTTCAAAATACTTCTGTGAGGGGTTATCTGCCTTGCGACAAGGTTTAACTAAATAATCACCCCAGTAATTGTGAACTTCATCAATTTAAAGAAGAGGGAAAAAAAAAATCTCATGATTATAATACCCCTGTCTCTGAAAGAGCGGTGATCTGCTGCAGAGAGAGAGAAAAAAAACTCAACACATAGGATTTAATAATCCTAGTGCTTATATTAAATTGTGAAACATTTTTGGGAATTTATTGGTTTGGGAGGGTTTAGATAGGGATGTTTAATCATATTTTATTTTACCTGGGAATAGCTAGATAGGGAAAGGAATAATTATAATGAGCCACTGCATATTAATATGAGTGGACTGGATAGAAAAGGTTTAAGGTTTTTCTTATTAAGTTGGTTACAGCTTAGAGTAGTAGGTCCTTCGGAGGAGTTCCAGTTCCTGCCTGCAGTATACCTGCTATCATCTTGAAAAGAAAAACAGCACGGTACCGGTACCCAACAATAAAAGAGAGAGAGATTCATACAAAAGTGCTGGAGAGGAGTATCCTTTAATATATCAGCCAGAATCAACCGGGCCCTGTTTAAAAACATTGACTTATAATACTTACCTTATTTTTCCTTGAAGAAGTTCCTGCAAAAGAAAACACAAAACAAAGAATCAGCTCTTACAGTTGTTGAGAATGTAAGAAATACTGTACTGTTGTGTTATATATATTAGAGAAGAAAATTTTGTTAGATTAGTAAAATATACTTATCTAATTTGTCTTTGCGATTTGGTGATGTGAGCCATGATATACCTACAAGAAGAAAAGGGAGAAAAAAATGCAAACTATACTTACCTGCTTGATGGATGAGGGACCTGAAAAAGAAATAATAACAAAGAATCAATTCTTATAGAAGAGGGGAATGTTTAGACAAAATTTTAAGATTAAATGCATATTTAGTTAATGATTTTGCTAAAGTCAAATTATACTTATCTGATAAAAAGTTGAAGAAGTTGATCTGTTGAGTTGTTGATGTACTAAAAAAATATTGAATTTGTTAAACGGATTTGAACCTTACACATACCCATAACCTAAATAAAAAGAATAATTTATTGAATTATCAATGTAAATGACATTTGTTTTCCTGAGTTACAATAAAATATATAACCAATTTAGTTTCATTCCTCTCCCCGTTTTACAAACAGGGAGACGTGGCTAGTGTTAATGTCTGTACCCTAACCCTGCCTGTGTTTGCTTATGATCATCTGCCTATCTATCGGTGGCTGAGGATTGGTGTGTGTTTGGAATAGCTATCCGTGCATGAAGGTCTGTAGGTATGAAGAGGTGTGTCCCTCTCCTGTATATGTGTCCAAAATGTCTGGATATCTGATTGTGTGTGTGTGTTCTGTGTCTGTATGTCCTGAGTGTGAGTGTTTGTCCCTTTTTGTTTATATACCTGAATTTTCTCTTCCAGCACCTTCCTGTGTCCTAATTTGGGGCCAGATGCACTAAACTTAATGAGCCAACAACGTGGTTTTTAAACTAGTTCTTGCCGGTTTAGCGTGCAAGTAGTTAACTGGGACATACATAAAAGGGTTCTCCGAGCCATTTTCCTGTCACGGTAGCAGCTAATGAAAACAGAATGCAATGAATAAAGTTGACGGGGGCGTGTCGGAGGCGTGGTGGAGGCGGAACTGGGGCGTGGTTATCAGCCGAGGAGAGATGGGCGTCTTTAGCTGATAATCGAAAAAAAAAAGGCGTTTTTACCGTGATTTTGGGTCACTCTTTTTGGACCCTTTTTTTTCACGAACAAGTCCCAAAAAAGTGCTCCAACTGCCCAGATGACCACTGGAGGGAATCGGGGATGACCTCCCCGGACTCCCCCAGTGGTCACTAACCCCCTCCCACCAAACCCCCCCCCCCCCCACTTTACAAACTTTTTTCCAGCCTCTATGCGAGCCTCAAATGCCGTACCCACCTCCATGACAGCAGAATGTGTTCGATCCTCTCATAGCCTTTCCCTGGGTCAGATGTGGCTCTCGGGTGCAGTACAGGGTCACATCAGCATTGCATTGTGGTGGGTGTAGGGTATTGGGCTCTGTGATTTCATTAGCTTGTGTTATAGTCTCACGATGTTGGTAGTTGGTAGGCTCTTCTCCCATGGTGCTTTTCCCCCTGCCTACTGGGTCAGAGTGTGCCCTGTTGTGTTTCCTATTGTAGTGGCCATTTTTGTAAGCCAGTTTTAGTTCCCTTTCCTGTGTTAGCCACGTTACAGAACTTAGTTCTTCCCTTGAATGTGGCTGAAAGAGGGCATTGTACAGCATTCTGCCAGCTCTGACCTACTGCTCATCTCAGTACCAGGGAGACTCGTTGCCAATGGGGCACAACCTCTGATCTGCAGTTAACTGTGAGTAAATGCAGTTATTCCAATAAAGGACGTTTTCGGAGAGATTAGTCTTCAGGTGTCAACTGGTGTGCCAATGTTATATAGCAGCAACCAGTTCTAGAGGCCTGCGTGTATGCAGGTCCCTGGAGCACTTTTAGTGGGTACCGCAGTGCACTTCAGCCAGGTGGCCCCAGGCCCATCCCCCCCCCCCCCACCTGTAACACTTGTGCTGGTAAATGGGAGGCATCCAAAACCCACTGTACCCACATGTAGGTGCCCCCTTCACCCCTAAGAGCTATGGTAGTGTTGTACATTTGTGGGTAGTGGGTTTTGGGGGAGGGGGGTTGGGAGCTCAGCACCCGTGGTAAGGGAGCTATGCATGTGGGAGCTTTTTCTGAAGTCCACCGCACTGACCTAGGGTGCCCAGTTGGTGTCCTGGCATATCAGGGGGGCCAGTGTACTACCAATCCTGGCCCCTCCCACAACCAAATGGCTCGGATTAGGACGTTTTTGAGCTGGGCGTTTTTAGTTTCCATTATCGCTAAAAACAAACAAACGCCCAGCTCAAAAATGTCCATTTTTTCGAAAATTCGGTTTGGCCCGCCCCTTCACAGACCCGTTCTCGGAGATAAACGCCCATGGAGATAGGTGTTTCCGTTCGATTATGCTCCTCAGTGTCAGCCAGAAATGTCCCGTCCACTCACTACTGGAGGGGGACACCAGGAAGTTCAGATCCAATCAGCTCACAGCTCTAGAGTGATGTCATCAGAGAAGCCCTACAGGGAGGAGTTGGGACAGCAGCCAGCCAATGAGAGTCCATCTTCAGGGAAATGGGCGTTCCAGAATGTCAGCCGGCCAATAGAAGGAAGCAGCAGGAACAGCTGGGGGTGGAACCAAGCCCTGATGCTGATTCCTCAGAGCCCAGAGCCGAGAGCAGCAGCGAGCATATTCTTGGCTTTTTCCACTTTTTCCCAACAGCGGGAAGGCAGGGAGCCCAACACAGGTCTGTCCATTCAAAGAAAAAAGCAAAACGCACTTTTGCGCTTGCAAAAAAAAAGGGGGGGGGCTACATCTACTGTTTTCATACACGCAGCTTGTCTGCGTGTATGAGAGCCGTCTGTAGCATGTGCATAGCAGCCACGCATAGCAATTGACTGTTCTGTGCATGCTCAGCTCACAGACTGGCTTCCCCCATATCTTATGCAAATGAGCTGGGTCGCAAAAGCAAGGAGCAGCTCATTTGCAAGCAATTTTCTTTGTGAATACCTCTGTGTTTCTAAATCAGTAAATGTTTACCAATTTGGAAATGCAGACGGATTCTTAACAGCACCTTTGTGCATCTGGCTCTTGGTTTGTTTTATTGATGTTTACCTACGTCAGAGGAGGGCGGGCCCAGGAAGAAAGAAGGGACGTCTGAGTAGGCCTTCTGACTCCCCGATCAGCTGTTCTTGCCCATGCAGCAGAGGTGAGAGGTGCTGCACGGGCCGGTAAGGCAAAGGGGGGGGTCGTTGGACGGGGGGAGAGGCAGCCACGACCAAAGGGGGGCGGCGGGGGCGGGGCACGGGACCGGAGCATGGCAGGAGGCAGAGCTAGTGTGGGAGAATACAGGAAAGGAGGAGGCCCGCCCGGGGCTGCTAAAATTGGAAATTTTTCATGCCGGGGGGGGGGGGGGGGGGAAGGGGAAGCGGGGAGCAGCGGGGGGGGGGGGGGGCAAGGCGTACATACAGGACGCTCATGGCGAGTGCCTTTGCCCCCTCCCGAAACACACATGTTTGTGGGGTTTTTTTTTTTTGTTTTGACAGCTGGGCCTTTGTGGCATGCGCAGAGCAGCCAGCATAACGCTTGGGCTGCTCTGCGCATGCTTTAGGCGCTGATTAACGACGTGTTTAACGATTCTGTGATACATCCTACTTTTCAATACTGATTCGAACATTTCTGGAGTGTTTTTGTAGTGCATGCCTCATTTTTAAAAAATCGTTAAGCACTTTTACGATTCTTATTTTTTAACGTTTGGTTGATGCATCTGGGCCTGAATCCCCAGAGCCAGTGGTAAGAAACAGGCAGAGAGTGGTTTAAGTTTACAGTGAGGCCTGAACCCTGGAGACAACAAGAAACTGGTAGAGTGACTCAGGCGTCTAGTGAGGTCAAAGCTCCAGAACAGCAGCAAGAAATACAGAGGTTGAAATAGGCTTTCAACAAGGTCTAAGACCCAGGGGCAGCAGCAAAAATAAGTAGAAAGCAGTGAGAGAGTGGTCACATGTTTGCACTGAAGTGATCTTAAAACATTAGTCATTACTGCAAATTAAACTCTCCTCATTTGAAAAACAAAATACAATTGTAATATTCTGTATACTTTTTCAAAGTGCTGTTCAACTTGTTAAAAGGCACCATTAAGTGAATAGTATCTTGAACATCTGGTTTTCTTTCTTGCATTAAACAATTAACAACATTAATCCCTAAAGACCTCTGGGCAAAGATAGTTGTTCAGTTTGTTTTTGAGTGTATTTTACTCCTCATTAAAGAGGACATTAACATTTAGTGGTCTCATTAACAGAATATAATTGGATTTATTCAAATTAAATTCTACAGAATGCAGTTCTAATGAAATCTGTCTCAGTGAAGCTGTTAGATCATCAGAAGTTGATCACTGTAGAATGAGAAACATTTTGATATCACAATATAATATGAATGAACTGTTCAGGAATTTTGCTCTAATCAAAAGTTGAATTGAAAATATTAATTATATATCTACTTTTATCTATGTGCATCTAAATCCAGTTTCTATATGTTTTCCATATAGACTCCTAAAAGATGGATTTCTCTGTGAAGGTTGACAAGGTATTTGATTACCTCCTTATTTAACACCTTCCCCTTTCCTGTATAGATCCAAGAGTCATTTTTTACTGTGCTGTGTGGCTTTGGTCAGTTGCTTCCTCTAACACAGACTTCCAGTTTGCAGAAGACATGCAACTGGAAAGAAGAGAAACAACACCATTGTTAGACTGGTTTTCTGTAGGTGGGAGAAAAGAAACAAGCAGGGAAGCAGTGTACTTCTGCTGAACCTGCACCAGTGCTATCTCTGCCCCTAGCAAAAGAGAGGAATAGAAGGACATTGAGTAGACATTTACCATCCTTTTGCCTGTTTAATCACACCAGACCTGGGCCTAATGCAAACAATCCCCTTCTAATATCAATGAACCTGTAGAACTCAAGTGTATCCTTGGTTTTCATTGAAGGTGCCACAGGAACTGACATTTACAAGTTTTCTTATATGGAATACAAATGTTCCAACTTCTGTAATGTTAAGTCTGTCTCTGGGGCCCTTTTACAAAAGGGCATTAAGCTCTAATGTGCAGTTAGTGTATGAGATAAGACTAACCCCAAAACACATAACAGCTTTTTGCAGTAATTTCCCTGTTGTGCACTAAGCGTGCGTCAACTATTTTAAAAAAATATTTTTGGAGGAGGTGTGTCATGATGGAGATTGGGTATACCTGCAGTTTCTGGCTAGTACATTTTGATTAGCACACATGCTAACTGGACAATTGATTAACCCAAGCAGGTAGTCTGCATGCTAATGGCTACATGAATGACCTCAGTAAAAATATATATTTCTAAAACATCTAGGCTTAGAGTGGGACAATAAAATGTTAAAAAAATACTAAGCCCAGATTTCAGTTCACTTTAGCAAAAGGGCTCTGAATTTGATAGTAGAGGTGAAAGTGATGACACTAGTGCTTATTTTAGAAACTCTATTCATGTTTTGGGCATCTGAAAAACATTGTTTAGACATACATATGCTGATTTTATAAAGCCAGGATATGAACATCTAAAACTGTTATATCTCCATATGGCAAGGGAGTGTGGACTAGGTATGTTTTGGGCAAGACAAGGGAAGGGCCAAAAGTTGGATGTCCAATTCCAATTGCAGAAGTGGAAGGGATGTTCATGCTCAAAAAGATGGATGTCCATATTTAGACCTGGTACTTGGCATATCTAGGTTACAGAAAGTGCTCCAATTGAGCAGTTCTCCACTGAACGGAGCAAGGTACTCACAACAGATATTTTTCTGTCCTTGAAGAACTCACAAAAAAAAAAGCAACAAAAATTACAAAAATCTGCCATGAATCAACAACCTCTCTTCTTGATTTCACCTGGCTGTTCTATTAGGCTACTCCTTCACATGGATGTATGTGTGGTCATTGCTACCACAAAGATGTCCATGTCCCTTGTTTTGCCCCATTCATAGTTTAGACATTTCAGTTTGTTAAATGTATGTTCATGTTGCATGTAGCCAGCACTTGGACCTCCATTTCTCATGTATTTTAGAACAGGCTGTATGTCAACAGATCCTGTACTAAAATACATGAGAGATAGATGTCCATATCTGACATACAGACTTGGACATCCATATTCTGAGTTGGACATCCTTTTTAAAATTCCACTCCCCACTTTACCAGGAAATACAACAGACTAAGAACACTTTCAGGTCACTGATCAGAAGCAAATGAAGGAGCTAGAGGCCATTAGTGCAGGGCTAGTACCCGCGTTTCCCTATGCCCCTGGATCAGAGCCAGTGAGTGCGTGAAACAACACAGTCGCAAGCTCTGATTGCTAATTGCATGCAAATACATACAAATGAGGGTCTTCCGCATTCCTCCCTAATGATCAGCAGGCAGTGCGCCAAACAAGGGCATTGCTTCCACTGCAAACCCTATGCCTGCTCAGAGCTGGCGTTAAGGCTTGCCAGCAAGGGAAGAATGGGGGAGACCGACTGAAGAGGTTTGACAGGTCTGGGATTTTCTCCCGGACCTGTCAAACCTAAGCCCACCTCTCCAAATACTAAAAAAACCCTGTTGGTCCAGTGAGACCGCTAGCTCCTCCACCCAACATTGAAAAAAATAACAGTGGGACTGCTAGCCTGCCCTTCTTCCCTTCCTCCATCCTTCCTGGCACTCCCCCCCCCCCCACCCCAGCGGCCTACCTCATTATCTGTAGTTGGAGGAGGGAGAGACTAGGACTCCCTCCCTCTCTCCTCTTCGGGCTTCATCTCAAAATTGTGGCGCCTTGTCTTTGCATCCTGGGATGTGCAGGGCAGGGCTTAACTTCCATATAAGGGTTAAGCACCAACGAGCACATCCCAGGATGCAATGGGCAGGGCAGGGTTCCACCATTTTGAGGAGGTGCCCAAAAAGGATGGAGGGAGTGCTAATCCCTCCCTCCTCCAACTAAGGACAATGAGGTAGGCCATGGGGGGGGGGGGGTGCTGGGAGGGAGAGAGGAAGGCAAGGAGGGCTATCAGTCCCACTAGACCACCAGACCATTTTTTTCAGTGGTGGAGGGGGCTAGCTATGCCACTGGATCACCAAGGTTCACTAGTGTTTGGGGAGGGGGGGCTTGGAGGTCCACTGGACCTCCAGGCTTTGTGTTTGGGGGCGGACTTAGATTTAACAGGACCAGGAGAAAATCTCAGGCCTGTCAAACCTCTTCTGCTGTTTGACAGGTCCGGGCTGTTTGACAGCCCAGACCTGTTCAACAACTTCTGTAGGAGGATTGTGCCTTGGGCGGCATATGCCCAGGCATAATCCTCCCATAGCAGTACCCCTATGATCAGAGTTAATATTGTGCATAAATTTGCATGCTATTAACTTTGATCATAGGGATTTTATAGTCCTGTGCTGTTCCAGCATTATTTTTAGAGTGCTGTTTGGAACTGCACGGGGCTTCTGATCATTGGCAACTGAGTATTAAACATTTCTTCTAACATTTGAAAGTGGGAGGCAATAAGCAGGAAATGAAAACACTGAGGGATACAGTTGTTTCTTTCTCAACAAATTACCAGTCTAGTGGACCATTCAAAGTGATGCATTCTTTGAATCAGATCTCCAAAAGAGACTGGAAACTATTAATATATACACATTAATGTAAGAAAGGAGAATATCCCAGAAAAGAATCTGACAGAATTATTAAGCAAAGGGAGGGAGTGAAAACACATAATGATGTGAGAATTTACAATCTACTCTAATCCTCCTAAGTCATACTTTAGAAATGACATTTGGTAGGTGTTAGAATTAAATTTCACCAGGATGATCAATTACCATATTATTTGAAACTAAGGTAATGCCAAAGATTAGTTAGGAGTCTCACTGTATTCAAACGTATGTAACCAGTGTAAAAAAAAACTTATTGAAAAGCCCTTGCTTTAGCGATTGTTGCATAGACAGCAGGGCTAATGGTAGATATGCTGAGGCTGTGGGGAAGAAACAGCTTTACTTGCTTAGGGAAGATTTGCCACTTTTCCCGTCTAGGTTATCGGTAATTATCTGGCCATGAGAGAGCTGAGGGACATTTTTATGTTACTAAAGATTTATTATAAAAATAGCAAGGTCATATGGAGGGCATTTTCAATATGATCTCTAAGTCGGACTTTGGACGTTTTGCACTAAACATCCAAAATCCCAGTAGAAAACTTGACCAATTTCAAAACCGCAAAACGTCTATCTTTTTTTTTCCCGAAAGTACTGTTTGTAGCAAGGTTTTCTGCTCTGTACGTTTATCTTTCAGGCCATTTAAAAAAAAAATGTACAAGTTAAAAAATGTAGAAAATCAAGCCATTTTTAGCAGACTTGCCCCCCAGATAACTCAGGAGAACAATGGGGCACTGCTGTGGACTTCATATAAATGCTTCCGGGTACACATCTCACCGTTGCTCCCTTTTCCTGTCTGTTGAACCCTCCAAACCCACCCACTACCCCCAACTACACACCACCATAATAGCCCTTATGGGTAAAGGGGGCACCTATTTGCGGGTACAGTGGGGTTTTAGTGAGTTTTGGAGGGCTCACAGTTTTCAGGAAAAGTGTCACAGGGGGAGGTATGGGCCTGGGTCCAGCTGTCTACAGTGCACTGCACCCACCAGTACACTACTCTGAGGACCTGCATGCTACTCTAATAGGTCTGGCTATAACATCTGAAGCTGTCATTGAGGCTGGTGAGTACTATTTTTATTCACATTTTGGGGGGAATGGAAGGAGGTCAGTAACCACTGGGTGAGTAAGGGAGTCATCTTTGATTCCCTCCAGTGGACATCTGGTCATTTAGGGCACCTTTGTATGCCTTATTTGTTCTGAAAATAGGTCTAGACCAAAACGTTGGTTTTTGCTCTAGATGTTTTTGTTTTGTTCCGTTATGGCTGTAAAACATCCAAGTGTTAGGCACACCCTAAGCCCGCCCTAATCCTACCTTTGAAATGCCCCCGACACACCCCCTTGTGATTTGGACACACTGCAGACAAAATGCATAGATGTCTGCAAAACAGGTTTTGAAAATACCAATTTGGATGTTTTTAGAAGAAATCCATCCAAATGGTGCTTTATGACACTTTTTAGATGTTTTTCTTTTTCGAGAGCTGGGTGGATGTGTCTTTTCTGGGCTCTGGGACTTACCTGCCCTTCTGCCCTGTTTTGACTCTCCCCTCTTGCACTAGATAGTGTGAATCTAGTTGTGAGTGTCTGGGCAGATTAGTGTCAGAAGCAACAAAACAAAGGCAGGTGTGGACTAGACAAACTAAGATGATGGTGGGTTGATAGAGCAGGAAGGAGAAGATGCCATGCATGAGCCACTTGCATGTGTGAGTAACTGTGGTGCTGGTCCAAGTTTTAGAAAAAAGATTGACATGCTGTGTGAAAAAAATGAAGGGAATGGTTAACAATCTAGAGACAATGAATACATTGATTGCAGCTTAGAGCAATGGATTTCTGGTGCTAAGCTGCAGCATTTGACTCTAGCTTTTTGCCTGTATGAAGATAAATTTGAAAATGTAGAGAATTGTTTGCACCAGAGTAATGAATACATAGTAGGACTCTCAGGGCCAGATGCACTAAACGTAACGAGCCATTAACGAGCAAGTAGTAAACCCTGGCATGCACTAAATGCCATTTTCCGATCACGGTAGCAGCTAACGAAAACGGAATGCAGATGATCCAAAGGTTATTGCAAGGCTATTATAATGAGATGCACTACGGTTTTCCGATCCCCTTACCGTGAAAAAAAACAAACGGGAGGTCTACATCTCTCGTTGGGGCAAATCGGAAGAAAGAAATGTCATCAGGGATGTCCTTTTTGGACGTCCTTCACCTGAAACGCCCCCCCACTCCAAAGACTTTCTTTTTGGACGTCCTTCTAAAAACCTGTGCCGCTCGAAAGGAAGACGCCGCGCCGCTCACCCATCCACGGCTTGCTGCAGGAAGGCTCCGATGCAGCTCGATTGTAGCAGGAGAGTGCAGTTGAGGACATCCATCCAAAAAGTCTTATGTTTCAAAAATAAGGGGGGGTGGGGGTGGTGGTAATAGAACCATACCATCCCTGAAAGATACAATAGGAGGCAGCCCCGGTTTCCCCACCATCCTCCACGCCCTGGGGCCCGCCCCCACCGCCCCCCTGAGGTTGAAGTGCTCGTCGCCACCTCCGCTCCCCCCCTCTACTCGCCCCCCCTCCATCTGCCACCAGGCCAGGCCCTCACAGCGCCTTTCACCTCCGTGTGAAGGTGCTGCAGAAGGCAACAGCAGATCACCTCCCTTCGGACTTCCCTACTTCCCTCCCTGTGTTCCGCCCTCGCAGAACTATGTCAGACGAGGGTGGGCCAGGGACGGAAGGAGGGAGGCCCGAAGGGAAGCGATCTACTGTTGCCTGCTGCAGCGCCTTCACACAGAGGTGAGAGGCGCAGTGGGGGCCCATCCCGGTGGCAGACGGAGGGGGGGCGAGTGGAGGGGGGAGCAGCGGCAACGACGATGACCTCAACCTCAGGGGGGTGGCAGGGGCGGGGCCCCAAGGCACGGAGGATGGCAGGGAGGCTGGGGCTGCGGGAAGCTGTGATTTCAATGCAGGGAGAGCAGCGACGCCGACCTCGGGGGGGTCGGCGGTGGAAGGGGAAAAAAAAAGAAAGCCAAGTGCTAGTCAAGGACGTCCATAAAGAACGTCCTCCCCCCCCCCCCCCGCAATAATAAAAACGTCCTTTTTGGACGTCCTTCACTCAGCTGAGAGACCTGGAAGTCTCTGAGCCAATCACAGCACTTTAGCTCAGCTAAATGCATTGTAATTGGCTCAGAGACTTCAAGGTCTCTTAGCTGACTGAAGCACGTCCAAAAAGGACGTTTTTATTATTGGGGGGGACGTCCAAAAAGGACGTCTTTTTGGATGGACGTCCTCAACTGCACTCTCCTGCTACAATTGAGCTGCATCGGAGCCTTCCTGCAGCAGGCCTTGGACGGGGTGAGCGGCGCGGTGTCTTCCTTTCGGGCGGCACAGAGGCATATTTGGCATGCGCAGAGCAGCCAGCATAACGCTTGGCTGCTCTGTGCATTCTCAACCGGCCGACTGGCCGACTGTTTACCGATGGAATAGAGAATGCAAGTGAGCTACAACAAGCAGCTCATTTGCATTCCTTTTCCTTGATGCATGCCCGTTCCTTACCGATTCGCTAAGGGAATCGGTAAGGTAAGGGCTTTAACGATTTTTTAGTGCATCTTGGCCTCAGAGACTCTAAAAGATGTTGAGATGTGGCTACAAAGGGGCCCATATACTAAGCCACGTAAGCGTCTACGCGTGCCCAATGTGCGCCAAAATGGAATTACCGCTAGACTACCACGTGGCTCTTGCGGTAATTTTATTTTTGGCGCACGTCCGATACGTGCGTCTGAAAAATATTTGTTATTTTCGGGTGCGCATAACGGACGTGTGCCAAGTGACATTTGGTGCACATAGGTCATTACCGCCCAGTTAACGTGAGTAACATAGTAGATGACGGCAGAAAAAGACCTGCATGGTCCATCCAGTCTGCCCAAGACAAACTCATATGTGTATACCTTACCTTGAATTTGTACCTGTCCTTTTCAGGGCACAGACCATATAAGTCTGCCCAGCAGTATTTCCCGCATCCCAACCACCACCCCCTCTTCCCCCCACCTGCTCCGCCACCCAATTTCAGCTAAGCTTCTGAGGATCCATTCCTTCTGCGCAGGATTCCTCTATGCATATCCCACGCATGTTTGAACTCCGTTACCGTTTTCATCTCCACCACCTCCCGCGGGAGGGCATTCCAAGCGTCTACCACCCTCTCCGTGAAAAAATACTTCCTGACATCTTTCCTGAGTCTGCCCCCCTTCAATCTCATTTCATGTCCTCTCGTTCTACCGCCTTCCCATCTCCGGAAAAGATTTGTTTGCGGAGATTAGTTACCGCGTGAGTCTTTACTGCCAGGTCAATGGCTGATGGTGAGGTCTCAGACCCAAAATGGGCGTGCGGCAATTTTCATTTTGCCACTCATATATTTTCGGCAAAAAAAGTCTTTTTTACAGGCGCGCTTAAAAATGGATCGGTGCGTGCCCCAAATCTGCACCTACATTACCGCAAGCTATTTTTCAGCACGCCTTAGTAAAAGGACCCCAAAGTGTTTTGAAGCTGGATGGCAGCTTGCTTCCTGTGTCTGTTGAGTGTGCTCAGAGGGTGGACATAATGTGAATCAGGCCAGGGTAGCTATGGTGAAGTTCCTTAATTTTTCACATAAAAAGGATGTATTTGCAGGCTGCAAAACTTGTCCGGCCTATACTTCATGAGAAAGATTTGTTCATTCAAGATTACTTTTCCAAAGTGGAACACTGCATTGGGAATTTACCCCAATATACTCCAAATGTTTTCACAAGAAAGTCAATATCTCCCTTCAGCTCCTGGCACTCCTCTGTATACATCATAAAGGCTCCACTCAGTGGTTTGCCCTACTACAAAAACTACTACTACAAATCATTTCTACAGCGCTACCAGTCATAAGCAGCGCTTCACAATTGAACATGAAGAAAAGACAGTCCCTGCTCAAAAGAGCATACAATCTAAATCAGGACAGACAGACAGGACAAATAAGGGATAAGGGTAGGACAGACAGATAGGACACATAAGGAAAGGAGACTATTGAAGAGAGGAAGACAAGATACAGGTTACAAGCAGGTGACAAGTTAGGAATTAAAAGCAGCATCAAACAGGTAGGCCTTTAGCCCGGATTTGAAGGCGGCCAGGGATGGAGTTGACGTAATGGCTCAGGAAGTCTATTCCAGGCATAAGGTGCGGCGAGATAAAAGGAACGGAGTCTGGAGTTAGCGATGGAGGAGAAGGGTGCAATTAGGATAGATTTGTCTAGTGAACGGAGTTCCTGGGAAGAAGTGTAGGGAGAGATGAGGGTGGAGAGGTAGTGAGGGGCAGCAAAGTGAATGCACTTATAGGTCATTCTTATAGCCCTGCTGGCTGAAGCTCAAAAATTCCTCAATACTTTAGGAATGGATATTTCAATGGAACTGAACTGGTAAGAATGGGGCACCAACAGGGACGTGAGATCAACCATAATTGGAGCTAAGTGACTGTGTTTATTGTTTCATTGCCATTGGTGAAGCTTTCAATTCTGGGGCTCCCTCCCACCAAGTTATGTGAGTCAGGATGAGGGGTTTCAAAACAGGCAGTGAACTGTTATAAAAGTATGCTTGACTGAGATTTTACTCCCCCATGGGGAGCAGGGGTTGAGGTTTCTACCTGTCAAAGGAATTGTACTGTGGTCTTTATTGTTCCACCAAAACTTTGATCCCTCTGTGAGTACAGCAGATCCAAGGAAAGTCTGCTCTCCTTGGGCAAGTCATGATGTAGCAAGACTTAAGTAGATACCATACCAGAGTATACAAGTCCGTTCTTTGAGGTAAGACAACAACAGTGGTTGTGAAAGACATTCTGAAAGATTGCCAGCATGGCAAGTAGAAACTGAGGATTGCTCCAGTCTCGACTACACCACTGGACCACAAGGGCTTGTGAGGTAAGCCTGGGGGAGGGTCTAGTGGAAAGGGTAAGTGAAGGTCTGGGAAGGGGCTGCTGCTGCTACTCTTCAGGGGGAAAGGAGGGTGGAATATGCCGTTTGACATCAGGGGAGGAGGGAGGAAGGAAATTACTGTATACAGTGGAGTCTTTATTATCCAAATTTTCAGTTATCCAACAACATTTAATTTGGATAATTAAGTATTCTGTATATTGTGCACTAATGATTCAATTTTTTATATGGTATCCTTGCCAATGTTCTGATTTAAGAAGTGGAGTAACGTGGTCCCAGAGTTTTACTTCTGATATCATCTTAATGTCAGTATTTTAAATAAGTTGTAATATTTTGATGTCGGTCACACAAAGGCCCCGGAAAAAAAGCATTACAATATTCTAAATGTCCCAAACCCAAGGAATGGAACAAAAGAAATGGAGTCTTTTTTTAAAAATCAAAATCCAGCTTATTTTCGAAAGGAGAAGGGTGCCCATCTTCGGGAGATGGGCACCCATCTCCCGAGGGCACCCAAATTGGTATAATCGAAAGCCGATTTTGGGTGCTTTCAACTGCACTCTGTCGTGAAGACGAACAAAGTTCACGGGGGCATGTCGGCATAGTAGCGAAGGTGGGACAGGGGCGGGCATGGGAATGGTTAACAGATGACCGGCTTCAGGCCATAATGGAAAAAAGAAGGGTGCCTGTAGCGAGAATTTAGGTCACTTTTTTTGGACCCTTTTTTTTTTAGGTCCAAGTCCCAAAGAGGTGCCCGAACTGCCCAGATGACCACCAGAGGGAATCAGGGATGACCTCCCCTGACTCCCCCAGTGGTCACTAACCCCCTCCCACCAAAAAAAAAAGTACTTTAAAAACTTTTTTTTTCAGCCTTTAAGCCAGCCTCAATTGTCATACCCAGCTCCATGACAACAGTATGCAGGTCCCTGGAGCAGTTTTTAGTGGGTGCAGTGCACTTCAGGCAGGTGGATCCAGGCCCATCCACCCCCCTACCTGTTACACTTGTGGTGGTAAATGTGAGCCCTCCAACCCCCCCAAAACCCACTGTACCCATATGTAGGTGCCCCCTTTCACCCATAAGGGCTATGGTAATGGTGTAGAGTTGTGGGTAGTGGGTTTTGGGGGGGATTTGGGGGGCTCAGCACCCAAGGTAAGGGAGCTATGCACCTGGGAGGTATTTTAATGCTTTTTTTATTTTTAAAAGTGCCCCCTAGGGTGCCCGGTTGGTGTCCTGGCATGTCAGGGGGGCCAGTGCACTACGAATCCTGGCCCCTTCCACGACCAAATGCCTTGGAGTTGTTCGTTTTTGAGATGGCCGCCTTCGGTTTCCATTATCGCTGAAAAACGATGCTGACCATCTCAAACCCGCCCATCTCTGACATTTGGCCGGGCCCAACCGTATTATCGAAACAAAAGATGGCACCTATCTTTTTCGATAATACGGTCGGGACTGCCCCTTCTCGGATCCGTCCACGGAGATGGCCGCCCTTAGAGATGGGCGGTCCCTTTTGATTATGCCCCTCAATATGACCTAACCGTATTTTCTTTAATTAAAAAAAATAAATAAATAAAATTGCTCAATGGATAAAATATGCAATTGAATGTCCAGGTGATCATCAGTGATGACCCCAATAATTTTTATAGCATTAACTATTTGAATTTGAGCTTTGTCAATTAATAGTGGACTTTGTAGTATTACATCTGATACTGATGGCGGTTGATAGACTTTAAGAGAAAATTAATATGGTGAGGTAGTTAATTTAAGGGTGAGGTTCTCTATGCTTGCAAATGAATAAGATTCAAGAAGGCTAAAGAGGAAGATAGTCTGCAAATGTGATCCGCTGAGCGTAAAGTTACCAAAAGTTGGGTTCCAATTAACAGAGATAATGAGCCTGTTATTCAGCCAGCAGTGATCAGTGTTTAGCTGACCGACTGCGGAGTTAAACCCAGAAATTCAATGCCAAGCCATGTCTGATATTGAGCACTTAACTGGCTGTGGGTTACCGCATAAAGGGGTCCTTTTACGAAGGTGCACTGAAAAATGGCTTGCAGTAGTGTAGGCTTGGGTTTTGGGTGCGCCATTCCATTTTTCAGCAAATCTGTAAAAAAAGGCCTTTTTTAAAAAAATTTTGCCGAAAATGGACGTACAGCAAAATCAAAATTGCCGCGCGTCTATTTTGAGTCTGCGACCTTACCGCCAGCCATTGACCTAGCGGTAAAGTCTCATTCGGTAACCGTGCGGTAATGACCTATGCACGCCAAATGCCACTTGGTGCATGTCCAGAAATAAAAATAATTTTGCAGCCACATGTATTGGACGCATGTCAAAAATGAAGCCATGCGGTGCAGTAACTCCATTTTGGCATGTGTTAGGCATGCGAAGGTGCTTACGTGGCTTAGTAAAATGGCCCCAAAGATAGGTTCTATTTATGCAGTTAACCTGGCTGTTAAAGTGCTGACTCCATCCCCAATATGCCTCCAAAATAGCCGGTTTTCAGTTCGGTGCCCATCGGTTATTTTCAGCAGCACTAACCTTTACCGTCTTTTCATGTGGTTAGACTTGAAGATTTAAGATTTTTTTTAAAAATGTATGTAGCTGTTCCTAAGGCATGGAATGAGCTAGCATATCATGTTCACTCTATACAGTCTATAATGCAATTAAAGTCTATGTTAAAGACAATATTATTTCAGTAGGCCTTTTATCTAGTAATTTGAGTGATGTTTTGTAAGTAGATCATACTATTTGTGGTTCAGTAATCTGTATGATGTTTTTGTAGGTTGGTCAGACACATTTATTACAGTGAGAGAAAATGCTTCAGAACTGTGGCTGGGATTCCTACAGTTTACTATGAACTCAGCAGTGGCGTTCCTAGGTTGGCTGCCACCTGGGGCGGATTGCCACTGCGCATCCCCCCCTCGGGTGCAGCGGCATCCGCCCCCCCCCCCCCAGGGTGCAGCACGACACCCTCCCCCCGACGAAATGACACCCCCGGCGCATCAACACCCCCCCCCCCCGACGCAATAACACCCCCAGCGCAATGACCCCCCCCCCCCCCGACGCAATGACACCCCAGGCGCATCAACACCCCCACCCCCGGGTGCATTCCTAGCTGCAGGGAGCAGCTGCATGGCTGTCGGCATCGCTGGCTCCCTCTGCCCCGGAACAGGAAGTAACCTATCTGGGGCAGAGGGAGCCAGCGAAGCCGACAGGCGCGTGGCTGCTCTCTGCACCCCCCCCCCCCCAGCAGCGTGCACCCGGGGCGGACCGCCCCCATCGCCCTGCCCTTGCTACGCCACTGGAACTCAGAAGTGTCAGATCACATGGCCACAGGATGAATTTGATGCCAAGTTATATTAGAAGACAGACTGAAGCAGCAAAAGGTGCAGTGGAATAGGAGACACTATAACTGTGAGTCACAGTAACAGTGAGAGGGGCAGTACTGGGTAGTACAGTCACTGTCCTGCTTATTTTCGAACGAAAACGCCGGCCATCTTCCGACACAAATCGGGGGATGGCCGGCCATCTCCTAAACCCGGCCAAATCAGTATTATCAAAAGCCGATTTTGGCCGGCTTCAACTGCTTTCCGGTGCGGAGCCGGCCAAACTTCAAGGGGGCATGTTGACAGGGTACAGAAGGCGGGACGGGGGTGTGGTTACGAGATGGCCGGCTTCGCCCGATAATGGAAAAAAGAAAGCCGGCCCTAATGAGCATTTGGCTGACTTTACTTGGTCCCTTTTTGTTAATGACCAAGCCTCAAAAAGGTGCCTCAACTGACCAGATGACCACCGGAGGGAATCGGGGATGACCTCCACTGACTCCCCCAGTGATCACCAACCCACTCCAACCCCCCAAAAAATTAAAAAACATTTTTTTTTGCCAGCCTCTATGCCAGCCTCAAATGTAATACCCAGCTCCATGACAGCAGTATGCAGGTCCCTGGAGCAGTTTTTAGTGGGTGCAGTGCACTTCAGGCAGGCAGACCAGGCCCATCCCCCCCACCTACTTGTGGTGATAAATGGAAGCCTTCCAACCCCACCCCCCCAAAACCCACTGTACCCACATGTAGGTGTCCCCCCTTCATCTCTTAGGACTATGGTAGTGGTGTACAGTTGTGGGTAATGGGTTATGGGGGGATTTGGGGGGCTCAGCAGACAAAGTAAGGGAGCTATGCACTTGGGAGCTATTTTTGAAGTCCGCTGCAGTGCCCCCTAGGATGCCCGGTTGGTGTCCTGGTATGTGAGGGGGACCAGTGCACTACAAATGCTGGCTCCTCCCATGACCAAATGCCTTGGATTTGGCCGGGTTTGAGATGGCCGCCATTAGTTTCCATTATCGCTGAAAACCAATGCCGGCCATCTCTAAAGCCGGCCCAAATGTTGAGATTTGGCCAGCCTCAACCGTTTTATCGAAATAAAAGATGGCCGGCCATCTTGTTTTGATAATATGGTCGGGACGCCGCTTTACGGGGCCGGCCTTGAAGATGGCCACCCATATAGATGGCCAGCCCCGTTCGATTATGTCCCTCTGTGTGCACGAAGAATGAGAATCAGACTGTTGGAGGCAGTTTGAATTTCATAACTGAAGTGACATCCATAGAAATGAATAGCTTCAGGCTGCATTGTCAGCAAACATGCACAAGAAATAAGCCTGTTTAAAAAAAAAAAAAAGCTCACAAGATTCTTAGGCATGGCATGCTGTAGGACTCTAGTGGCTTCCTGAACTAGCGACGTCATTTAATGCTAGAAGAGTTTCCTCCAGTGGAGATTTAAGTAGTACTTGTGTGAAGAGGTCTTTATTCAGCTGGCAATTATCAGAGGGGAGAGACAAGCCCTAACCCAAGTCCCTGAAGAAAGTTGTGAAACCCGCAGAGTCGGATGTTTTCTCAGGGGAGAGCAGTCTTTCAGCAGCAATTTATTTTCGAATGGAACAGTCACAGCGTCTTACTGTTGGGAGCGCCTGGCTCACCAGATAAGTACTCTTACATTACTGGTCATTATATTACATTACTTAGTGTTTATATTTTAACTGTTCCATTCAGAGAACATCCCATCATGCTTTTGTGACTTCAACAAGTTTAAGCATATAAGTATTATATTGTTTTGCACTCTATTTTGAGCACTCAAAGAACATTCACATCACTACAGGAGTGAGCTCCCAATGAAATAAGTGCTATGTTCCACTAAACAAAGGTCTCATTAGACTAGTACGTGGGTAAACAAAGGTCTGAGGGAGCGCCTCCTATTTGAATATATCATTATTTACACAGTGATATAACATACACAGTACTTTGTTCCCGTTTTTTTGATGTTGGTTTCTACAATTTACTACTGAACCAAGGATTGATTTATTTGTAGTTTAGATGTGCCTAAATCTAGGCATGTTCCCCCAAATTCTATAACCACGCATGTAGATTTGATTTATGGTCCTAACACGGCCACACTCCTCCCATTGCCCCTTTTTGGCTACATGCTCTAGAATGTATGTGCACCTTTTTTTAGAATACACCTAAAATATGCATGCATAAATTCCAATTACTACCAATTAGAGTTGATAATTGGTTGTTGATGGCCAATTATCAACACTAATAGGCTTGTTAATAATTGAATAACATGCATAATTTAACACATGCTCTCGGTGCCTCATATATAGAATCTGGGGGATAGTGCTTAACTATGCTTTCATCGGCTGCCATTGAATGTATAGCTGGCTTTGAATATCAGCCCCTAAATATCTGGGTGTACGTATCTCCAGGGATTTAAATCCCTTCCTTAATTTGGAAAAGATTCCAACATTATGGTATCTGTGACTGCAAAGTTACTATGTTAGCATTGTATAAAGACGCATAGGTGTCTATAAGGCTCATTTTCGAAAGAGAAGGACATCCATCTTTCGACATAAATTGGAAGATGGACGTCCATCTCCAAGAGACGTCCAAATCGGTATAATCGAAACCCGATTTTGGACGTCTCCAACTGCAGTCTGTCGCAAGGACGTCCAAATTTCAAGGAGGCGTGTCGGAGGTGTGGTGAAGGCGGGACTTGGGCGTGCCTAACACTTGGACATCTTTGACCCATACTCGAAAAAAGCAAGGACATCCATGATGAACACTTGGACGTTTTCACCCAGACGTGTTTTTTATACAAATAAGGCACAAAAAGGTGCCTGAAATGACCAGATGACCACCGGAGGCAATCAGGACTAACCTCCCCCTACTCCCCCAGTGGTCACTAACCCCCTCCCACCCTCAAAAAACATCTTTAAAAATATTTTGTGCCAGCCTCAGATGTCATACTCAGGTCCAAGACAGAGCATGAAGGTCCCAGGAGCAGTTTTAGTGGGCACTACAGTGCCCTTCAGACAGGCGGATCCAGGCCCATACCCCTCTACCTGTTACATTTGTGGAGGAAACAGCAAGCTCTCCAAAACCCACTGTACCCATATATAGGTGCCTCCCTTCACCTGTAAGGGCTATGGTAGTGGTGAACAGTTGGGGGCAGTGGGGTTTGGGGGGGCTCAGCACACAAGGTAAGGGAGCCATGTTCCTGGGAACATTTTATGAACTCCACTGCAGTGCCCCCTAGGGTGCCTGGTTGGTGTCCTGGCATGTCAGGGGGATCAGTGCAGTAGAAATGCTGGCTCCTCCCACATCCAAATGGCTTGCATTTGGACATTTTTGACTTGGATGTCTTTGGTTTCGAAAATCGCCGAAAGTCAAAGACGTCGAAATCCAAGGACGTCCAAATCTAGGGACGTCCAAATTTAAGGACGTCCTTGAATTTTGACATCTTTGACGGTATTTTCGAAACAAAAGATGGACGTCCATCTTGTTTCGAAAATACGGTTTTCCCGCCCCCGAATTTGGATGTTTTACAAAGACGTCCAAATCCAAACATAGACATTTCTTTCAAAAATGACCCTCTATATGTCTTTATAAAATAATGCTTAAATAGGTGCCTATTGAGCTCTTAAACTCAGTGACACAGCAGACCAACACACATAGAGAACAGTAGCAAGGACTTTAATTCTACTGGATACACTTATGTCTGGCATGGTCATGTTTTGAGAGGTAGAATCATAGTAATATAGTAGATGATGGCAGAAAAAGACCTGCATGGTCCATCCAGTCTGCCCAACAAGATAAACTCATATGTGCTACTTTTTGTGTATACCCTATTTTGATTTGTACCTGTCCTCTTCAGGGCACAGACTGTAAAAGTCTGCCCAGCACTATCCTCGCCTCCCAACCACCAGCCCCGCCTCCCACTACCGGCTCTGGCACAGACCGTATAAGTCTGCCCAGCACTATCCCCGCCTCCCAACCACCAGCCCCGCCTCCCACTACCGGCTCTGGCACAGACCGTATAAGTCTGCCCAGCACTATCCCCGCCTCCCAACCACCAGCCCCG